>NW_022589728.1:20314483-20347274 GCF_004348235.1 Phoca vitulina
GACCTGAGCTGAAGGCAGACGCTTAATGACTGAGCCACCCAGGTGGCTCAGTCATTAAGCGTCTGCCTTCAGCTCAGGTCATGATCCCAGGGTCCTCGGATCGAGCCCCTGCATCGGGCTCCCTGCTCCGCGGGAAGCCTGCTTCTCCCTCTCCCACTCCCCCTGCTTGTGTTCCCTCTCGCGCTGTGTCTCTCTCTGTCAAATAAATAAATAAAATCTTAAAAAAATAAAAAATAAAAAAGGAGTCCTATCAGCTGTGAAATAATTGGCAGTATCAGTAGCCCTGGGTGGCTGGTGAATGCTCAGCTTCCTTAGCCAGTGCAAAAGCTGGAGAGGTCAACCTTCATGAAAAGACTTGAAAGACCTTCCCCAGACTTGGCTCCATGCACCTTTCCTTTTGCTAGTTGTAATGGGTTACAGTACTGGACCAGTACTATCCATATCAGCATCACTAGGAACTTCTTAAAAATGCAACTTTGTAGGCCCCATATCTGTATTGGGAATGCTGGAACAATTAGCAAGCCCTCCAGGTGATTATGATGAAGCCCTGCTCTACCTTGTGATTTAAGTACTTGAGCTTGGGGCCCTTGTGTGATGGTAGAATAATTGTTCTTCTGTTGCATGGCTTTTTTAAAGTATCCAGCTATTCTAAAACTGGGAACCGGGCGCCTGGGTGGCTCAGTTGGTTAAGCGACTGCCTTCGGCTCAGGTCATGATCCTGGAGTCCCGGGATCGAGTCCCGCATCGGGCTCCCTGCTCGGCAGGGAGTCTGCTTCTCCCTCTGACCCTCCCCCCTCTCATGTGCTCTCTCTGTCTCATTCTCTCTCTCTCAAATAAATAAATAAAATCTTTAAAAAAATAAAAAAATAAAACTGGGAACCAAGTGTGGTAAAGAAGATGATTTTTTTTTCTTCCAGATTTTTATTTAAATTCTAGTTAGTTAACATATAGTGTAATGTTGGTTTCAGAAGTAGAAGTTAGTGATTCATCACTTACATATAACACCCAGTGCCCATCATAACAAGTGCCCTGCTTAATACCCATCACCCATTTAGCCTATCCCCAACCCACCTCCCTGCATCAATCCTCAGTTTGTTCTTTATCATTAAGAGGCTCTTACGGTTTGCTTCCTTTTCTCTTTTTTCCCCCTTTCCTTATGTTCATCTGGTTTGTTTCCTAAATTCCACATAAGAGTGAAATCATATGGTATTTGTCTTTCTCTGACTGACTTGTTTTGCTTAGCATAATACTCTGTAGCTCTATCCATGTTGTTGCAAATGGCAAGATTTCATTCTTTTAGATGGCTGAGTAATATTCCATTGTGTATACATATACCACATCTTCTTTATCCATTCATCAGTCGATGGACACTTGGACTCTTTCCGTAGTTTGGCTATTGTTAATAAAGCTGCTATAAGCATCGGGGTGCATGTACTCTTTCAAATCTGTATTTTTGTATCCTTTGGGTAAATACCTAGTAGTGCAATTGCTGGATTGTAGAGTGGTTCTATTTTTAACTTTTTCAGGAACCTCCATACTGTTTTCCGGAGTGGCTGCACCAGTTTGCATTCCCACCAACAGTGTAAGAGAGTTCCCCTAAGAAGATGTTTCTTAGAAGGAATGCTTCATCAAAATCTGGAGAGAAATCAATGACTAAATTGTCAAGGGATGAAAAAAAATCCAGTACTTGGATTATAACTCTTAGCCTGGATCTTCATCTTTCTTGTCTGACTTTATTCTCCAATAAAACTGATTAACAAGTTAATTATGCAAATTTTGGAAGATTTCCGAATTTAATTTAGTCCAAGCACGAAAGTAGTAGTACATACGGAAAATTTCCTTAGTGAATTTGGAAAGCATTGATTAGTAGTCTAGCAGTCAAAATTCCTTTGAGCCAGAAAGGCATTAAATATGCTGGCTTCTTATTTGTACAACTACAGCTTTATAGGATCTCTTGATCCAGTACTTAACCAAGAAATGGCCAAATTCAAAAATAACCCCTTCCACTGCTCTCCCATCTCTCTCCACCACACAAATATGTTTTTTAAAAGGAGAATATTTAGAGGTCAGATGGAAACCATCTCCAAATATTAAAACATTTGTTATAAAGAAGAATATAGAATTAGTTTGTGTGGCTTAGTAGACTAGAACATGAATAAACATTTAAAAGGGAGGAGGATGGGATTTTGTTCAATAAAAGGGAGAATTTTCTAAGCTTAAATGCTACCCTAAACTACACAGATGGCCTAGTGAGTTCTGTGTTACCCAGATGGGCATGTTTTCATCGATGCTCTAGAGAAGTCTTATTCATTAGTTAAAAGTTAATGTAGGTGAGCTTTAAGATCCATTTTGTCTTAGTCTATCTGAGCTGCTTTAACAAAAATACCATACCCTGGGGGGGTTTAAATAACAAACATTTATTTTTCACAATTCTGGAAGCTAGAAGTTCAAGATCAGGGTGCTTGGCAGATTTGGTGTCTGGTGAGAGCCTACATCCTGGTTCACAGATAGTTGTCTCCTCAGTGTCCTCACATGGAAGGCGGTGGGAGAGTTCTCTGGGATCCCTTTTATGAGGATACTAATCCCATTGGAGGGTTCCCTCATGCCCTAAATACTTCCCAAAGGCCCCACCTCCCGATATCACCACATTAGGGGTTAGGATTTCAACGTATGAATTTGAGGGGAGTACACAAACATTCAGCCTATAACCTTCAAGCTAAGAGATTTTTACAATATATTTTCTAGATTTCATCCTGCACATTAACTCCATTAAGCACAGCTGCTAATCTCCTTTCTCATATACGATCGGGTGTGTGAAGCAGTGTTCCAATGAGGAATAGCACACTTTCCATGTCAGGGTGCTGGGTTTTGCTAACTTCATAAACCAGTTCTTGATCATTTGCATGTTTTCTTTTATGTGCTTTGCAAGAATCTAGAGCTGTATGCAGAAGATCCTGAAATGGAGGGACTAGAAACATATCAAATCTAATCCTTTATATTTTCACCCATGATTGAAACTAAATACAGTTGACCCTTGAACAACACAGGAGTTGGAGCCGCCGACCTCCTGCGCAGTCAAAAATCTGAGTGTAACTACTAATAGCCTACTTTTGACCAGAAGTCTTACTGATAATATAGTTGATTAAAGCATACGTTTTATGTTATATGTATTATACACTGTATTCTTGCAATAAAGTAGGCTAGAGAAAAGAAAATGTTATTAAGAAAATCATAAGGAAAAGAAAATATTTACAGTACTGTATTTATTTTTTAAAAATCCATGTATAAGTGGACCCATGCAGTTCGTACCCATGTTGTTCAAGAGTCAACTGCACAATTAGAAAATAGAAAAAGGATCAGGAAAAACAAACAAATAAAATCCTCAGAGATCCTCCAGGTCTGGCCTGGAGTAATTGCCATAGGCAATTGTAAGTAATTGTAAGAATCCAGTTCTACTAACGATGATAGCTAATATTTTTAAGGTGTCAAATGCTGTTCTAGGACACATTTTGATCATGTTTCACCATGGTGAGCCAGAAGAATGATATACTAGAGATTCGCAACTTTTTAATGAATTTTCTAAATAATCCAAGCTCTTCACTATGCAGTCGTAAATATTTGCTGTGCTTTGCCTATTTGTCCATCAGTGAAAACTTTGTTTCTCCTCCACTTTTTTTTAAATTTAATTTTATTTACATTCAGTTAACATATAGTGTATTATTAGTTTCAGAGGTAGAGTTCAGTGATTCATCAGTTGTATATAACACCCAGTGCTCATCACATCACGTGCCCTCCTTAATGCCCATCCCCCAGTTACCCCATCCCCCCTCCCCTCCAGCAACCCTCAGTTTGTTTCCTATGATTAAGAATCTCTTTTGGTTTGTCTCCCACTTTGATTTCACCTTGTTTTATTTTTCCTTCCCTTCCCCTATGCTCCTCTGTGTTGTTTCTTAATTTCCACATTCTCCTCCGCTTTTATATGCCAACTTTATATATCAATATAAACGCCATTCAGATAACAGGGACCGTTCTTTATTTTTTTCTTAATTAATAAGTAAACACCATCTACCTTTGTATGCAGAATGTTTTTAGTAAGCTTACACATAAAATTGAAAATTGCTTTCTTTTTGAAGAGTCCTTTATTAAAATCAGCCCAGCCCAAAATCAGTTGCATTATAATCTCTAATATCACATCAGGTTTTAATAAGCCTCCTTTTCGCAGCACACATGTGCTTAAGACTTCATGGAAACCAAATCAGTAGAGAGAAGGGATTACTTTAGATTACTTTGAAATATGCATTGTTTGAAATGGCCTCTGGTGACCAGCTTTCATGAATGGCTGATTTTACTTGTGGAGCACATCATCTGGTTTAATTATATCAGCTCCTTTGTGTGACAAGTACTGTTCTTGTGTGTGCTGAGAAATGAAGGTTTAAGACAAAGTAGAGTAGTTAGTGAGAGAATAAATTCTGGAAGTGGAACACCATTGCGATCTAGATGAAATCTAGGACTTGTCCAACTGTAAGCGTCTGTTTATAGAGAACCTCTCGTGAAAACATAAATTTGCCCCAAACATCCACAGACAGAGATCCTAATCTCAGCCTTTTCAGGATGATTACCTTACAAATAGGACAAATAATAGTTTAAGGTGATAATATGACTCAAAATTTTCATTCTATAAATTCTTCAGCTTAAAATGTCATAAAGTTTACTCTTTTTAACAATAAAGCCAAACATTCGTTTTTATTAGCTACAATTTTTTCTCAGCTTCTGTCCAGACAACAAACTAAGACAGAAGGCCTATTTTAAGTTTCGAGTTACTACAGGCCTTTGATGCAAGCAGCATCGTTTGAATTAGTAAATGTCAGTCAATTAAAAATCTCCTGTATCTCTTCACGTGCTGATCAACCTGAAGACATTGATAAATATCTCTATGTCCAGATAACGAGTTGAGGGTAGGTAGATGAATCTGATTGGACAAGAATGCCATATATCTGAAGGATGTCAACAAGAATAGACAATTTGCATTCAGCATATGCTTTATGCATGCATTATGGCTAAGAATACTAAATTAATTTTCCTAGACAGGCCTATTAGTTACTCAGTGTGCTCTCCTGTAATAGTATTTTCCATGATTACAGGCATGAATTTCACTTGAAACTTAAGTAGAGTTGCTTTTTTTTAACTGATAAATACACAGCTGTGATTGTTAGTGTTCGGAGGTAAGTGCACAACTAAAGGACAACTTAAGGATCGTGTAAGGATTTAGGTACACATAAAGCACATGTTGAAGATGATTTTGTCATTAAAAGTCTTGGAATTACATCGTTAGACAGTAATACAAAGAAATCTCAAAATAGTATTTCCCAGTACAACTTGTGAAGGAGTATTTTTGAAATATCAATACATGAACTAATCTGAATTTATAGATTCCTTGAAAATGTGAGCAAAGGAATTGACTTAAATATGAATGTCTGATTTTTTAAGAGGTTCTCCTGTAAGTAATATATTTGGTGGGGAAGGGGAGGGCGGGGGAGGGACAGTTACTCTCCATATTTGCCCCTAAGTCTTTAGGAACTAGCACTGTTTTGAAATGCGAATTCATCTTTCACACTCTGTTTCCCAGACTCCCTTTCTTGGTCATCACTCTGTGTGAGGCCAGCAGGATCCCTCAGAAGGAACTTGTAAGTCTACTCTGCTATATTGAAACCCTCAGAAAATGTTAGAGAGCATTATATTGGTGGTGAGCTTGATGGCATAGAAAGTAGGCCAGTGGAACTCTTTTGACTGTGGCTTAATTAATATTGTAAAATCAGGTGTTCCTCTTTCCTCACATAGATTTTAACTACAAGAAAATATTTGGAGAAACACTTTTGAAGTATAAATATAGCATCTAATTTGTTTTTTAAAAATATTTTCTTCACGGGTGCCTGGGTGACTAGATCTCTTAAGCATCTGCCTTCAGCTCACGTCATGATCCTGGGGCGCTGGGTTCGAGTCCCACATCTGGCTCCCTCAGCGAGGGAGCCTGCTTCTTCCTCTCCCTCCGCCCGACCCCCTGCTTGTGCTGTCTCTCTCTCTGTCAAATAAATAAATAAATAAAATCTTTAAAAATATATATTTTCTTCAACTTAAATGTATTGCAGAATTGTGGAACTTTAAAATAAATTCATATTATGGCAGATTATGTACACCAGGGAAACAAACTAAAACGAAACATGTCCCCCCAGAAATCTATAAATCTGTTAAAAGGAACGTTTTTAGCACCTAGGAATGGTTGAACTTTAAGTTACAAAGACTATGTTTCTTCATTACTTGAAATATGTGTCTAAATATATTTAGACGTGTATCTTAAGTACGCACATGCACACACCTGTGTGTGTGTCTGGAGAGAGAAAACAAAATAAATACATAAGGTGCTGATGGAACCTGATGCTTGGGGCATAGACAGTAGTGCTCAGCAAACACTTCATCTGCTCCACCAAATTTTCAGCCCTCTTGCAGCTGGATGGAGCTGTGTGACAATGACAGCCAATGAAATGTTAGGTATGATCCGAGTCACTTCCAAGTTGGAGCCATGAAAAGCTCTCCTGCAAGATTCTCCAGTTTTGTTTTCTGCCTCTCTTGGTCCAGGGCAGCAACAGGACAGCAGTGCCCTGCCAGCTTATGTCCATGCATGACTGGGCAGGGCAAAGCTCCCTGCCACCACCCTGTGCGTGATTTGTAGTATGAATGACAAATATACTTTTATTGTGTTAAGCCATTGATAGTTGGGGTTTATTTCTTATTGCAACAAACTGCTTCTGCTGTCTAATGCAATACCTCAAGACACTTAAATATAAATAAGCTATAGGGGCGCCTGGGTGGCTCAGCCGGTTAAGCATCCGACTCTTGGTGTTTGCTCAGGTCATGATCTCAGGGTCTTGGGATCGAGCCCCAAGTTGGGCTCTGCGTTCAGAGCAGAGTCTGCTGGGGATGATCTCCCTCTCCCTCTGCTCCTCCCCCTGCTCTTTCTTTCTCTCTCTCTCTCTCTCTCTCAAATATAAATAAAATCTTTAAAGATAAAGAAATAAGCTGTAAATACATAAAACTGAAGGCAAATTTAGTAGAATTTCATGTAGTAAACCATATACTTTAAGACCTAGCTAAGATATCTAAGACCACATTTGTAATTCTTTTTACTGATACTGCTTTCACCAGGCCCATTTGAACTGAAATTTCCAATGCTCCTTTTTTTCTAGAACTCCAATAATCTCTTTGTTCTCACTACCAGCACTGCAACTAGTGACCATTATTAGACCCTTCAGACAGTTCACAGCATCTGCTTCAAGAATATTAGATCCTTTTGGTTCTTTTCATAATTTTTAGACCACTTTGTCTTCCTTTGTTTTGCTAATTCCTATTTGAAAGAAGATGGACAAATCTTCGTCTTGGACTTTTGGCATTCTCTAAAATGCCCTTGGTAAGCTCACTTTTATGTGGTTTTATTTCCTATCTTTCTGGGGCTGAGTCTCAAAAGTACATTTCTTGCTATCACCTCTCACTTCGTGCTTATCACTGCTCCTTCTATCTATTCTCTTCCTCATGAGAAGACAGAGGGAAAATGCAAAAAACTTTTATTTATCTCTATTTTTATAATGCAACAGACCATTGAAAAAAATCCAATATAGACGTGAATGAAAGAAAAACAAAATCTGTTCCTCTACCTCACCATACCCCAGGGACAACCAACGCTAACAATTCTGTGAATGGATGACGTCTCAAGGTTCCCTTCAATTTCAGGATTCACATGTTGGAGGGAAAAACAGTAGAGGGGCGCCTGGGTGGCTCAGTCGTTAAGCATCTGCCTTCAGCTCAGGTCATGATCCCAGGGTCCTGGGATCGAGCCCCACATCGGACTCCCTGCTCTGTGGGAAGCCTGCTTCTCCCTCTCACGCTCCCCCTGCTTGTGTTCCCTCTCTCGCTGTGTCTCTGTCAAATAAATAAATAAAATCTTTAAAAAAATTTAAAAAAAAAAAAGAAAAACAGTAGAAAGGAAGAAAGGCAAGGAAAGCAAATGTTGTGGGAGGAGGATTTCATCATTTAGCCTGGTATTTCCCCAAAGGTGCTCCAGGTCAGAGATGCACGCTTTTCAGCTGTCATTGGCTGTTGGAAGAGATTTATTATTACAAGGGTATAAAAATGTTACTGCACCAGAAGGAGACTGTTGTCTATCTCCTCTCCTTGGAGTTGTAATAAATTAGATCAGGAAATATGCTTTCTGGGGATTAACGGTAGATAAACTTTGCCAGCTATGGGGTTTTTAAAAGAAATTAGCTCCTTCATGATTTCCATATATTATAAAGAAGATAACATGTCCTGAAGACTTCTCCTAAAGAAAAGAAGTAATGTATGGGAAACTTGAAAGCCAAAATTAAGGGAAAGGGGCCATGTAAACAGACCCTTAGAAATGTGAGTATGTAGATTGGCCGTGGGTGGAGGGGGCCAGATGTGGATATCAGCTTCTCACTGCTATAATCCTGTTTTACTTCACTCTTAGGATAAACTAAGTGTGTTCTGGCTGAATTCAGCTTTGAATAATTGCATAATGCTGGCCTAATGTCTCCTGCTGTTTTGATTGGTTATGGTGTCCCTTTTTTGTCTCTGCCTTAACTACAGGGTGGCCTTGCTTTGTACTAGAAATACTTCTTTTGCCCCATCCCTGAGAGGTTTATTTCTGTGCTGAGTGGGTTGTTCTGATCCTGTCTCTAACATACTTTAGATGTGTGGGCATGCATTTGTAAAATTCTGTGTTATCCTCAGATTAAAAAGCAAACAAACAAACAAAACACAAGGTGTCATCACTCATCAACGACATCTATGTATACTAGGCATTTAGAACTTAGGACAGTTTCAGGGCTTTAAGGGACAAAAAAGTGAGTAAGTTTGTGAATGGGGCCAGATCTACAGCCTTGAAGGTGAAAATCTGGGCTTAACTATGGTGTTGTGTATACGCTAGGCCAGCAATTCTCAAACCTCTGGGGCTCAGGATCCTTTCATATTATTAAAATTTCTGAAGACTCTCAAGAGCTTTTGTTTATGTAGATTATAGCTACTGATAATTAGAAATTACAACAGGGGGAGGGCGCCTGGGGGGCTCAATAGGTCAAGCGTTTGACTTCAGCTCAGGTCATGGTCTTGGGGTCCTGGTATTGAGCCCCGCTTGGGGCTCCCTGCTCAGCGGGGCATCTGCTTGTCCTTCTGCCCTTCTCCCCTCTAGTACTCTCTCTCAAATAAATAAAATCTTAAAAAAAAAAAGAAATTACAACTGAGGGATTTTTAAAATATTTTTAAATTCTTTTGAAAATAACAATAATCTATTACATGTTAAATGATACATTTTGTGAAAAATAACTATATTTTCCAAACCAAAAACGTATTGGTAACTAAAGTGGCATTGTTTTACATTTTTTAAAAAGATTTTAGGGACCCCTGTGTGGCTCAATTGTTAAGCATCTGCTTTGGTTCAGGTCATGATCCCGGGGTCCTGGAATCAAGCTCTGCGTCTTGCTCCCTGCTCGGCAGGAAGCCTGCTTCTCCCTCTCCCACTTCCCCTGCTTGTGTTCCGTCTCTCGGTGTGTCTCTCTCTGTCAAATAAATAAATAATAATAAAATCTAAAAAAAAAGATTTCATTTATTTATTTGACAGAGAGAAAGAGAGAGAGCACACAAGTGGGGGGAGGGGTGGAGGGACAGAGGGAGAGGGAGAAGCAAGCTCTCAGCTGAGCAAGGTGCCTGATGCGGGGCTCCATCCCAGGACCCCGGGATCATGACCTGAGCTGAAGGTAGATGCTTAACCAACTAAAGCCACCCAGGTGCCCCGCCATCGTTTTACATTTTTACACATATTTATCTGAATAGAAGAGAGCTGGATTCTTCTATTTCTGCATTTAATCTGTTGAAGTATATTGTTTGGTTGGAATAAAGTAATCAAATTCAGCCTCATATGGATAAGTAGTTGGAAAAGGAAAAGTATTTTGATGGTTTTTTCAAACACTTGTAGATTTCCTTTGATACTATGCCAAAACTTGACAAGTGGTGACTTCGTAAAGATTAGTTGTCGTAAGTAATCTGAAACCCCATTAATGAGCTTTCAGACTCTGTTAAAATCCAATGGTCATCCTGCACTTTGAAATTTTTTTTGCTGATGTAAGATTCTGTAGCATTTTATTTGGTCATTTGAGAAATATTGGTTCACTGAATTATGCAAATATGCTAAATGTGGACACATTTCATTTTTCAACATAAAGAATAACATTTGTTAATATCAACATCAATGTCATTGAAAGGTTTTACATATTGGGAAGCTGTCAAGTTCGTGGTGCAGATACAAGTTTTCCAAAATTCTGAGTTTAGCTTGGAAGCTAGATTTCTATCATTGGCAACAAATACAACAAATATTGTCAGCTGTTTTCCTTGAAATGACAATCTCATTTCATTTATCCCTTAAGAAATGTCTGCCAAATACCCAAGTCCAAATAATTCGTTCAAGTAAAACTAATGTCCCATGAGCCAAAAGCAGTGTCTAGTGGAGCTTGCGACTCAGTCACACAAGTGCTGTTCCTCGACTATCATCCGACCTCCGTGGGCAACAAAGAGCTCTACATGTACCTCCTCTCTCATATAACAAAATTAGAAAGAAAAGATGTGTGTTCAAGGGTCAGGATTTAATACAATTAGTCATCTTACTGTTTCATCTTGAATGAAACTGGCTTTTTTTTTTTTTTTTTTTGAACTGTATGTGATGCTCCTTTTATTCGGACAAAAGTGATTTTACCCACCAGTGCAAATGTCAACAAAGTGAAAAAAGCGAGTGTGTCAGTATTCTTATCAAAGCAGTGCTGACCTCATGGACTCCCCAAAGTCCTGGGTTACACCTTGAGAACCACTGCAGTGGACAAAGCATCTTGATTTCATATGGGGTGTTGCTCACTGAGCAAATGTGAGCTAGACTTTTCCATCCAGTTGGCTTGAAGTCTCCCTGGTCTGTTTTTTTCCTTTTATATGTGACTTGAAACTTTTAATGTCACATTTATAGTTTGGCTTGACTGCCCTAAACAAAGCCCTAAAAACTTTTTTATAGTTTGGCTTGACTGCCCTAAACAAAGCCCTAAAAACTTTCCACATCAACTGGCCATAGCTACAATTAGTGTTTTCATTTTAAGACTTGAAGAAAAGGCAACTTGTATTCTGGTCCCGATTCATGAATACAACCCCGTTCCTCGAGCTCACTTTCCGTGTGTGAGAAAAACCCCCTTTTACCATTTCTCCCATTTTCTGCTGTTTCTCAAGACAAATTGTTAGTCTCTAAGGACACTTGTCGTCCGCCACAAAGTATCCAATTCAAACATTGCATCCTTGTCTCCTTTGTCAAGCTCTGTATTTGTCTGTCAATTTTTTTTTTTCGTCTTCTTCTTTACTTCTTTTCCTTCTGGAGCTGGAAACCAGGCAGTGAGAGGATGACAGGTTTTAAAAGGTCATTTTTGAATAAGGAATTGTCTGGGTACAGGTTTTTCAGAGTGGTGTGTTTTGTGTCTTAGTGAAGGGAGATGGGGTAAAGATAGCATGCTTCTGCTGGTCAGACCTGTCTGAAAGTCCGGTTTTCTACACCATCCCATTTCTCCACGTTTACATATGCACTCCCTGAATCGATAATAAACTGTGGCAGGAAAAAAAAAATGTAGGCTTTTTCTGCACCTTTAACTCTCTAAGGAAGGTCACGTTAGAGGAAAAAAGAAAAATGCATCTACTTGGCTCTCCCTTTTCTTCATTAGGAAATGCTTTTCAATGTAGTTCAATGTGGTTTACTCAAGGTACCATTAGGGCTAATTTTCTTTTTCCTAAAGGAAGAGACGAAGTAAATAAGATAAAGAAAAGAATAACCAGTAATGTTGATTAGGTTCCAGGGAATGTTATCAGCATCTTAATTGTGAAGACTTTTTTCAGTTTCGTGTGGGGCTGATTATTTAAACTGCCGGGGCTACTGTTTGCACGACACCGGGAGTTTGAACTTTCCGGGTCGCTACTGTCAGCAGAGAAGCTGGCTCATGACTAGAGCCGATGCAAGAGACTCCTGCTCACTCCCTCTTCACACACCCTTGCAGGCTTTGAGAGGTGAGCAAACTCTTGCTACTTAAAGCACCAAGCTTCTGAGAAATGTCTGCGTGTCACTGTTGAGCCTGATGCCGCTCTGCGGGAGACAGCCATTGTTTGACCTCTTTCTTTCCTTCTCCTGTCTTTCTTGCTCGTATCAGTTTTCTCACGATTTGAAACAAATGCACAGAAACCAAACAGTCAGCGCAGAACAATTGCTGGCTTTCAGTGTTCAGCAAGCACAGCAATCACCGAAATAACCCTGGGTTATTACCAAAAAACCCCAAAAAACAACCCGCCCCCCAAACCTTGCATATTGACCTTCGCAGAACCACAGGATCCATCGGAGGTGGTTGGTTTGATGCTCTGCCTTCCTACAGCACTAGATTTTTGTTTAAAATCTATTTCTTACAGAGTGTGTCTCCCTTCCTCTCCCTCCCTCCCTCCCTCTCTTTCTCTCTCTCTCTCAAAGTAATTACAGGCTGCAGAGTGAAAAGCATTAGAACTGTTTACAAAACAGCTCATAAAGTTTAAAATAATAGGGGTGTGTGTGTTTGTGTAAAACAAAATAATGTGTGCGGCTGGAGTAAACAGTCCACAGTCTTTCTTCTTTCTTCTCCCACTGCCCCATGTCACCCTCCAGAATTTAAGGCATGGAAATGAGCGATGGAGTCCCTTTTCTTCTGACTTGCAGTTCTCCCACTTGATTCGTTCTGCTTGTTTATCTGATGCCAGTTTATTGTTGCAATTCAAAATACAGACCCTCAGGTGTGTGGGGACAGAGTGCCTGACGAAGTGGGCCGCTATCTAATTTTAGCGCGGCCTAAATTCCCATACAGACATTCCCTCATGACATCCAAGAGAAAGATTTTTTTTTTTTAATGAGCCCTTTGCGATCAGAAGTCCAAGAGAAACGCTTTCAGCAGGTTAGTGCTCTAAAGTAAAAGGGGCATTCTTCCAACCCTTTCAGACGTCTCCTCTTGGGCACATTTGCAAAGATTTTGCAGCACTCCCCTCCAGATCTTATTTATTTATTTATTTTTTAATGTAGAAAGGGAGCCTCTACCCTCCAGCTTCAGAGCCAATCAATCATTTCGCTTTGCAGGTTTAGATGTGCTGCGGCAAAACCTCTCGCTGGCGGCACCACGCCAGGTCTTGGCGAGAGTGAGGCTGGTGCTGACAGTTGAAGCAGGGCTCTGTCCCCTTAGGCGCTGGCATGCTGAGGACACGGGCGGGACAGAGGGACAAGCCTCGCCCGGAGGAAGCACCCCTTCCCCTGGTGATTGATGGAGGACAGTTAGGAGCTTTTCGGGGGCTGGGAAAGGTTGCCCTCCCAGTCGCTTACTATGAAGTCTTTGTCAGCAGAAAGAACTCTGCAGGGTAGTGAGTGACATAATGCAGATGACAAATGACAGTGTTGCATTTTATTCTGCTTGATAAGTACTCAGTATCTACGCAGGTGAATCAACGCTCCCCCAGCGCGCCCCCTCGCGCCAGCTGCTTCCCAGATGCAAGTACTCTCCAAACCCACTGTGGTTTCACAGGTGCTACGGGCGCCTCCTGGTCAAGCATGAGTTTTCTTGGGGATGTTTCAAGTACTGGCAGAGTGTGAGCAAGGATGGTACCCGTGTCACCACTTTAAGGAGCTGATTATGAAATGAAGATATTTTCTGAGTCATTTGTTAGCAGCTCTGAATATTTTCTCCTGTTTCTCCCTTTTGGAATACGGATTTTGTGTGTGTGTGTGTGTGTGTATAATATATATATATATATATATATATGCTGTTTTGAGAGACTACTTCAGACCAAAATCTGTATCAAAACCCTGACTGACGTTTCCTTTGTATTTCTTCTCCCCCTCTAGGACCCCATCTGCCGATGTTCTGAATACCTCTGAGTACAGAAATTGATTCTTCAACCAGGATACTTAATTCAAGGTATTAGCTCTTGTCAGAAGGCTTTTACGTTTGAGCTCTGTGTTGGAAATTCTGTTTTGGCAATGAATTTTGAAATAGGAAAAGTTGGAAGGAGAAGAAAGGGCAAAAGTGAATTTGCAAAATAATCAGGTGCTTAAAAACCTCCCGAGCGCCTGGGAGGGTTTGGCCACGTCTGACTCGCAGGCAGCCCTCTCTCTAACAGTTCACGTGCCAGATCTCACTTTGTTGTAGCCCTTTTTCTGCAACTGTGTTTGGGGTTTGGATGTCATTTTCATCTCTCCCTCTCTCTTTTTCTCCGACTGCCCAGACCTGCAGAAACTAGGAGGCTGAGACATTCTGTCGGTCTTGCGACATTGGACCAAACACAATGAAGTATTCTTGCTGTGCTCTGGTTCTGGCTGTCCTGGGCACGGAGCTGCTGGGGAGCCTCTGTTCGACTGGCAGATCCCAGAGGTTCAGAGGACGGATTCAGCAGGAGCGAAAAAACATCCGACCCAACATTATTCTTGTGCTCACTGATGATCAAGATGTGGAGCTGGGTGAGACACTGGGTTTTTCACTTGTTAGTCTCTTTTGCTCAAATGATTTGCTGACCTTCCGCACGATCAGTAACACTGAGTGAACATTTGGGGGGTTGGTCCTTAACTGGAGGATCTTAACCAGCAACCTGAGTTTATAAAATGAACTTGTATTGATTATAAGGCATTCGGTTTTCGTTTCAACATTACTTTTCTGGTCTTAGGTGTTTGAAACAGTCTGGGGAGGGTCCTAGAATAATAGCAGGAGGAGGAAAAAGAGCAAGCACGAATACTATAGAAGTCAAGGATTCGATTGTGCACCTTGGACGCTCTTGATCAAGAAATGTTTTAAATATTTGGGCAAAATTGTTTCCAAGAGTATGAGCTTATAGCTGTAATTCTATGCAGTGCATATGACCATAGATACTATTATTCTCTTTTAACAGTTATTATTATTAAAGTGAATGAAATATTCACAGCTTGTGATAATTGTTAGGTGATTGAAAGTTACAGTATTCTATGTATCTTCTGGTGATAATTCATTACTACCACCTTGGAGATGATGCTTTTTGGAAGAATTAGCTAACGTGGGTTCATTCCAGAACACTTGGAAAGGCTGCCAAATTCAGCGGAGCTGCTGTACCATCTGATTCCATTTCTTATCTTCTCACTTTCTTTAATGGCCCAGCTCTTATGGTCTTGGCTGTTATGATCTTCCACGGGACCTTAGGACAGATAGAAAAGCTCATCCTTACAAATTGTCACCAGCACTCGTTTTCATTCCTAGAATCAAATTCCTGGCTCTCAGGAATCGCTCAGCTGGGCTTACCCATCGCACTCAACCTGGTATCTTTTAGACTTAGTGCTGGCCGAGCACGCTGGGCTTCCTTACAGAGCTCCGAAGGCTAGGGTTCTTGAGGATAAAACCCTCCATGCTGGAACCTGGTCTCCATGGAACGGGACTTTAATTTCCAGTTTGAAACCAAGTCATGGAATCCCAACAAAGTTAACCCCTTGGGTTTAGCTGGAAGCACATGCACTAAAAACCAACAGCAGGTAATAATTGTTGAAGTTGATTTGCAGAGTCTGTTGTCTCTCCCTTTACTTTTTAAAGAAGAGTATTGATTTTCAGGCAACATGCCTGGATGAGGTCTTGGAGGTACGACTTTAGTACGCAGGTAGCTTGTACTTTAGTTTGCACTTACCTATGGAGCAAGTAAAATGAGGTGAACACATTTGAATTCACCTTCCTTAACATCTCTCGTATCTGTCCCTTTCATTACAGCCAAGATCTCCAGACCATTCTCTTGTCTCTAGTTTTTCTCTAACTGATTAGTCAACTGACCCACCTGTCCCCCATAGTCTCGGTGCCTCTTGCCTATTCTTCACTCCATGACTGGAGTTATCATGCAAGTGTCTGATCAGGTCTGTTCTGCTTAAAACACTCTGTGGCTTCCCGTCGGCAAGAGGATTAAGCAACTCTCCTCCGTAGGCAAATGAGCTCTGGGCCATCTGGCCCCTGCCTATTTCTATGAGGTTATTCCCTTTTCCCCCACTTTTGCTCAGTGCTTCATAGAAATGACTCATGCTTCCTTAAAGGTGTCTGGTGGTTTCATCTCCCTCACCTATATTTCATGCCTTTGTACATCTTGTCTCCTCTGTCTTTCCCCTCCCCCTTTCTCCACCTGGAGAAGCCCTACCTATTCTTCATGGCCCAGCTCAAATGCCTTGTCCTGGGGGGGCGGGGGGGGGGTCTTTCTTGACCAAAACCATTCTCCCCTCCAGCAGGGTAGATAGAACTTTCCTTTTTACCACCTTGGACATGCCTCCAGCATGGCCCTTAATCCATCATGTGCTTCCATACTTGTCTCTTCCACTGGCCTGAGAGCAAGGTAGTGTTTCATTTATGTTGCATTCCTGATACTGGGACCATGACGGGAATATAGTAGGTGCTAAATAAATTTGAAGTGGACCTATGCGGGCCTGAAAAAGCTAACAAAATTCTCAGAAGTGAATACAGGTATCTGTGGTAATCTACCTCTTCAATATATAGCCCTCGTCTTTAAAGTAAATTAAGGAGTCATTTGACAAATTTTTTTAACAGAATTCAAAATTTCATCTTTTAGTTTCACCCTATAATTACTTCATTTATCCAGTAAATATTTCCTGAGCAATCACTAAGGGGAAGCATGTGGATATAATGGATACAGCTCATAGGTTCAATCAACCCAGTTGTTTCCTATGTATTTGCCCCTATCTCCTTCCTTGATTTTCTAGCCAGACACGATGCTAAGCATTTATTCATTTAATCTTCCCAATAACTCTATGAAGTAGATGCTCTTACTCTCTTTAATTTCTACAGAAGTAAAATGAGGCTTAGAGAAGTCACGTAGGTGGTGATGAACTAGTCAATGGTGAAACTAGGACCCGTGTTAGGACTAGGTCTCCACAGCTAACATTTAACCATGATGCTTTCCATCAGTCCTCCAACACATATTTATTGAGGCCTTCCTAAAAGCAAACCATAAATGCATAGTAATGTTCTAGGTTCTGAAAGAAAGAGAATAGAAGCATAAGATGGGTCTTATTATCTCATTGGCAGAACACAGTGATGAACCACAGTGAACCATGGGGTAAATACTTTAGAAAAGACCTCCTTCTTCTGCCCAAACAATTGTGCTCTTGGTAGTGGACACTGTCTGATGGAGACTTTTACCTAGCCTTCTGTAATGTTCTCATAATCCTTCTTGAGCCGAACTGCTCTAGACTTCAGTTGGGTTTTTTTTGTTTCTTTATTTTAACCATCTTTAAACCATTTTTAAGTGTGCAAGTCAGTAGTTTTAAGTACATTCACATTGTTTTGCAACCGTTTTCCAGAACACTTCATCTTACAAAATTAAAACTCTGTATTCATTAAACGATAACTCTCCATAACCTCAGTCCCTGGTAACCATCATTCTACTGCCTCTATGAATCTGACTGTTGTAGGTACGTCATATAAGTGGAATTATACCACTTACGGCAAAGACAAAGTATTTGTCTTTTTGTGACTGACTTGTTTCACTTAGCCTAATACCCATCCTCAAGGCTCATCCATGCTGTAGCATGTATCAGAATTTCCTTCCTTTTGAAGGCTGAATAATAATCATTGTAGGTATATACCACATTTTGTTTATCCATTCATCTGTTAATAGAAGTTTGGGTTGCTTCCACTTTTTGATTATTGTAAATCTATGTAAGTAATGCTACTATAACCATAGGTATTTAAATACTTCCTTAAGACCCTGCTTTCGATGCTTTGGAATAAATACCCAGAAATGGATTTGCTGGATCATTTGATAACTCTATTTTTCATTTTTTGAGGGGCCTCCATCTTGTTTTCCATAACAACTGCACCATTTTACATTCCCCCCAACAGTGCACAAGGGCTCCAGTTTCTCCACATCCTTGCCAACACGTGTTATTTTCCTGGCGTTTTGTTTTTATAATACCCATCCTAACGGGTATGAGCTGGGAGCTCATTGCGGTTTTGATAAGGTTGGGTTTTGCTTTGCTTTGTTTTGTTTTGTTTTGTTTACTTACATGTTCTCATGCTTGCCAAATGCTTGAATAGGATGGAATCGCAGAACTATTTGCCCTGTCATACCGCAGGCGGTTTTGGCCACTGTAGCACCAGAAAGATACAACAGACTGAGAAGAGGCTGAAGAACAATGACCAAGATTGTAATAGAACGCTTTTCTTCGGGGGAAAGAAGAAAACTATTCTACTTCTTTGTCTGGGAAGACAAAGGCTGAGAAGGGTCGTAACGGGAGTTTCTGAAATCAAACTAGGAAAGAAAGCTCTTACTCAGTAGGAATGGAGCCACTCCCTCAACTTTGTCTGAGGACAAATAAAATAAACTAGTACTTTGTGAAGGGAGTAAGACACATAAGGAATTCATTAATAAAAGTGCTAGAACCTTGCATGTTATCTTTTTCCAAAGAACACTCGTTCTCATTATTACGCTTGTTTTCATCCCACCCAAGTTGGGTGGAGAGGACAAAGATCATTATCCCAGGAGAAAAGTTAATCTGTGGAAAGATGAAATAACTTAACCACTCGTCCCTTTATGTCTGGATTTACTTTTTGCACAACTTAAGAAGTAGCTTAGGTCGTGTCTGTACCTGTAAGTAGTTCAGGTTTTTAGACTATATTACTAGGTAGAAGATTTACGCTTTCTTTTAAGCTAGAAAAACACACATGGACATGATCAACATGAACTTTGGGATGATGATTTCCTCTGGAGGAGCAGTAACCAAGAATATCAATGATATTTCCACATTTTGCCTTAAAGTTTGAAAACGACATCTGAAGCAATTATCATCAAATATTAAATTTTTTAAAAGCTTAAATTTAAGAGTTTAACATTTAAAAATATTAAAGCTAGGACCGCCTTTGCTGCATCCCAAAGGTTTTGAACATTTGTGTTTTCATTTTCATTTGTTTCCATGAATTTTTTAAATTCTTCTTTAGTTTCCTGGTTGACCCATTCATTCTTTAGTAGGATGCTCTTTAGCCTCCATGTATTTGAGTTATGTCCAAATTTCCTCTTGTGATTCAGTTCAAGTTTCAAAGCACTGTGGTCTGAAAATATGCAGGGAATGATCCCAATCTTTTGGTACCAGTTGAGACCTGATTTGTGACCTAGTATGTGATATGTATATATATACAATGGAATACTACTCAGCCATCAAAAAAATGAAATCTTACTATTTGCAATGACGTGGATGGAACCAGAGGGTATTATGCTAAAAGAAATAAGTCAATCAGAGAAAGACAATTATCATATGATCTCACTCATATGTGGAATTTAAGAAACAAAACAGAGGATCATAGGGGAGGAGAGGAAAAAATAAAATGAAATCAGAGAGGGAGACAAACCATAGGACTCTCATAGGATTAAGAGACTCTTAATCATAGGAAACAAACTGAGGGCTGCTGGAGGGGCGGGGAATGGAGTAACTGGGGGATGGACATTAAGGAGGGCGTGGGATGTAATGAGCACTGAGTGTTATATAAGACTGATGAATCACTGACCTCTACCTCTGAAACTAATAATACATTATATGTTAATTAATTGAATTTAAATAAATTTTTAAAAAGTAAAAGAAAAAGAAAAAAAGAAAGATCCACTAAAAAAAACCTTTTTAAAGAAAAAAATATATATATATATAATAAAAATATTGAAGCTAAGAGACACATTATTCTAGTATTTTCCTGTACTTAAGGCATTATAAATCAATAAGAACAAAATAAATCAAAAAGAACAAAATAAAAAATGCTTGTGGAACTCCATGAACTTTCTGAGACTAGAGTCAAAGAAATTAAGCTCTAAATCTTTCCAAAAGGGTCCCTTGGTGCCACTCTGAGGAACAAACTGTGGAGCTGATCTGACTCAATGTGGCATTTGTTAAATTCTTAGGAAACTGGGCTGATGCTAACATCTCAGTAACACTGGCTCATTGCTTCTTTCAGATCATACATGGAATTAAGAAACCATAAATACATGGAAATACTTTGTTTTTTTAAATCAGAGGTCACAATCTATAGTCCTGAGCTAGCCCACAGATGTGGTTTGCTTGACCAGTGTATTTTTTTTTAAATTAAGGTAACATTTTAAAAATCAGATGATTTCATGTTAAAAAAAAAAAAATCCAGATTCTGACCTTTCTGGAAAATCCAGAAGCATGAGAGCTTGCATTCCCATGAGACAGCAATCAGGTAGATGTTTGAAGAGGAGTCAAAGTTGCCCCACTAGGTGGAGCATGTCCTCAGGTCATCATGGCCCCCACCACTCTCCATTGCTCCCCAACATTTAGGTCATGGAGCCATTTACCATCATGTCCATACTGCAGTTTTTCTCATGGTCGGAGAAAGCTCTCTACACCCACATCTCTACCAAATGTGAAAAGCAGAAAAGATGAAAGCTCCCTGATTTTTCTTATACCTGGCTGCCTTCACTTGCCTACCTCTCTATCCTACCCTGTAGACATTTTCAGTCCATTTCCCTAAGAAATTAGTCTCCTCTTTTAATGGCCTTTTGCTCTTTGGCGGGGTAGTGGGGTGGGGGGGTAGTAATGAGTGTTAGTGACCTGGAGACACTCCAGACAGATTTATTTTCTGCTTCTTAGTCCTTTCTTCCCCAATCTTGTTTCTTCCCTTTGGTTTTCACTGAAATATCTGGGGTTTTTTCCACCCATCCCATGGTTTTGGTAGAAAAAGGTGTACTCTTTTATCATGTTACTTTTTTCTTATGCTTTCAGAATTAAAATATTGAACCGATCAATATAGCCTTTTTTAATATTGGAATTATCACTGTTTAAGGTTTCATACTTTACTATAAAAATAACTGTTGGTGTGAGAAAATAGCAATGGAATCTGGAGGTATTTAATACAGACCATTTATATATTTAAAGCGTTAACCATAGCTCATCATAAAATGATGACATCTAGAAACAACACTGCACAATTAATAAGAGTTGTGCTTGCTTGTCATTATTGTTCATCAAAGCATGAACCATTGCAGTCCGCAAGGAGGCGTGTCTCTCTAGGAAGCCAGGTGTATTTGAGCCCCACATGCCTGGAGTTTCCTTAAGGGATGACGATGGCAATATTTATTATTGAATTTCTGGGTTTGTGAGTTTTCCAGACCGTGATAAACAGACTTGATGAAAACTTTAATGTTTCATAGTACAAAACATTGAATAAATCAAACACTAAGCCACTTGAATCAAGAAAGATGAAGTTTTGTTGTAAAGTTTGACATGTAAATGAAGTAATTCAAGCTCTCTGTGTAATTTTGGAAAAGTCATTCAGAGAAGTTGGACATTTTCTCTCTGCTGACCTTTTTCACACAGATGATGTGAGAATAAATGAGTTGGAGTGTGTAGAATGATTTAAATTCCTGGCCATGGTCCCATCCGGTCCCAGTAACCTATCCCATACTCCATCCAAAGTACTGTTCCTGGAGCCTGGATTTTTTTTTTTTTTTTAATTCCACTGAAAGTGCAAACGTGGTGGATGTTGCAGGACTCCTGAAGAGTGCCATTTCTCCCCTCCCAGTTGCTGCTCACCCAGCCGTAGCCTCGTCCGTAGCTGATTGCTGTTATAGCGTCCCCACCCCTGCAGGAAGAAGGCAGACATGCCTAGTCCCCACCTGGAGCTCTGGCACTGGGACAGCTTTTCTTGGCAGACCTGGGACTCAGCTGTGGCCTGGACCTTCTCTGTCCTCAAGCCAGGCCAGTCAGCAGTGCCCCCACACCAGCTCCTGGACCCAGTGACAGTCACTTCATAGCAACCTCGTCAGGCTCCCACCTCCAAGGACAATTTTAAGTGATAACGAAGTCAGGCTTCTTGCGCAAGGGGAGGTAGGGGGACAGTGTATGTGGGGTGGGAGAGAATTGATATTTTTAACTATAAGCCAGCATTAACATTTTAAGTCTCAAAACATAGAAATGATCGCTGACCTCTGTCTTAGTCGTGAACAGACTATCACAAAATGGATGGTTTAGTGGCTTATAAACACCAGCCATTTATTTCCCACAGTTCTGTTGGCTGTGAAGTCCACGATCAAGGAGCCAGAAGATTCAGTGTCTGGTGCGAGCCCCCTTTCTAGCTTACAGATGGCTGTCTTATTATGTATCCTCACATGGCAGAAGGGGCAAGGAAGCCTAGTGGGGTCTCTTATATAAGGGCATTAATCCCATTCATGAGGGCCCCACCTTCATGAGCTAATCGCCTCCCAGAGGCCCCACCTCCTAATACCATCGTCCTGGTCGTTAGGTTTCAACATATGTATTTGCGGGGGGGGGGGGGGCAGGGGGCGGGGGACACTAGTATTCAGTCTATGGCAACCTGTTTACTCTTACCCCCGCTTTTGGAATTCAGATGTAGCTTATGGACATGGGGATGAAAAAGACAGGAGGAAATTAACACGGTGGGTTGAGGTGAGCACCAGTTCCCCTGACAACACTCCTTGTGTGAAGTGCTCTAGCAGCGAGTGTCGGGCCATTTGCTCCTCAGCAACCCTGTGATCTAGTTGGGGAATGATTCTTAGCTCCACTTTACAGATGAGACATTCAGACCAAAAAAGAGTAGGTGACTTGCTCAAGCTGATCTGTGACCAAATCCAGATGTTTTCCCTCCAGTTCAAGTTCAGGGCTCTCTCTTCTCCTTCTTACCCTCCTAAGCCCTGCCTTGTGAATCTTGTTACGAGTCTTCGGCCTTAAGCTTCTTCTCATTCCTATGAAATAATTGTTCTAATAACTGAGAATCAGCACGATTGCAGTTTTAGGCACCGAAGGCCTGAACCTCAGAGAGGTGAGCAGTTGCAGCTTAAGACAAAACTGAGCTCTTCCAACAGCGAGGCAGGACATTGTCCCATTCATTCATCTCAACAGCTGTAAGTGCGGAACGATGAGTTTCATTACAGACCAGCTTTTGGGAGAGTTTCCCAAGGAAAAGTCAGTGGTGCAGACTCCCTCAGTGAGGGAAGCGGTGCGAGGCAGTGTTGCTGCCCGACATTAATCATCACACAGCCATGAAAAAGAAGGTGCTTCATGCTTTCCTTCCGTTGCATACTAACTCAGAGGGAAGAGGGAGGGTTCTGCGCTCCATCATCTGCGGAGAACCCACCAAGACCAGAGGCGGCATTTCACGCCAGCGACGAAGTCAGACACATCTCAGCCCTCACTGGGCCTGAGCTCCTGGGATCCTTCAGCCCTTGGGGGGAAGGTGCGTGGGAGGCCAGCATTCGTGTGTGTCAGTGTCTCCTCTAAGAGGCTAGGTGAAATATCAGTCTGCGGAAAGTGAGACATATCTTGACTATGAGCAGACACCTTTTCTGTTTCTCGGTCTTAACGTCAGTGTCACAGCTGGTACTCAGCCTAGATGGAGCTTAAGAACACGGTCTCTGGAGCAGATTGCCTGCATTTGCTTCTGGGCTTGGCGACCTAGGCCATGTGTGGCCCTCGGAATGTTATTTAGCCCTTCTGCCCCTCAGTTTTATCATCTGTGATACTTATATGGGAATAATAGATAAGAGCACCTGCTATGAAGGCTTATCGTCAGGATTAAATGAGTTGATGAGTGTGAAGGGCTCAGAAGAGAACCTGGCTGACAGTAAGCATGACATGGATGTTTCCGATTCCGGTCTGCCATATCTTACAGCCTCGGGAGTGGGCTGAGCCGCCTAGAGGCACCTGCTAAAGTCTCGCCCAGCTCTCGGCTTCCCTGCTTCTGTGTCCAACCCGGACTACTTCTCTGAGCGCGAGTGTGGTCCATGGACAGGGAGAAGCGGCCTCACCAGGGAGCTTGTTGGAAGTGCAAATTCTCTGGTGCCTCCCCAAGTCTTCTGAAATCAGCATCACAGGGTGGGCCCAGAATTCTGATGTAACATGCTCTCCAAGTGATGTTTAAAGTTGAAGGAACATTGTCTCAGAATCTATTCTTTACTGAGAAACTTCAGGCCAGATACCCACTTTTACGAATCCTAATGTTGGGGCTTCAGTGGTCACGGTGACTCCGGGGACCAAATGTCCTCATCAATCCCTTTGATTTGGGGACTGGTTGGAATTTGGACAGATTGTTTAGGACCTCAACATAATCTGCCTAGTTCATTAAAAGAGTGACATTTAGAATGGGAGGGGAGCCCTTGCTGGGGCAAGTCCAGATTATGAATTGGGCTAAGTTTTGGTACCACTTTGTATATTATTTGACCTTAGATCCGATTTCTACCTACCATCCTATATTTGCAGTCTGAATGAGTCTGTAAACAGGAGATTGCAGGTGATTCAGGACCTTGGAGGATGGTTTCCAGTGCCTTTTTTTTTTTTAATTTTTTTATTATGTTATGTTAATCACCATACATTACATCATTAGCTTTTGATGTAGTGTTCCATGATTCACTGTTTGCATATAACACCCAGTGATCCATGCAGTACGTGCCCTCTTTAATACCCATCACCAGGCTAACCCATCCCCCCACGCCCTCCCCTCTAGAACCCTCAGTTTGTTTCTCAGAGTCCATAGTCTCTCATGGTTCGTCCAGTGCTTTTTTTAATATGAGTTCAGCTAAGGCTCATAAAGGAAATTGATAGCCCATTCTTTGTAATAAAGAGCATAGTAGGCAATGAAAATCCATCAGTAGTGTTTGCTGAGTTTTCCCAAAATTCAAGATACTACACTAAGTAAGCACTGCAGAGGTGTAAAGAGGAGAGAGGAGTAAGTGAATAGACGCGACCATCTACCTTTCACTCTCTCCCCACTCCCATGTATCCATCTATTTATCTCCATCTCCAGGATGTTTCCCCCATCTGATCAATAAATATAAAACACATTTCTGAAATGGACTTCCTTGATCTTCTACAGGGCATCTGTCTTTTTAGTTACTCCTTGAGTGACAGTGAAACCATTACTTTTCCGGTTTTCTTCCTGTGCTGAAAACGTTGAGGTATTATTAGTCAACTCATTATCTTCTGATGCATGACAACATCTCTTGGATCTGTTTCTTCGAGCCTCCCTCCATTTTAGAGGCACAGTCCAGTTCAAGTCTGTATCACCTCATGGCCTAATGGCTTTAGCGACCTCTCGGCTGTAACCTTGGTGGACCAGCCTATTTCCTCCTCCATGCACATACCTCCATCCCCCGTTGCCACAACTACACCCCTCAAAGACGTTTTCCATATCATGTCGTTCATTCCTTTGACAGAGAAATCGTTCTGCCTTCATTTTGGCTATTCTATCAAATCCAAATATCTGTGCCCAGCCTCGAAGCCATTCACTAACTCTACCTTCTATGTTTCATCAAGAGAATTCCCCATATTCTTTTTCATCCTAGGAAATCAATGTGCTGTACGCAACCCTCGACTTCCTCCCACCTCCAGAGCACACACACCATCCTCCCCATGCTGCCACGAACACACTTCACCCGTCTTGTGTTTTTCTTCCTGCTCTCCTTCCATTTGTCCTCGTCTCTTGTTCCAGAACTCTCATCAAACATCCCCTTCGGTCCTCCCTAACCTTATTTGTACTGCTACTGCTGTCTCCACACTCTTACGTGGCTTTGCAAATAGCCCCAAGTGGTTTCTATATGTCGGTTCTCATCTAGATAGTTTACCGCTAAAGACCGAGGCAGCAGAGAATTTTCCATTTCTTTTGTCAATGCTACACTTGGGGGAGCAACCCAGAGTGCTGAGGTTGATAGAATGTTCAGCATGAAGTGGGCACTCACTCCACGTTATTCACCAATTACAAAAAGGTTGCTTGATCCGCCGAAGACAACCAGAGGAGAAAAAGCAGTTAGGAATCCTCCTAACTGAAGCCTGTTTTAGGGAGCTCTAATGAGACCCAATTAGAAACCTTCCTCTTGTTTTCATATGTTTCATGTGAACAGTAAGAACTAATACATGAAAAAATCAGGCTAACTGTGGCTTTTTGGACCATTGCACACTTCTCTTCTGCTCTGAATGCTTGCCTGGTTTGCATTACGATTTCCTTCCTTGCTGGAAAACTACATAGACTTTCTCCCTTTCTTTGGAAGAAGTGGGACCTGTTGGAAATGTGAGGCTCCAGGATTCAAATGCAATGGGCTTGGCTGTGGTGCTCTGTAGTGCATTTCTTGACAAGTCCTGAAAAGACTATTGAATTCTAGCCTGTGCTTTTTTTCTGCAGTATTTGGATGTGTTTCAGCGACAGTATTTGGCTGGATAGAGTAATCGAAGTCGTTTTTTTCTTCCTCGGCAATCTTATGTTACAATTTCATCCTTCGCAGTCAAAATGGAATACTTTACTCTATGCAAATACTTTTGAGTGCAATAGAATCATTGCTCTTTCATAAGCAAACAATCTATCTTTTAATATTACACGTAAACAGGTGAAAGTATAAACTGGCAGTGCTATCCTGATGGAAAAACTGGAGGGTATTTGGTGACTTTGCTGGAGGATACCAAGTTACAATAAAGATTTTTTTTTAATTAAAGACAGGCATTTTGGAGGGACTTTTACTTAACAGGAAAAAAAATGGTTTTCCTCTTTAGTTTCCTATGATTAAAACACCGTAAGTAGTAACCTCAACAATGTCACAAGCATTGTGCATATGTGGTAGGCTGGGGGTTTGATGCCCTGTGTAACAGGCTCTTGTTCTCTTGTAATCTTCAAAAGGCTGCTGGCCTTTGAATTTTCTCCATATCTAAAATTCTAGCTTTAATGATCAGATTAGCCTGCATTTTTTTTTCTTTGTGAGTAAGGAGAGGAGAAGCTGAAATGAGTTTTATTATTCCGCAAAATGCTTGAGATGGTAGGATCCCAAATGTTTAATTTTGTTCTAGAAATGAGAGCTGTCAAATTATCAACTCCTTCAAGCCAATGGAGGGAAATTAATAAATCAGGGGAACAGAGTCACTGAGTGACATGACATCAATGGGCATTCGTGGTGTGGTGCGCTCTGCTAAACAATGCTGGAATTGTGCCTTCCAGGGTCCCTGCAAGTCATGAACAAAACAAGAAAGATTATGGAGCACGGGGGGGCCACCTTCACCAACGCTTTTGTGACCACCCCTATGTGCTGCCCCTCCCGGTCCTCCATGCTCACCGGAAAGTATGTGCACAACCACAACGTCTACACCAACAATGAGAACTGCTCCTCACCTTCATGGCAGGCGATGCACGAACCTCGGACTTTTGCTGTATATCTTAACAACACTGGCTACAGAACAGGTAAAGGTGGACTTGCTAGCCAATGAACCTCTGATGGTACTTCTTAGATACAGGAAAATGCCTCGTGTAATGAAATATATAAAGTTACAATAATTGGAAGTAGTGTAGGCTTTTCTCTTCGCTATCAGGATCCTCCCCATCCCATCCTTTTACACTCTGAAGAATGTACCAATGCAAGATCCCTTAGGAAAAAGTGATTCTCAGTGGGCACATTATGAAAATGTTATATTCATCAGAGCACCCAATGGTTGGAATTTTCTAAGAGGATCCGCAACAGAAGAGCTTTCACCCCCATTTACCTGCTTACCTCAACCTCCCAGATCTCAAGGGATCATGGTACAGCTTGAGGCTTGTCTTAAGGTGTCAGTACATTTCTGCTGATTTTTTCAGTGAGAAATCATCAAATATTTTGAAACTGCTTAGCATCTACTCCAAGATATGGGACACAATAGGTGATCAAAATGATTTTTTGAATTAATAAATAACCGAATGAAGAAACCAATGGGGTGTACCTTTTTGATTCATTTATTCATTCATTCCTAATTGATAGAATTTGGAGTTTCTTTAGCTCAGGTTGTGGTTATTTTTAGGTCCCAGATGTTCACGCCCATCTTCCAAGAAGGGAAGGCCTCCCCAATCTTAAGTAGGCAAGAAAAGGTTTCTGGTTAGTTGGTCTTTTGAAAATTAGGGATCTCTTTCAAGAGAAGTCGTAAACGTCATGCCAATCTTTCTAAGAAAGAAGCAAGGCTCCTTCTGGTAAGGTTAGCCCCCAAAGCCTTTGAATAAAGGCTAAGAGAATTCTCAGCATGTCGATGCTCTCCTTGGGTTTTCTGAATGCTTCTTCATGAAAGGCAACAAGGATGT
The DNA here is from genome assembly GCF_004348235.1 of Phoca vitulina. Taxonomy (NCBI): domain Eukaryota; kingdom Metazoa; phylum Chordata; class Mammalia; order Carnivora; family Phocidae; genus Phoca; species Phoca vitulina. Next base: position 20,342,689 of record NW_022589728.1, read on the forward strand.
TTATAGAAGAACTGCAGAGCAAAAATGTTTTTTTTCAGAGCCACCTAGACTTATAAGATTTAAGGATATCATCACTAAAGCTCACTGGAAATGATTTTTAGGTCTACAGGTTCTCTATTCTGAAGATTTAAAAGTAAAGGATTTCAGAAAAATATATTCTCTTAAGTACCTTTAAAAAATGAAATGAATCTTTCCCACTGTACTTGAAAAATATGAGGCCATTTGTTTCTTTGCAGAACATTCTGTGGGCACTTAATACTTGTTGTTTATGGATAAAAATATTGATTTTGACTATGATAGCATTGTCATTCACAAGCATCTCAAGATCTCCATTCAGAGAGGAAGCTCTTCCAGTGACTCTCAAGGGTGTTTGCTTATGCTTTGGAAAGAAACTAGGTTACTCAGAGTGCCTTATCCTAAGTGTGTTTTCTCACGTAACTGATTTAAATTTATGGTACCTTTCATCTGAGAGCTCAAAGGCACTTTGCGAATCCATCAAACATCCCTGTAGGGTTTAGAGACAGCAAATGTACTTGGCTCTGTTTTATAACTGAGGTGGGGATTTCAAATATTGTGTGACCAACTCAGAGAAATGTTCCCTTAATGCCTGGTTCCTGATTTTAACCACTAGATTATGTTTCGTTCATGAGAAGCATCATGTGACATCGATGCCTTTCAACTTCCAGGCTCTCTATGATTTAAAACCTAGTAGCAGATAGAGAGCTTGAAGGGTCGGGACTCTCCCCATATCCAGAGTGAGATGGATGATGTCTGTCATAAGAAATAGAGATTCAGGATGACACAGAGAACCCTGCCAGGAGTTAGAGTGGTCCACTAGGTTTTGCTAATTTGTTTCAGGGCAGATCAAGAAAAAGCAAGAAGATGAATGAGTTCTGAAGAAATTGTGTACAGCAATGGGACCCTAGTTGACAATATTGTATTGTACACTTGAAATTTGCTAAGAGGGTTGGTGTTGTCACCATAAAAGAAAAAAAAAGGAACATAGTATAGGTATGAGGTGATGGATGTATTGGTTGGCTTGGAGGTGGTGAATATTTCACAATGTTTATGGATTTTGGGCCATCAGATTGTACACCTTAAATATATTACAATTTTTTAAAGATTTTATTTATTTGAGAGAGAGACAGAGAGCATGCACAAATGCAGGGAGAGAGAGAGGGACAAGTAGACTCCGCACTGAGCATGGAGCCCAACCCAGGGCTTGATCCTATGACGCCAAATCATTACCTGAGCTGAAACCAAGAGTTGGTCGCCTAACAGACTGAGCCACCCAGGTGCCCCAAGTATATTACAATTTTTGATTGTCAATAATACCTCAATAAAACTAGGGAGAAAAAAGAAAGAGGGAAAAGAAGAAAATTAGTATTTTTTGCTTACCTACCGTGCAGCATGCACTTTAGCTAAATTGTCTCACTTAATTCTTTGGGCCACTTTGAAAGAAAGGATTTGCCTGTGTTACCAAAGACGAAACAGAGACTAAGGAGAGTTGTCACAGGCTAATCAGTGATAGGATGGGTCCATCACATCTGACTCCAGAGTCTTTCCTTTTTCCATCATCTTATTTCTTTACGTACGTTTCTGTCATGCCTCATTCCAAAGTGCCCTCAGAGACACATAAAACATAGCAGGATACAGAACAGTAAGGACCCTGGCAAATGGAAATGAAGAGTCATACCAGTAAAAGTCAAGGCAAAGCTTGGTATACAAAGTGCGTGCCGTGGAGCTGTGGAGAAAGGGTGCCTATGTGGGGAACTAAGTTTCCAGATGGCAAAAGCAAAAATCGAAATGCCATCCATTGCGAAGTTTACCGGGTCACCAAGATAGAAGTAAATCGGTTGCTTCTAAGAAGTGTAGCGTATTCTGGTACTTGTTTCAATTAGACTATGCTGTATGTACCCTACAATAGATCATAAGAGCTTGGATAAAACAGAGAGAATTTAGTTCTAGTCCCTTATTTTCAGGTGAGCAAATTTCTGCCAACAAGATCAAAAGTGACACCTCTGATGTTCTAATGGGGAGAGCAGGTGTCAGGACCTTGGTCTTCAGGGTTCTTGCCAGTGTGCTACCCTACCTGCACGGGTTGGGTCTTGAATGACACTGTGCACCATAAGGCTGTCCCGATGACACGGGGCGCCTGGGTGGCTCAGTCATTAAGCGTCTGCCTTCAGCTCAGGTCATGATCCTGGGGTCCTGGGATCGAGCCCCACGTCGGGCTCCCTGCTCAGTGGGAAGCCTGCTTCTCCTCTCCCACTCCCCCTGCTTGTGTTCCCTCTCTCACTATCTCTCTGTCAAATAAATAAATAAAATCTTAAAAAAAAAAAAAAGGCTGTCCCGATGACAACGGTCAGGTTCTTTGTGTAGCCCAGTTGTCTTCTCCGGGGATAGAAGACTTGCTCCTGGAAGTGAAGTCTGATTCCGAGGCCAACCTTCTTTCTGCTCGGGGGTCTAGACACTTAGGTAATAACTGAATTTATAGTGAGTCATTGTACAGAGGAAAAGGAATTCTTTGAAGGGAACAAGGACTTTTCCGAATAGTTAGAAATAGAAGAAGGATGATCTGCACAGAAGAAAATAAATGTTGGTATGCCCCTTAGTGAATCAGACAAAAGTACAAATTGGGAGACGAAAATGGCAGTGATAGAGATCTGTACAATTTAAATTTATCTTTGATGGGAAAATACTGAAGTGTGCCAGGCGATTAGGAAGCAAAGATGCCTTTGTGACAATAGTTTATTGATCTAACCAGGGACAGAGACCCATTTGAAAATACACAAGCACATCAGAATGATAGGCATTTTAGGAAGTTAAGAGAATCAGTGAAGAGGTATTAAACCAACATAATTATTTATAAGCCACTAAACTAGAGGGGGAAAAGCCGATATATAAAGATTTTATCATTTTTCTAATAATGAATACATTATTTGGAACGTTTAGCTGAGAACCTAAGAAAAATAATGCAAGAGACTAAAATATGTATCATACATATAAATATTCATCGAGAGAAAAGCACAACGCAGTAATCAGTTTTATGAAGAATAACTCCGAGAAGACAAATTACTAAGAGGCTGATTTTGGGAGGCATCCAGGATACGTGGATTTCAATGGATTGAATTGATCCAATATTATATTTACCATCATATGACATGATTTTTCTTTCTCAGAACTGAGGCATATTTTTGGACTGGCTATAGCCGGAATTTTTTCTAACTTTACTCATGGAAAATATGACTCTCCAACAGCTTAAATGTTCAAAAGTGGAAAATACAGCAACATGTCTATTGCATTTTATGTTCTGACAAGTGAAGTGGGAATGATATTGGATTATCTATCCTAAAAATGAATATCCTGCCTGACTATCTGCTCAAAAAAAAAAAATTTAGTGTGAATTTCTTGTGAGAGTATAGACTTGAATGTAAAACCTGGCATTAAGTTTTTTAAGGTGAAAGTAACAATCTCTCCCTATAATTTTTATGTTGATTAATTTAAAGATTGTAGTGTTCAAGTTACAATCAGAACACATGATACATAAAATCACATGTGAATTAAATTTTAGTCATACTCATTTTACTTCATATCATTTGAGTAGAAGGGGCAATATTTAAAGGAGAGCTGCAATAAATTCTTTTGTAAAAAATTCTTTTGTAACAAAATAATTTGGACAAAGGAATCAATTTTCTGCTTTCATGTCTTTTTATTTTACAAAATTTATTTATGTTACCATACATTCGTTGAACTACATATACCTGGAATTACACTAAATGCTGGGATATGAAGAGATATAAAGAAAGATCCCTGTCTTCATTAGACTTACAGTCTAGTTGGGGAATTATAGTTTTAACTTGGTTCAAAATTATGTATATTGTTAGTTTGTCAGTTACTACCAGTAAAATCCTGTGACCCCAAGCCTATCAATGACAATTGATTCAGTAAAAGCTCAGTTAGTGTATCATTTGTTACATTAAATAAGATTTAACTTCTCCACAGCATCAGAAATCTTTGGATAGTTCCTATTGCTGACTGAAAGGCCTTTGCTTCAAAAGATTTGAAGAGAAATTTTTTAAAGTATTATGTAACAGATAGTCCTGGACAGAAGTAGCATGGCCTAAAGTCAACAGTAATTATAATCAGGTCTTTCTGATCTTTCTCCCTGTCACCTGACCCCCCTACCACCTTCTTAAGTAGCCATAAAGGGAAGTGTTTAATGGTGTCTCAGAGAAGAGAATGATACGGAAGACAGGTAGATGGTGTGTTCGAGATATATTCCCATAGTAGTAAATTGACTGAATTGCCAGTGCCAAAGGATAAGAAAAACTTCATACTGCACATAATAGAATGGCATTATGGGCAAGAAAACGAAATTCACCTTAGGGAGGGAGAAAGAGATTTAATACATCTGGAGGAAAATAATTAGAAGCCCAGATAATCAATTGCAGAGCGCTGCCAGGAAGCACAATGTTGAAAGAGGCCAGGGGTGATTACAAATGAGTCTCAGTGTTACGAGGCAACAAGAAAGGCCAAAGGAACTTGAAGCCAACAGCACGGGGGGGGGGGGGGGGGGGGGGGGG
>NW_022589728.1:20347374-20568114 GCF_004348235.1 Phoca vitulina
GGGGGGGGGGTTGCCGCGTGGTGACGCATGAGGTCCTGGTCTCTCTTGGAACGAGTGTGATGGGTGAGGGCACATCTGGAATCCTGAGTACATATTTTACACTCCATTAGCACAGAGACACTGAAAACCTGGAGGGAGTTCTGAAGCCAGTAACAAGGACTATTAAGAGACTCGAAGGAAGAGTTTGTAAGGGGAGGATTAAGGGAGGGGCGATAGCCATGGCAATGGGTGGAAAGCAGCGCTAAAAAACCAAACAAGGACAACAATGAGGCAGGAAAGACCTGTCGTGGCTGCCCCCAGAGGAAAAAACAGAGAACAAAACTGAACGTGGCAGAAAAAGAAAAAATCTAAAAACTAATTAAGCAGGGAAATGTAAGCCAAATGGGAATTGGTTGCCACAAAATAAGTCTGATTGGGGAGAAAAAGATGTAACCTCTCGAAAAATGTTTTCAGACGCCCAAGTACAGAACTCAGACAAGACGTCCTACTGCAGAATGGTAAAGTACTTCAAATCAGGACACAGGGTTGGGAGGATGATGGTAATGGTGCTGCTAATAATACTACAGGCAGCAACGGTATTTAATAAGCCCTTGTTAGGTGCCAGGCACTGTTTGAAGCGCTTTACATATGTTTTAATTCATTGGATTCTCACAACAACCCTACCACTGTTCTTATTATCATCCTCATGGTTTTACAGATGGGAGAACTGGAGGTGAAGAGAGGCCAAGGGACTTGCCTGTGGACGGATAGCTAGCAAATAGCACGGCCAGGTTTTAAACCCAGGCAGGCCGGCTTCCGGGTCTATAGTCCAAACCACTGTACTCTTCTGCTGCTTTTAAGACGAAAGGAGAGAAAAGTGGGGCGGGGGGGGGGGAGCCCTGGGGATGAGGAGCAGGCCAAAAGAAAGAGCAGGGCCTGAGGTTATTAAGTGAGAAGTTCCTGGAAATAGTCCCCTTCTGAAGTCATGTTGGCGGGGTGTGGCCCTGGTGTGCCGCCTCTGACTCAAAGTCATTATTACCTTTTGTCAGAAAGGAAAATCATCTTGTGGTTCTCTGTGAAAAGAGGGTTGGTCTCTGAAGACGAGAACCCCTCATTAGAAGTCTTACTGCACATAGTCAGCTCAGAGGGAAATCCTGAGTCCTATCCGACCTGAGATCCTCTAACACTTAGTCCCACGCACATCAGTCTGCTCTGGGGCCTGGCAGAGTAATCAAGCAGTGGGCGTTTGGCCAACTGACCACTTGATGGATTTACTCATTTGCAGACTCAACATATAAACACTCATTCAACAAATAAACATCGCTATGTTTCTCGGACTTGAGTTAACTCTTCAAAGAAAATAAATCTCATCAGAAATAGCAACTTCAGCCACTTATAATTCCAGTGAAAACATCAGTCTAGAACTTGTAGAATCCCCAGAATACATGGAGGCCCATGAACCCCAGTGCAGGAAACAAAAACTATGAAGCCCCTAGGCTATGTGCAAGGATGGGGAGCAGGGGGGAGTATAGAGATGAGGCAAAGGCAGAGTTCACCCTCAAAGCCTTACAGGCTAAGGGGGATTACCTTACATACGAGCAGGACTATAGCACAAGGGAGGAAGGGAAGATGGCATTCGAGCCACAGAGCCACAGAGACAAATTGCTGTGGGACTGGGCAAAGACTGGGATCGGAAGGGCACCTGGTCTAGCCTTGATACACATCGGGGGGGGTGAGGGAGCTAGCACAGGCAAAGGCTGTAAGAGGTGAAAACCAGAGCAAATGGAGAAAACACACTCTCCGGAGAGACAGACAAATCACAGAAATGCAGGCTGGGATTGGAAATAGAGGGATTTTGTCCAGATCCAAAGGTGGCCTTGCATGACATGCTATCAAGTGAAACTTGAGTCTATCAAATGAAACTTGAGGGGGGTGTCCATCCACGATGTGACAATGGGGTCATGTCACCAGAGCCGGTCTTCAGGAAGGTGGCACTAAGAGTGGAAAGACCCGGGAGGCTGGTTAGGGGCTCTGGCAGGAGACTGTGAGCATTCGTGAGGGGCATCGAGTCATCGGAGAAAGAGGGGCAGGTTCGAGAGCTGTTATCCACGTAGAATCTTCAGGTGGTGGCGCCTGCTCAGCAAGGGGACCAAAGGAGCAGGTGAACCGGGGAAGGCTCTGGGGTGCTGAGCCTGGTCAATCAGGAAGATGACTATGACACTCAGAGAAGAAAAGGGAATCTGAGGAGAGAAGTGCACTCGGAAGGGAAAAGGATTCATTCTGTTCCAGACAAGTCTATTAAGAGTGAGGAAAACGTTCCTCTGGAGGTATCCTACATGTAGCTGTGTATCAGGATGAAAGCGAGCTAGCTAGCCCGTCAAGACACAGAAATGATGTACCGTGGACAATGCTGAGATTCAGAAATGTGTGCTTTAAGGGCGATACTGATAAAGTGCCTGATTCTGGGATCTGTTTTCATCTTACCAGGCCTGTAGTCCAGGAACTATCTTTCTTCGTGTGTGTAAGTGGAGACACTTGTGAAACCAGCTTAGTGAAGATACACAGTGGCTTTGACATGGAAGGCATCTGATTAGCCATAGTTTCTCCCTAAAACAAAAGATGGCAGCCCTTTAAAAATCAGAAAAATTAAAGCTTGCACGCATGTGTGTACTACATATGCATAGATGTGTAGGTATAAGTGTGTGTGTGTGTGTTGCACACACACCTACATATACATATATAAAAATTTCTTTGCTCCTTTCTACTTAAGGGGAAGGCTACGTATATGGCTACTAGGGTGACCAACCATCTAGGTTACCCAGAATAGTGCTTGTTTATGCCTGCCTTCCTGGTGAAATTACAACTATTAGAAATAGTACCCTCCTTGTCTTGCAGACTGATTGAATCCTGCAGTTTTGAGGGCTGGTTGGCTCTTAAAGAACCCATTCGAACAGTGCATGGAATACAACATTCTCCACTTTCCCCACAAATGAAAATGTGTGTGTGTTTAAACCAAACCTAAAAAACTGGTAACAGCCTCTTAGAAGTAGGATTTGTCTCAGAATCATGCATGTAAACATGAGAATACCTTCACCTATGGATCCCAGGTTTGGCTTTTCTGTAATTGCAGAGTTAGAGTTATGCCGCTGTGGTATCAGAATAATTTTTGAATGTCATCTTGAAATAGAAGCGTGGATTTTAAGCGCTAATGCAAAGGTAAAGGAGAAACACTTCTTAAATGTATGCAGTTTGTTTATTTTCTCTGTAAGAATCATAAATGTTGACACATTACTTGTAATTGGTTAATGATTTATCAGCAAGGTGATTTGGTCAGCCATTACACACAAACTTTGGTATACTCCAGAATGTTCTATTGCACTTGTGAAGCTCTCTTGTCTAACCTGAATTTACATTCTGCGGTGATAACATGGTGTATGCAGTGTGATTAAAGTAAGTGAACATATCAAAAAAAAAAAAAAGAAAAGTAACAGTACCCTCTTTCTCAAAAGTGTGCCGACAATACATTTTTAGCTACCCTTCTGATAGTTACAAGGTATTTGACTTCAAGATCTAACCCATTTTGTTCCCGAAACCCCAACCTGCCCTACTCTCTCCTCTTTGCCCATCTTTTCTTGTCCTCTTTGGCAGAGGACCAAATCCAAATCCAAAGTTTCCCTCTGAAAGGATCGGTAAGCTCTGTTGCCCAGTGGCCTTCCTTAGGTGAGACATGCCAAACTTACAAATGTGAAGTCCCTCCAGGGGCCTCGTCGATGAGCAGTAGAGTGTCTGTGTCCCATGTACTTCTCTTAGACTATGAGTCTATGAAAGTTAGTCATCTGCGTAGTAATTCTGTGTCACCAGAATTTTTTATTATCAATAATAGACAGACACATTCCTAAAATACACATAATGTGAACACCAATGCCATAAAATATGTGTGACATAAAAACCCTTACCAGGTGCTGAAGAAACGGAGTTTACCATGGTTCCTTGACTTGGAAAATTTGTATTCTGGATATGCAAACACAAAGACAAACTTTTCTATAGGGTTTTTATAATTTATAACTCTCAAATAGTAAGTTGGAAAACTTACTTTCTCACCAAGACTGAACTTTCAGCACCACCCACCCCCCCAACTATTTGCCCAGAGACAGCATTCCACATTTCCACTGGCTACTTCTCTGACTGTTACATCAACTTAACAAAAGGGTACATTCTGCTTTTATTCTAGCAGAACCACAAGAAACAGATGCACCCCGAGTACCATGATCATTATGGTGATTTTATTGCGCTATAATCCATGTACATGGGTACTACGTTTATTTATTCAAAAGGAAAATGTCTGTGTGTCACTTTGCCAAAGGATCAGGGTATTACACTATTATTTTGGCGTTACCAACGTTTACTTTTGTTTTACTGCCCCTTTTTCAAATCCTAATTTCATACTTAATGCATTTACGCATTTATTTGTGATTAATCATTTCATACGAGAAAATAATCCCTTTTTTTCCCTTTGCAGCCTTTTTTGGAAAATACCTCAATGAATATAATGGCAGCTACATCCCTCCTGGATGGCGAGAATGGCTTGGATTAATCAAGAATTCTCGCTTCTATAATTACACTGTTTGTCGTAATGGCATCAAAGAAAAGCATGGATTTGATTATGCAAAGGTAATTTTCAGCCACTTTTACGCTGCATCAATTTACTTTGTGCATAATGGGGAAAAGCCATTTTCAGTGAGTTAACTTATCCACGAGATTGGCTTTCTATGTTCTCACAATGTTAGAATGAGAAATTTTAAGGTAATTTTAAACTCCAGGCAAGAAAAAGATTTTCAAGGAACACTGACTTTGAATAGTGATTCTTTTTTCCCTCATTAGGATGAAAGGCAATCAGCCTTTGATGAAGTATCATCAAGAAAATCATAGATGCCTCCACTCGGTCTTGTGATTTTTTTTTTTATTTTTCTACTCCCTAGAGGATTTGTCCACATAATCAAATGTTCATCTTGTACCATTTCGCTTTTCACTGGCGTAAAAGTGCATTTTGTCTGTGGCTTCAGGTTTAGAGCAGACAAGTGCAATAATCGAAGGTCGGGGAAACCACATTCTTCGCTTTTCCTCCTGTCTGACCAAGCATTGATATGTGACAAGGACATCTGCCCCACGGGAGCGAGAGTCCACAAAAGTCCCTGGGGCCGTCAATCCCCGGATTTCCAAATCAGTTCATAGAAACTGAAATCGACACGTCCCTCCGTGTCTCTAACAAATCCATCCCAGATTAGACTTTCTAAAATTCACAAAGGTTTTGTGATTGCCAACCAAAAATAAAACAAGTTTCAGACGACAAGAGTGAAGGGGAAAATACCTTCGAATTTAGCCTGCTAATTAGCCTAAAATACCTCTTCCCTTCTAGCCATGCCCAGCTCTTCCTCACTTATCTAAAAGAAGCCGACAATCTGCTCTATCTAGCGTGGATCACTACGAAAGAGCCATTGGTAGCAATCAGAGAGAGGGAACTTGCTTTAATTATGGCACAGTGCTGCCTTTATGCTTGGCCCGATTTGAGCTCGAGGAGCTTGGTGGGAGATAAGGTGTTGTAGTCTCGCTCTTTCGTCCCCTTCAGAAAACAATGAATGCAAATGAATTCACAAACATTGCTAATAGGATTCCAGACTCAACAAAGTTGAGAGCTGGCGGGGACCTTGGAGGCAGATTTGAGCAATGTCCTACAAAGTGCGCTAATTGTCACCGCTATCATTTTTTTATCTGTGGGGATGCTTTCATGCTCCTTGTTCAAGCTATTAACCTTTCCTTCCCTGTTGTCCTAAGGAGAGCAAAGTAATCAAGAATCCCTCCAAAGACTAAAATTAGCGTAACTTGCCCATTATCACAGCTGATTAAGTGTCAAAGACAACTGTGTCCGGAAAGAATATATGGCTTTTTTTTTAGTGAGAAAAGGAATGAAACAGACACTCCCATGGAAGAAGGTGATGGCCTGTGGAGTTGTCCTCACAATGACATGTGACACAGATTTCCTCCCTTGGGCACTGCTTTTGCAGCTGTGCTGGTCCCTGAATCTACATGTGATTAGTCATGCCTGGGAGCCTCTGACACTGTGAATGCTGTCTGGGCACTTTCTGAATAAACCTTGTACTGGAGCCCCAGGCCAACGATACCCACTTAGAGGAAGCAGGTGGTTTAATTTAAGTTTTCATCGTTCCTTTTCATTCCATTTCTTCCTTCCCCCTTACAGAGTTGCATCAGTCCCTCAGACTGCAGCTTGGGTCATTTTATTAACAAGTCAGGCTCAAATCCCAGCAGCTGTATCATTTTAGTTGTGCAATTAACAGTATAATCTGCAGGAAATCAAATGCTCCCCATATTTAGTGTTTCAAGTGAATTAATTGATAAAATATTGCAGCTTTTCCATGTGCACCCAGATTTTGGCTATGGCTTTCATTAGCAATTAATGTGTAATTCCCACAGGTGAATTTTGAATTTAAAGAAAAGACCTTTTCTTTTGTTTGTGCATGTGCGTGTGTGCGTGTGTGTGTGTGTGTGTATGTGTTCTGCAACTGTGAATTTGTAGTGGGCGTGGGTGTTTCCTGCCCTTGAAGTAATTAAATTTTTTGTCAACGAATTACATCAATGAAACCTAAGAATGAAATATGTATCCGGTGTTTCATGGGCTCTAGCATTTGGATTGCCAGATCTGATCATTATCTTGGGCAAACAGGACTGGACTTTTTTCTTTCCTAATTGCTAAGTTGTGCCTTACTCAAAATACAATTTTTGCATGTTACCAAGCTAGCCACCCTAGAAAGTAACTGGCAACTGATTTTGTCTGTTACGGAAGATGTTTTGCTGCTTTGGGAAGTATCATCTTCCTTCCTGCTTTAGACCTTATACCTTCATTCAGTGAGATGCTTCTGAAGAAAGAAGTATTCAAATGTGATCTGATGAATGTCACCTTTTGTAATTTTTGTTTTGTGTCAAATGTATGTTTCAGGACTACTTCACAGACTTAATCACTAACGAGAGCATTAATTACTTCAAAATGTCTAAGAGAATGTATCCCCATAGGCCCATTATGATGGTGATCAGCCACGCTGCGCCCCACGGCCCCGAGGACTCGGCCCCACAGTTTTCAAAACTGTACCCCAATGCTTCCCAACACATGTGAGTAATAACGTCAGTTCTGGGACCTGCTGAACACGGGCCTTTCCTTTGCTCCCCACCTCCCTCCTCTCCCTCACCCCATTTCCTTCCACGCCATGTCTCCAGAGGCAGGTAAACCAACCAGCTCCTGCCATGAGCCCACGGGGCAGGCTGGCCACGGGGCCTGGCATAAAGGACCTGGTCTAGTGGTGTGATTAGGAATCACATTTCCAACCTTTGTAAGTAGCTAAATGAAAAGGAAGAGAAGCACGTAGGGTGAATGGGGGAAATTTGTATCAGGCGTTCCCTTCAGTTGTCTTACATGATATTCCTGAGCACGATCTCATAAAAATAACGATCAAATGGTATACTCCTCATAGCAGCAGAGTGGTGCCCCCTGGTCTGGTGGTAGAAACATGGGTCTGTCTTCTAGGCGGATACTGGGGGCAGCTTTGCTGCAGATGTGCAATTAGGATTGCTGCAGAAAGCAGCTTGCATGGGCTTGCCCGAGAGGCCTTCTCAGGTCACGGTTTTAAAATAACCTGATGTTTCTTTTTGAGAGGGAGGAGCCTTGGTAAGGAGGGGAGGGGAGGCCCAGGGGAGGAGGCTGATGGTGTGGGGGGACCCAGGCAGAGAGCAGAGAGCCCTGTTACGCTGATAACTCTCACTAGCCAAGAGTAGAAACGTCCGGATGCTTTGGCAGCAAAGAACATGATTTTGTTTTTTACTCTATTGACTCGCTTCCTTCCCATCCTTTGCAATAACATGCAGCCTTCCCTACAGAGCAGTTGGCTCTGTGTCTGCGGAAGGATCGGACATCAGACAGGTAGGGACCAGGGAATTGGTATGTTTCCTTCATCACTAAACCTCCAAAATTAGTTCTTAATCTGTTTATGCTTAAGTATCATCTCTTCTCACCCACACTGATTTCCCAGCCACAATCCCAGACAGAAAGAAAATAGAGTAAATGTATTTATGAGAAGAGAGACATACCAAAGACACTGTAGTTGCTAGTCATTACATATCTTATAAGGAGAGAACCTTTCCTTATATTCTTACTTTTTAATCTTATAACTAACAAGCTGCTGGTTTTTGGCCAGTGGTATTCAGGTCATCTCTATCGTATCGAGAGATTTAGACAGAAGGAAGGAGGTCAGAGCTGACTGAGGACAGGAACTAACAGTAACTATAAAACCAGGACAGATACCCTGCTGAGCACTCCCAGTAGGATGGAAGGATGGAAGCGTCTCAATACATAAACTATTGTCAACAAAGAAAGCAGGTTGCCCCAGCGCCTGGGGAATGTGGTCTGGGTGAGCCGCTGTGTTTTGGAAAGAACGCTGTGGATGGATATCCAGGCCTCTGAAGGTCTACCTACATATAACCATGCAACTACATTCATGAGCGAAGCACACGAGTGGCGAGGGGCTCTCCATGAGAGATCACTTACAGACTTAGTAACCCGCTGGCTCAGTGAAAGAGAAAGGTCTTTGCAGTCTTCTCCCCTGCCCTGGGACCCACCTTTCCCTTTCCTTTTGAATCAGAAAAATCACTCTGTGTCGGTTCTCTTGTCTCATTGGCAGATGCTCAGCCTAAGGTGGCTTGCTATAACTGTAAACCTTGCTGGTATTTTCCCGAGGTTCAGGAGAGGGGACTGACAAAATGGGGTGTTTTATGGCTCCTTAGAAGTCAGCCTGCCTTTGAAGCTTCTGGGCAAGGTCCTGAGCCGGCAGAAAAATCAGCCGCAGGTCAAGAGGTTCTGACAGCTCAGTGGCATGCACAGACAACTGTAGGAGGAGAGGAATCTGCAGACTTCTCAGGGCCTTCATGATAACTAAACAACAGTATCTCTGAGCCCAGCAATTAAAAATTCTATTTGATTCCACAAACATTTATGAGTGGCGCTAAACAGTACAGCCGGGATGAAAGGCATGAGGAAGACACAATTGCTCACAATCGGGACCCGGTGAGCAAAGACAGATTGGCATGCGGGGGCCAAACTCAGCTTGCCGCCAGCTTTTGTTAATAAAAGTTTATTGAAATACAGCCATATTCATTTCTTTATGTGTTATCTGTGGCTGCTTTCACAATTCAACCGCAGAGTAGTTGTGGCAGATATAGTAGGGCCTGCAACGCCCCAGATATTTGCTCTCTGATCCTTTACAGGATGAGTTTGCCCCCAACCCCTACTCTAGGGAGAGGATGGGCAAGTGTCCAAATAGCCATAGCACCAGTGGGAGCAGAAGGCGTAAGCACTAGGGCAGGCCTTCAAGGGGCTATGGAAGTTTGGAGAAAGAGGCATTCACATCTTTTAGGGGAACACGGAAAAGTCATGGACCAGCAGACTTTCAGAGTGGGCCTCAAAGAATGGGTACCATTTCTGAAGCTGATTCTACAGACCGGGTGGATGGTTTCAGGAAGAAAATGCAGCATGGACAAGTGGCCGCCACGTTAAGTGAGGCGATCTGAGATGTGACCTAGGAGAATGGAGCGCAAGGAAGGCAATAAGGGATAAAGCTAGAAAGGGAAACTAGCAGAATTTTGAGGACTTGAATGAATTTGTACATCACTGTAAGCAGAGAGTCACCAGAGGTCATTTGGTGGGGTAGTAACATAATATATAACTCGGTCATTGTTTCAGTTATTCCTTTTGAGTTCACGTGAACCACCTGTGTGTCTTACTGGGGACTCTGTAAAACAAAATCTACCCATGGCAGAGTGAAAAGTATTTAGGCCTTTGAGACAAACAAGCATGGGTTCCTTTTTCATCTGTTCTACTAAGCCCCTGGGCAATTTTTTTTAACCTCTAGGAGCCTCCATTGTCTCATCTGCTAAATGGGGATAATGCTAGCACCTTGACATGGTGTCATGAACAAAAATTAAGAGAGAAAGCATCGTTCAAGTCCCCACATAGGGCCTGGGACATAAAAGCCACTTCATAGATGCTGATTCCTAGTGATCCTTTCTATTGAGATGAACAATATAAAGCTGCTCTTTCTTGATTCCATCTTTCTTGACCCACAAAAAGGGCAGTTTCATTTGGCTCAACTTCATGTTGAGGGGAAGCAGCTGAAGAAATGACAAAAGGATACGTGTCCATTGTGATGTGACAAAGCTCTTGACGAGCTAAGACTCACATTGAGACGAGCCTCTCGCACCTGGCCATTCTAAAAACCCAGACAGGATAAGCACCAGTCTGGGCTGTGGTATCTTTTCTAGGTGCAAAATGCGTGCTGCGAGCAAGTGCCAGTGAGGAGAACACCCTCAGCTCTAGAAAATGAAAATCCATGCGGTTGGTCCGGCGCTTCAGCTTCTATTCGCTGCTAAGCCTTGGGCTTTGGTGCCCGCAGCATGGAGAGAGCCGCTGTGTCTCCCGCGGGCCTCAGAAGGCCTGAGCTGTCTGCATCTTAGTTGTCCAGGCCTCCCTGGCTGTCGCTCGCTGGACAAGGGGGCCGGCGAGAGCCCGTGTGCGGTTCTTGTCACTGTGAGTGACTGCACAGGTCCACAGTTCAGTCTGTGGACAAAAGGAGAGAGACAGATGAAGACAGGCGGCTAATTGTGGCGCACGGAGCTCCTGAATGGCCGGGTTCCTTAGCGAAAACATTAGCCACACATTCGAGCAAAGGGATGTAGGAAGTTAAGTACTTTGCAGAAATGTTTGGCAAGCCCTCTGCAAACAGTGAGAGGCTACAGACTCTCCCCTGTTCGGAGAAGCAAGTAACGTGAACACGTTCCTTGAGGTCGCCTCCCTTGGTGGTCACGCAGTATCCGGATGCCTTTCGTGTGGCCTCAGGTGGTGGTCACCTAGCCCTCTCCAACTGGGGTGAACGCATCGTGTTTCCACGGCGCTTTCCATTCCCAACAAAGGAAGAAAGCCGGGCCAACACTGGCTTGCTGGCTTTACACACGAGGCTGGAGGTCTTGCCAAGCGACCAAGAATGGGGACGGATATGGACCCCTCGTGACTGTTTGGCACTGTTTAATCAGAAGCAGCTCGGCTGTTCTCGGCCTCGGTGATATCTGAGGGAGCCTCCACCATAACATCACACATAGTAATCCTTATCGTAAAGCTCTTCCTCATGGTGAAGACCCTACTGTGCTTTTCAGTAAATTACCTCCCAGGATCCTCATGGTACTGCTGTACTGTCCCTCTCGCAATGACATAGCCTGTCTCTCCTGGCCGCCACGATGTGATAACGTGCAGTAGTGACAGGAAAGGAGATTCCATTTACCTACCCGATGATTCTGGGGGAAGCTAAGAGACTCCCCCATCACCTTCCTACCAACTGTCCCCCTATCAACTGAAAATTTTGTTGTTGTTGTTCCAGTTCATCAGTTCTTTCTCCCCATCCCTGGAAATGTGTGTGAACACACAAACACGGTTCAAGTGAAATCTAAAATCTTGGTAGAACAATCCAGGTCCACTAACTTGCGAGAATCCGTCTAAAAGTGCAGTTTGGGGATGAGGTAGTACGTTAAAGGGACAACTACCCCTGCGTAAGCCTCAGAACAAAGTTTTTGAAACACCTTTGTTGTCCGAAGTTGGAAAGAAAGGTTTTTCCTTAGAAGAATTTGCACATTCTCACTTCATTTCTTCCACAGATCCATAAAAGAAAGTGCTTTTGAAAATGAGAGAATTTTAAATTCTCCATAAAAATCTTTAATTTGGGCAGAACCCATTGCTCCTTTCCTGTGTTCCCACTTTGTTCTTATGTCATTGACCTGCATATCCCATGGCACTGGCTGTTTACCCAGACCCTTGAAGTCAAACTGCACACCTCCAGGGGGCAGCATTCACACAAGATACTGTGTGAATGGGGCCCTGGAGTCAGGCCAGATAGCTCTTTCCGGAAGGCAGGGCCAAGTGTTACATCTCTTCCTCTGGCGCCGGGGGAGCATGGCTCCTGCCCTATCCCTTGCCAGATACTTTTTTGTTTAGCAAATGAATAAGCGTGTTAACCCCACCACCCAGGTGACATTAAAACATATTTTAATGGCATAAAAATATTTAAGCAGTCGGTTTTACGAATTAAAGGACACCTAGAGATCATCTAATGCCATAAATTTTTAGATTGAAAAATGAAGGCCCAAACTCTATTAAAAAAAAAAAAATTAAAAACCCAAATGGTTTTGCCCAGGTTAACGTAAGTAGATAGGGACAAAGCTGGAGTCAAAACTCTGTTCTCTTGGCCCTAGGTGATCTTTGCACTGCCCCCCGGCTTGCTCAGTACTCTTCACAGTTACAGTTAATATTAGAAGTGGCTTCCGTGTGTGTGTTTGCACAATTCCGCTGAAGTTTGCAGCATCTTAGAAGACTTTTTTAATTTAGTTTCCTGCGGTATCTATAATCAAGATCATTTGATATTATTCTGCGTGCGTTCAAATGTTACCTACCTAAAGACATTTGAACTCAGGTGGGGAATATCTCTACAAAGTCAATTAAATAAGTTCAATTTGAGTGAAAGCTGAGATGGTGTGGCTTGGGAGATTAAGTATAGAATTTCCAATTTAATGCTTTGAGTGTGTGTCTTAAATCTCTATTAACTGGCTTATTCTGGGAATTGAAACCTATTTCATTTCTTACAGAATGACAGTCCCGCTACCAATACCCTTTAAGAGTTAGATCATTAGAGTTTTTGTTGTTGTCTGACACTAAATAACAAATGAAGAAAACACATGTTCAGATATAAAACACTAGAAATGTCTTTCTTTTCACTGGGTGACAGCAAAGGCCATCAGCAGTAAAAATGAACTGCTAAGTTCTTTGCAATTCCCTGAATATGGATTTAATAGACAACACATGCATTTCTTAAAACCATTTCTCCTCCAGTGAGAATTATTCTCCCCAAATACCCACCCATCAAAAAGAAAGGTGACATTATTGATTTTCAGGATTCATATTCTCCTTATGCCAATAAGCAGTAGAGGAGAGAGAATCAAAGCCCAAAGAGCATTGATGGCAGAGGTTGAAGTCACAAATGTGTGGTCGAAAGGATCTGTGATCTAGTGCTGAGCAATAAATCCAAACATGGAGAAAAAGCAACATGCAGAGAAGAGAAGCCTCACCCGGGAGAAGTTAACATTTTTAACTATGAGAACAGTCTATGTTTTGGGGAGAGTGTAAGCCTGGAATGCACAGTTACTGGGTAAAATCCTTCTCGGGACGGACAACAAGGAGTCTTACCAGATCAGGCACATGCAACTCTAACCCCAACGTGGACTTTTTTTTTTTTTTAAGCAACAGAAACTTAAAAACGACAATTTAGTCATCTGTCCTCTCAGTTTTCAAGCAAAGAGCCAGTGTTATCTGTCTTTTTGCTGATGCATCCAGTTTGCCTTGGAGGGTCCGACTTTATCTTGTGTTGTCAGCAAAAGCAGACTTTGGGCAGCTGGCGGGAGGCACTTGAACGGGAAGCAGAAAAGGCTAATATTTTCAATCAGGACGAAGGCTAAGGATTTTAGGACTTAGTTTTGAGAGAAAGGAATGTATGTATCAGATCTTTGAATGCCTGGGATTTTGAGGCACTTCTTGGGGACTGTGGTGCAGGACTCTGGTCGTTGTGATGTCACAGAAGACACTCCAGCCCCAGGACAGAATTTCTGAGCCACCTCTGTACACTTTACTTTCTCATTTGTAAAATGGGAATAAGGTGTCCTCAGGGTTGCCACCGCAATCCAAAGAGCTATTAAATGATGAGATCTTTCCCAGCTCCCTGTGCGGATGGGTATGAATATGTGGATTTGTTCTCTGGAGTCACTGAAATCTCCTTAAACCTTCCCAAAGCTCTGAAGTCCTTATTCCCATTATACAGATGAAGAAACAGGCTTAGAGAAAAAAAAGTTGCCCGAGATCACACACTAGTAACAGGGCTGGGATGAGATTTCAGTTCTAATCCCCAAACATTCTGAAACAATGGGACGTGTGATTTTCCACTTCTCCCCAAAACAGTTAGCTGCTCCTTTCAGTGGCTGCTCTTGTAGCTGAGGGCTCCAGGCCCTGTTTGAGTCATTGTGAGTCAATTCTTAGGGAAGCAAGCCTTAATTATCACTGGGAGACAGAAGGCTGCATCTTCCAGGAATTTGGCAGACCCCAGCAGGAGGCAACCACAGGTCTTTGGCAAAAGATCACTTTTCAACAACATTGTCAATTCCAACGACCCCCAACCTTCCACCTGCAGGTCCCCGAACAGCTGCTGTTCTGTGGGAAGCAGGGGCAGTCTGTCTTCCTTTAAAAGGCAAATGCATACCCCCACTCCTTGCCCCCTGCTGAGATTCCACCTGGGATTTCAGCCCCAGAGCTGGGGGTCAGCTCCCACTTGGAGAAATTAAGGGGAGGGGAGGCGGTTGGGGGTGGGGAAGGACAGCTTTGACAACAGACCTGAACTCTCCCTTTTAACATAAGCCAGATTTCACATATGTCATTCTGTAAATCCGGGAGTCCAATATGAGGCTTGTAATTTGCTGCGACCTTCCCCGTTCCTCAAAGTGAGGTGGAGCTATGCCAAGCTCATCAAGGTAGCTGGTAGAAGATATCATTTGCCCGCTGTGAGCCTTCGTTTCGGTTCCCTATTGTTAATTTTTATTTGTGTTGAGGTTTTGTGGCTTTAAAAAAGTCAACTCAATTTATTTTAAAATTAAGGCAAACCAACATCAAAGGCAGTAAGAGGAAGATGTTTAGGTATTATAAAGAAACCCTGTGTAATCTTTTATAGCCATATTCTTTTTCAGGGCACGTATCAGTAAATAGTTAGGGGACCTTTCATGGCCCACTTGCTATATTTTTCTGACCTCTAGCCACCCCCACGGGTGAAAATCCCTCTCCGATGGGGTTTAGAAGCCCCCACTCTCATCCTCCTCAGCCTCTCAATCTAATCCTGTTTGTACCACGACATGCTGCGTGAAGAATAAGAAACAGGGCTTACATTCTTTCCTACTGCACGAGCTCCTGAGATTGAAGAGGATGATTCCGCCCGTATTCACGCTTAGATATGAGGAACACTTTCAGGCCAAAAACATGGGACAAAGTGGTTCATGAGTCCTTTACTGGGTAAGCAGAAGAAAGTTTATGTTGAAAGTTTCTCTTAAAAAGAATGGCAGGTGATACCTGAAGAGCTTGTTTGGTTTTTAATGCGACAGGATTTTTCAACCCAGACATTTATATAGAATGTATTTGTTTATTGGCTTATGTAGGAAACTCATGTGCCTCTGTTCTAGGCACTTTTAAGTGATATAGAGACAGATAATAAATAGGTGATAGATGGAGAGATAGATGATAGATAGATAGAGATTTGTTGTTCCTCAAAAGAGCTTTTTAAGAAAGATACTATTATCCCCATTTACAGATGAGCAAAGTGAACCACACCTGCTTTTCCTACTCTGCAAATCTGCCCCTTTATACAGTTTTAGGTACAGGGTCTTCTGTGCTCCGTATTATATTGGTATTTATGCTGTTGTGTTTCTGCTAGTTAACCAGCATCCATACTGATCATTAGGGTATGATGTGACCTTCTTTGGTGCCAAGAAGCTCAATGGTACCAAAAGAGCATTTTCAACTATCAAAAGAGAGATTCTCCAAATGCACTGGCAGAAGAAAAAATATAACAACAGGCAGCATTTATATAGTTCAGCATGCATGGAAATAGCCCAGTGTACAATCACGTAGCTCAGAAACTCCAGGTTTACCCTGAGGGAGATTTGCTCTAGAGCAAACCAGAGGAGTACGCGGTCAATGCCCCTGAATTCACTGGGCTCACAGTGACTGTTTCTCTAGGGTGTTTTTGTTTTTGTTTTTTTAAGATTTTATTTATTTTTAATTTATTTTTATTTTAGAGAGAGAGCAAGCTGGGGTGGGGCGGGGGGGGGGGGGGTAGGGAGAAACCCAAGCAAAAGGACCCTGAGATCATGACATGAGCCAAAATCAAGAGTTGGATGCTTAACCAACTGAGCCACCCAGACACCCCTATTTCTCTAGTTGATGGCACAGGGTCACCTATCCTTGTCATTATCCACCATTTTTCACTGATAGGACCCTCCCCAGAGCAGACACTGGCTATCCGATTTCTCAACCAACATAGATTGTTGCTTACTCTGTGAGACCAGTTACTTGTGAAGTTGTGGTTCCTATGAAAAGTAGTCTGAGACATAGGAAGCACCCCACACTTCCCTCTTCTTTCATTTTGTTAGAACAAATGGGCTTTGGAATTGAGTCCTGGATCTACCACCTTGTAACTTTGTAAATCTGAGGAAGTTATTTAACTTTGCTAAGCCTCAGTTTTCTCAGCTCTAAAATGGGAATGAGGGGCGCCTGGGTGGCTCAGTCGTTAAGCGTCTGCTTTCGGCTCAGGTCATGATCCCAGGTCCTGGGATCGAGCCCTGCATCAGGCTCTCCACTCAGCGGGAAGCCTGCTTCTCCCTTTCCCACTCCCCCTGCTTGTGTTCCCTCTCTCGCTGTGTCTCTCTGTCGAATAAATAAATAAATAAAATCTTTAAAATGGGAATGATAAACCGATTTCCAAGAACAGCAGAGATAATTAAATGAGTTAATGTATACAAAACAACACAATACCCAACACATGGTAAATACTAAGTTTTTAATATTAAACAACTTCTACATGCTTAATAACATCTAAGGAGAAGGGTCAAGTACGTTGTAGTCTGGAGGAGATGTCAAATATAAATAGATAATTCTCAGTGTGAGAATTACTCTAGCATAGACATGTACTTTAGGAGTATGAAGTGGCAGCATCTAATGGTCAAGGGATTTGGGTTAGATTTCAAAAAGAAGGCAACATATTTTGTGGGCCCCCAGTGGAATGTATGAGACACCACTTGAGTTTCTGTGATAAATTAAATACAGGCTTGAACCCACATGTTCGAGAGGAATAGGACCCACCTCCCTGTAGTTAACAAAAATTGTGCTCTGCACCTGTATTGAATTGTCTATAAAAAGAATAGCTTTATTGATAAGCATGTATATTGCAGAAGTAGACTTGGTTTTAATTCCAGCATATCCTATTAAATTAATGGTATCTATATACAAGGTTAGGAATGAGAAAAACTCATAGACTAGAGATTAGAGAAAAAAATATGTTGAAATTATGATTCATCATTATTCCACATATTTGTGACTATACCTAATAGCCTAATTAACTACAAAATTTTATGAGTTAACATCACCATGAAAACATTCCCTTCTGTATTACTGAATTTTATCTGTAGGTGTTACAATACCATGATCACCTTGATGTCTTTTTACACATTTTCTTCAATGAATCCAAATGAACTTGCACTAATTACCTTTTTAGCTGTCTGTCTTGGTTTTATAAATCTGAATCCATATGCCTTTAGGGGATGTGTGATATTTGGGGTAGTGAGGATTTTAGCTCTTCTTATAAACATAGAAGACACATGGGAGAAAAAAAATAGCAATGTCTAAATTACCTTGAACTTGAGATAGTTCTCTAACTGACTAAAAATACATTTAGTAAGAATCCTTTCTGGATATTTTCAGAACCCCTAGTTATAACTATGCACCAAATATGGATAAGCACTGGATTATGCAGTACACGGGACCCATGCTGCCCATCCACATGGAATTTACAAACGTTCTACATCGCAAAAGACTTCAGACTTTGATGTCAGTGGACGATTCTGTGGAAAGGGTAAGCACACGAACTTGCCTCAGTGACGGGTTTTGGTCCAGCTTCCTTAGTGTAGGTCCATTCTTGCTAATTCGGTCTTTGTTTTGTTGTTGCTGTTTTTAAGAGAGGGAGAGAGTCCGTGTGTGTGAATATGTGTACGTGAGTGTGTGTTGAGTGACTTTATCTTCCTTCCCTTATCTTGACCCCTTCTATTACCTCTCCAGGCTTGGTTCTTTGGAGCCAGCGGCAAAGAGGAGATAAAAATCAAAACAC
Source organism: Phoca vitulina (assembly GCF_004348235.1). Taxonomy (NCBI): domain Eukaryota; kingdom Metazoa; phylum Chordata; class Mammalia; order Carnivora; family Phocidae; genus Phoca; species Phoca vitulina. The sequence continues at coordinate 20,365,428 of NW_022589728.1, forward strand.
CATAAGTCAAGAGCTACACTCACAAATACCTTCAAGAATCAGGCAAATAACGTAAATACCTAAAGCTGGTCTCATATAAAGCGACAGGGCATGGTGGGGATTATGGTGAACTTTAAATGCCCACATCTATAACAAGAAGCAACTACTTGGCTCCAGCTAATTTTTGCCATGTAGGAAAATAGATCCAATATCATGAGATCTTCTGACTTTTCAAAGGAAACCAGAAATACAAGCATTTTATTTGAAATATCCTGAATTTTAAAAAAAGCCACAGAAGCCAAACAAAACTTGCCTAAAGGCTGGATTCAGTTGGATCAGGCTCCAAAGCAGCCTGTTCTTAACCCTTGATAACTGTATAAAAAGTGGTGATAAAATTTGCTTTAACAGTGGATTTTTCAAAGTAAAACCTATAAGTTAGGTGGTAGAGGCTGTTTTGTGGAGTTTGTTTTGTTTTTGTTTTTGTTTTTAAATAGGTGCACAAAACCTTTAAGAACAATGTGCCAGATTCAAATGAGTTACATTACTCCATTATTAGACTTTTCCCCTCCAGGACTGTAAGCAACTAGAAAACGTAGATAGTGACCATGTTTCTTAGCCTTGTTAAAGTGACTCTTGCCTTTAAAAAATAATGGGGAAGAATTTCGGGGGAAATCACAGCAACACTATTGTCATCTTGCCCATTTTGTCTCTGTTGTATTTCAGCTATATAATATGCTCGTGGAGACGGGGGAGCTGGAGAACACTTACATCATTTACACCGCCGACCACGGTTACCATATTGGGCAGTTTGGACTGGTCAAGGGGAAATCCATGCCATATGACTTTGATATCCGTGTGCCTTTCTTTATTCGTGGTCCAAGTGTAGAACCAGGATCCATGTACGTATTTCCCTGCTTGCAACATTCGGTTGCCGTGGCTTATGTATATCTGAGATAATTCGATTACCAATCTCAGGGTCTGGTTTCTTTTCATCCAAAACAGAAAAGGGTGTATGTAGGTGGAGGCTGGTAATTTAGAAAATGAAAACCTTGTTTTTTTCCCCTACCACACGCTAAATTAACTAAAGTATACTATTGAAAGAGAAAGGAAAATTAACTATCAATGACTAATTTACAATGACTGTAAAGCTAAACATCAGAATCCCCATCCCATGGCCTGTGCACAGAGACAGAATGTGATCATTAGGGACACATCATCTGTACTTCTTTGAATCAGACAAACACTGTCTTTTTAAAAAAAAAACAACCAGTGCCTGCCTTTAGTTGTTTTTTTTTAATTATTACTAAAGTAATTTTTTAAAGAAAATAAAATTTTAAAAAGCAGGATTTTCTTTTAGAAGAAAAAAGGCCTAAAGGACTGGCGTTCTATTTCTGCCACCTTAGACAAGTCACTGCCTCCCAATGCAGCTCTCTTTTCCCGTTATAAAATGAGTTTTACATGCCCTGCTGGCCACATCACAATATTCTGTGTAAAATAAGGTCGTGTACGTGAAACAGTTATGGAAAGAGTTGAAGAAAAGAATGCAAGTGGAATTCCAAATCTGGAATGGCCCTTAAGGAGCATCGAGCCGAGACGTCTTCTTCTTTTTTTTTTTTTTAAGATTTTATTTATTTATGGGGGGGTTTGCCAGCACCAACAGGGAAAGGGGCAGAGGGAGAAGCAGACTCCCCCCTGAGCAGAGAGCCCCACATGGGCCCGATCCCAGAACCCTGAGGTCACAACCTGAGCCAAAGGCAGACACTTAACCCACGGAGCCACCCAGGCGCCCCCAGCCCGGACTCCTGATCTAACACAGAAGAAGCTTGGCACAGCACACGTGCCTCTCTCAGAGTCCCCGATTCTGGAAATGGACTCGTTGGGGCCCAGAACCTGGATGTTCTGAACCTCGTCCAGGCGCCGCCTCTGCTGTTCCATTGCACTACATCCCGGAAGAAGGGAGAAGGTGATGTTAGTAGAAGGGTTTCCTGGAAGAAGGTTATTATGTCTGTTCAGCTCATTGGAAACACTGTGGGAATTGTCTGATGTAGGTTAGACGGCTTTATGCGTGAAAGACTAAGATAGAGGGGGAGAAGGTCGAAGGCTGATGAGTCTCGGTGTGGAGAAAGTGGTCCTCCATGCTACCCTCACTGGTGTTAGATCCGGGGCCTAACCTCCTGTCCCTTTGCAGAGTCCCACAGATCGTTCTCAACATCGACCTGGCCCCGACGATCCTGGACATCGCTGGGCTCGACACGCCTCCCGATGTGGACGGCAAGTCCGTCCTCAAACTTCTGGACCTGGAAAAGCCAGGTAACAGGTGTGTCAATTTGCTTTCCCTCAGCCAGCCCCAAGCACCCCGGCACCCAGAGCCAGCCAGCAGCCGAAAGCTGTGGAGGCAAATACGCCCTGCCCAGGAGAATCACGGCAAGCCGAGACTGTCCCGGCTGTTTGTGAACAGTGTATTGATGGAGATGCAGTCTTGGTCTGCGGGAAGTGAGAGGTGTTTCTTTAAATAAACTGTGAGCACAGATCCATGTGGAAAAATGTCCAGATGCCAACAGTAAATATTATTATTTTGCTTTCAGGTTTCGAACAAACAAGAAAGCCAGAATTTGGCGTGATACATTCCTCGTGGAAAGAGGGTAATTACTGGTTCCTGGGGCGCTTCTGGGAACCAGGCCTAGTGGGCAGCTCTCCCTGCTGGGTATTTTTTCCCCCTTATTCCGGTTTACTAAGCATGCAGATTTCGTAAGCCTAGTCACAGGATTGAAGGGTTTGCTACTCATGCTCCACTGGCCAAAACAGTAATGACTGCTGCGTCAGAATTGTTAAACATAAGTTCTCATACGGCAGGGCCAAAGCCCTTACCGTTGCTTTTTCGACCTCAGGGTCAGAATCGGACCAGTCCATTGACCTTCTCAGCCTTCCTTCCCAAGTCCTGCCTGGCCCTCTCCTTTCTCCTTCCTTTCCTTAAGTGCCTTTCCCAGTTTTAAACACAAATATATGAGACTGTCATTTCCAGAATCCCTTCTGGGTTTCCCCTTTTGATTCATAATCCTCATTGTCTCGTTTTTTTCCGTACACACATTGAGAGAAAAGCATTTATATGACTGTAAAGCTAAACATTTATGCCCAAAGTTTTGAAATTAATGCTTTAAGGGAGATAATCATTCTTCATAGTGCCCGGGTTATAATTTTCACAAAGGACTCAGCAAATGATGAGCTCCTGTGGATAAGATCTTACCATCTATTTCATGCCATTTGAAGAATGTGGAGTCATGCCACAGGGGAGAAAAAGAGAAAAGGCAAAAGATGCTGGGTGCGTAAATCAAATCATTTCTCACATCAGAAACTTCTTCTTTTCTGTCAAAGGAAGTTTTTACGTAAGAAAGAAGAATCCAGCAAGAATATCCAACAGTCAAATCATTTGCCCAAATATGAGAGGGTCAAAGAATTGTGCCAGCAGGCCAGGTACCAGACAGCCTGTGAACAGCCTGGGCAGGTGAGTGACATGGCTTGTCTTCACCACAGGTCACATGCTTCTACATTTCTAATTTTAACAATTTCAACATATAAAATAATGTACATTTATGTGTAAATAAGCTTTTCATAGTGGTCATGGAGCCCTCACTGTGACAGCTATCCTCTGACTGAGAATTATCTAACTGGTCTAAGCTGGGCCTCCTCATCACTGCTTGGGCTCCCTTCAGTGAAAAAAAGATGGTTTCCTCAGAGAGTGCTAGATATCCACCCAACTAGCCAACACCAGTTCAACATATTGGACATGTGAAATGGGTAGTCAGGTTAGAAAGATCAGAAACTTGGTTCCATCTGAGGAGTAGCCACCACCCCTCGGATTCCTGTTAACTGGTTATCAAGAAGGGTCAAGAGCCTACTTAGTCAAGAGCAGGGGTAGATGCTGAGCCTCTGGGCAGTGAACCACCCAAGAGACATGATGGAGTCTTCCTATCCTGTACTAAAGTCAGATGTTATCTAACCCACAGAGGAGGATAGAATCTATGACCAAGATTGGGAAGTGAAAAGGGAAGCCATATTGTGTTTTATTGTTTCTACTTCTCACAAAATTTCTGACATCATCTATTTCATTAGAATGAATTCTTTTTATTAATAGAAATATTACCACAGATGGGGTGCCTGGGTGTCTCAGTGGGTTGAGTATCTGACTGTTGATTTCGGAGGAGGTCATGATCTTGGGGTTGTGGAATCAAGCCCCATGTCGGGCTCCGCACTCGATGGGGAGTCTGCTTGAGTTTCTCCCTCTGTCCTCCTGCCCTTACCCACTCCTCTCTCAAGTAAATAAATACATCTTTTTAAAAAAAAGAAATATTACTATAGAATTAAGGACTACCCAGAACACCAACTATTATTAATAAGAACTAAAGAAATACCATGTGATGAATTAACACAGGCCTGTTTCTAAGGAAAGTGAGAACATACGAACACTTAACTATTTTAAACACTCTTGATTGGCATCTATGCTAGCTAAAAGAAGTATTGTATCATCATGAGAGAGGAACTGCCTAAGTCATTGTAACAAAGTTGAAGGAAAGTGAAAAATAATAGTTATTACGCATTTGTCTTATATAAAGCATTGTACGTGGAGTTTGATATGTATTAGCTCAGTTTAAGCCTCACATCCATCCAGTGAGGTAGGCATTGTTGTCCCATTTATAAATGGGCAGCTGGTGAGTGTAGAGCTGGGATCCAAATGAGTTATAGGATCATAGGATTCAAAAACTCGGGCCACTTGCTGCCTTCCAAGGTAAGTTACGTTAATGAGGCAAAGAGAAGTTCACATCTTTGTGAGTCTTTTTTTCTCTTTAACTTATCCGACTTCAAGATATCCACACAATTAGCCAATAGCAGTGCAGGGTATCAGGCACATGAAATGGATAGTGCAGTTATTATTAAAATGGCCTCATAAATGTAGGGCATCACACATTTATACTCGTGATACGGTATCTAGCTTATTGAACAAACATTCACAATAAACAACTTGATCCTCATACTTTCTACATTTCCTCATGACTTTTTGTGCTCAGGGATTCCTTTGAAATAGAAAAAGGTGGGGAAGGAGGTTATTGAAGGAAGGGATAAAACCAGGCCTTCGTTGCATACTAGGAAGTCTTAATTTTCAAGTGTTTAGTGGAAAAGCTTAGACATATTCATTATATTTTAATATGACGTCTTCAAATCCTTCTTAAGGAAGCTCTAAGTATTATTATGACCAAAACCTCAGAATTGTTTTGTAGTTCTAAAATGATTTTTACGAGCCAGCCTCAATAGACTAATTTACTTTTATTTGAGAGTTGGAAATGTTTGGCGTTAAATATATCTCATGCAAATTGGTGATTTTGTTACTATTTTAGCCTTCTAAGTGGCAAGCATTACAGCCATTTGAGAATAAGGTACACTGCCTACCTTTCAGTATACAATTTTGCAAACTTCTCCATATGGCTTGTCCTGAAATTTTAATACATGTCCTAAAGGGCAAATGTAGTATAAACGAGATTATGGCACTTTGGCACAAGCTCTTCACTCTTGTGCTAAATGCTATAACTATGTTAAGAACTTCACTTTGCTTTTTCATATTTTTCTAAACTTGTTTTGCCCCCACAAAATGCTTTAATATCTGGTTCCCTGGGATTCTCTTCTGCTGCTTTATTTCGATGTGAATCTGTCTGAATTTAGATTGTATCACATGGATATATGAAAATGTTAGCAACAATTTCTTTTAGAAGTGCCTGAATTATTAGAACAGAGAATTACACTGTACCCCAGATGGCGATTTCTTTCTATAGGTGATGCTCAAACTGTAGCTTAAAAATCCAAGAACTTCCAGAAAATTTTGAGGCTCTTCAAGTCAATTATAGAATCTGTGGGTCAAACCTGATAGCTCTGTTGTGTTCTACAGAATCTTTATGTTTTGGCCTTTTGCTTTTTCTATCTGGCTACTTTGAAGATTATCTTTTTAGTTACAATATCAGTGACTTTAAAAAAGGAAGAAAAAAGTCCAGAATAATGAGATTGTTTTTTCTGGATCAAGACATCAGTTAAGGCTAGAATTAACTCTAATCTAATCTCTTCCCTTGACACTAATTTCACACCTGGCCTGTGCCCTGCGTCTCTTCCTCTGACCAAGGTTAACTGCGTGCATTCAAAGACAATACAGTCTTCTCTTTGGTTTGACTCTGTATGGGGTATAGAGGAAAAACCCACACTATCAGCCCCATTCTCTTCACTTTTAACCCCCAAAGGGGTCATGTATTTCCCCCATCCAACCATACCCCCATACCTGGTCACCCAAGGATTGTTTGGCAGGGTCAGTGTGGATGCATGACGGAGGTAAATGAAGGAAAGAGAAATACGACATCACAAAGTTTGGATTAGAATATTGGCATCTGCTACTTTTTAGTTGTGTGTTTAGGGACTGGATTCTTAAGAGTCTCAGGTTTTCTATCCCTAAAGCTAAGAAAATTAATCTCAGTCTTGTAAGGATTCTGTGATATCATATATGTAAAGTGCTAGATGAATTATAAGGCAATGTGTGAGTGTTGGGTGCTATTTCTGTTCCGGGCCGTCTTACCTGCTTTTTCACTCCTATGAAGCCAACAGGGAATTAAAATGGGCTGGAATCCCAGACATTTGGCAATACTTCTTCACTTTGTGAACAGAGCAACCAGCAGGGACTAATTAAGACAGCGTGGACATATGTGTTTGCATTACTTCTGTGTTCCTGAATTAATATGAGGCTGAGTATGAATTCCCGCCACTCTCTCAGCTGGTGTTACACCCCCAAGCACATTACATACAGATTTATATATGACACACTACACGCACACACACACACACACACACACACATGCACGCATGCGCGCGCAAATCTCAACATCTATCTGAAAAGACTTTGGCTCAACAAAGAACACACATCAGTGATGCTCCATTCTGGCTGCACCCTAGAATCACCTGGGCAGCTTTGGAAAATATCGATGTTGGGGCGCCTGGGTGGCTCAGTCATTAAGCGTCCAACTTTTGGTTTCGGCTCAGGTCATGATCTCAGGGTTGTGAGATCGAGCCCCACATTGGGCTTCGCACTGGGCGTGGAGCCTGCTTAAGGTTCTCCCTCTCTCTCTCCCTGTGCCCCTCTCCCTCTCCCTGTGCCCCTCTCCTCTCTAAAGAAAAAAAAAAAAGAAAATATCAACGTATAGCCTCCCCCCAAATCAATCAGATGAATAGGTCTAAAGGTGAGACCAAGGCATCTGTATTTGTTAACAAAGTTAAGAACTACAGGTCTAGAGTCAGAGAATGTCGAAATTGGAAGGAGTCTTAGAAATCTTCCAGTTGGGGCGCCTGGGTGGCTCAGTCATTAAGCGTCTGCCTTCGGCTCAGGTCATGATCCCAGGGTCCTGGGATCGAGCCCCACATCGGGCTCCCTGCTTGGCGGGAGGCCTACTTCTCCCTCTCCCACTCCCCCTGCTTGTGTTCCCTCTCTCGCTGTGTCTCTCTCTGTCAAATAAATAAAATCTTAAAAAAAAAAAAAAATCTTCCAGTTGAGGGGTGCCTGGGTGGCCCAGATGGTTAAGCGACTGCCTTCGGCTCAGGTCATGATCCCAGGGTCCTGGGATGGAGCCCCACATCGGGCTCCTGGCTCAGCGGGGAACCTGCTTCTCCCTCTCCCTCTGCCTCTCTCCCTCCTCATGCTCTCTCTCTGTATTTCTGTGTCTCAAATGAATAAATAAAATATTTAAAAAAAAAAAAAAAACTCCCAGTTGAATGGTATCCTTTTCCTAATAAGGAAATATAGATCCAGAAAACTTAAGCTACGACCCAAAGGTCAGAACCTGCAACTCTTCACTCCATGCTTAATCCTTTCTTTCCCAAAACATGCTGCCTCTATAAAAATGTTACATAGTAGATTTTCTCTTTGAAATTATAAATGGCATTTGTCTGGCTGAAGCCACGGAGCTTAGGACCCACTCACAGCATCTAGGGAAGTGGTTCCCAAACAAGACTGCACATTAGAATCACAGAGGCAGCTTCACAAGTGTTGATGTTCAAGCTTCACTCCAGACAAAGGAAAACAGAACCTCTGGGGATGAGACCCAGACATCAGGGAGTTTTTTCAAGCTCCTGCGTGATTCTTTTAAGCAGCCAAGACTGAGAATCATTCATGCCAGGAAAGCATTACTATATTTTTCGTTTTCTAGGTATAGATATTGACTCCTTAACTAGGAGTTACATAAAAGAGAAATTCCCTAGGCATTCAATTTTGGAGTACATTTTATATATTCTCTGTCATTTGAGAAAAAACAGCTTGTTTTTTTCTTTGATAAAGCAAATTTCACGTCCTTTGTGAGTTGTTAAATTCCAGCAACTTTGCAATTTTGTTTGCCTTTCTACTATTTGTATCAATATGAAATCAAAGATTTGTTTAAAGAACCCCAGATCAAGCAAGTGGATACTACTTGCGAAATTAGAATGTAGCTTGTTCGATGTACTGGTTTAGCTCCAGGATTTATGTTCTCATCCCAAAATTATCCCTCTGACCATAGATCCCTCGACCTTTTGTGACCAGCTGCAGGGCAGGAATAAAAGGCATTTACCAGTAAGATCTGGTAAGTTTGCCAGGAACTGACAACTTGTTTCCAGAAACTCACTGAGCCCTGGTTAAAATTTCAGCATGGCTCATAGACACTTCCCCGCAGGGCTCCTTATTCCAGAGGGGGGGCCAGAAGGACCGAGCCCCAGTGCCACCCTCTGGCTGAACACTTGTCTGCATGGAGCTCAGCATGGACGGCCCAGCCTCAAAGCCTCCCCTCTTCAACCTGCACTGAAGGACATTTCCAAATAATGCATCTCAATGGTTTGGCTTCTGTGCATTTTTCAAAATACAAACCGCAGGCTTAAATGCCAAACCATATTTAATGATGTCCCAAACAAGTCAGAAAAAGACAAACATAAGGCCATTTTACTTATAAACTACCTAATGTGGCCACACCCGATTTAATTTATGCTCTTGTTTCCCACTGCCCCGGAACATAGCCTGCTCTGGGCAGGATCCCCTCCTCCCTGCTCATAAACAGAGCATTCTCTCTCTCTGCGTGTAAGCTGTTGCCTCGGCCTTCCCAAATTCTAGCCCCTCCACCAAGGCAAACTGGAAGCCTCATCTTCTACCCCAAACCATTCTTTTTTGGGGGGTCCTAGTCAATTGGGATTTCATCCTGGGTCCACTGCTTGCTTGCTACGTGACCATGGGCAAGTTACTTAATCTAACTCTGCCTCAGTTTCTTCATCTTGAAAATGGGCATAATAATAGCACCTGCCTCAGGGTTGCAGTAAAGATTATAAGAGGTAAGTGTATTAAACATCTGAACCGGTACCTGGCACGTAATAAGCACTCAACAAATACTGGCTATCCCTTGTTGGCCAAGGGCAGTGTACCAATTTTGCTTTCCCCAAACTGAAGGAACAACACTTCTTTCAACCTTCCATTATTGACTTTTACGAAGGATTATCCAGATGAAAATCTAAAGGAGGAAAGATTTTCTTCTATTCCTCTTTCCTTTCCACTTTCCCTTCCCTCTCTCCCATCTCACCTCACCTCAAAGAAGACAGGAGATAAATCTGCTCAGCACAAGTAACTCTGCTTATATTGGAGAGAAAACTTGACAACGGCTTCAGCTAAGTGGCAATATGAACGAGGATTTTTATATGGTAGTTTTATATTCCCGGTGTTGAGGAAAATTCTAAATACACGTCCACAGGCAGGTAACTGTTTCATGATGTGGGTACTGGCCTGAAGGATAATCAGGTTATCTGAAAATTACTGTATGGTTGTTATATTTCAGAGAACATGATTTGACCTGCATTACGACCAAATCCACGTAATAAGACATGTAATAATGAAGAACTAATCCCTGTGTGTTGTAGCCAAACTTTTTGTTTCTTGCTCATGAATATGTGCGTAAGTAGGCATAAATAAGAATATAGAATATTCTTTTTTTTTTTTAAAGATTTTATTTATTTATTTGACAGAGAGAGACAGCGAGAGCAGGAACACAAGCAGGGGGAGTGGGAGAGGGAGAAGCAGGCTTCCCGCTGAGCAGGGAGCCCGACGTGGGACTTGATCCCAGGGCTCTGGGATCATGACCTGAGCCGAAGGCAGCCGCTTAACGACTGAGCCACCCAGGTGCCCCGAATATAGAATATTCTTAATCAATCTGAGAAATATATGCAATTGAAAATGTAGAAACTATCACGATTATCTAGTAGTTACTTCAGGAAAGGGAAGTAATCAGTCTATCTGCATCTAATATTGTCCTAGACATTTAACACAGAACATTCTATACTTGCTCAAGGACATATAGAGATGTGAGAAAGCTGATATTCAAATCCAGATTTTTCTAGCTTGTAAGTCCAGACTTTTGCCACTGAGCCACATCAATATGGATATTAAATACCATTCTCAAGTCCCAGGAGAAATATAGGTGATATTCACCTACAAAATCCTACTCCAGTAAATGAATTATGGTAGCACTGTAGGTTGTAGTGATAATTACATGGATAAATTTATATAAAGTGCTCTAGACCGGTACCTGGCATCAAGTAAGAGTTCCAGAGATGATGATGATAATGGTGATAAAGATGGTGTTTAAGGGAATTGTCTGAATGGCATTTGTCCTATTTCTCATTAGGTTTGATTCCACCAAACGAGCTGCACACGTGAATCCTTGTGTGCAGGATGAATCTTCTTCATCACGTGTTATTTACATATAAGTACATACAACCAATCAAAGCTACTAAGACATAATTACTAAACAGAGTGATCTGATGCTGAGCTAACTTCAGGGAACAATTCAGGAGTATGAGACGTGGTCCTTGCCTTTAATTCCAAATTCCAGTGTGGTTGGAAAGGCTAAAACAAAATCATGATAACTTACAAAATTATTTAAATAGTTTTATCGAGCCCCTCGCTCGCCGAACGCATGCAGAAATCGCTGTGGAATGAATGTGCGTGAAGTGATTGGTACAGAAGGAATCAGAGAGGCAGGAGGAAAAATTGAGATGATGTCCCACGAAGTGGCAAAGGAATTTACAGATGGGGCGAGTGGTCGGGGAAGATGGAGACGGTCGGATCTGGCAGTTAACCGATTTGCTGATAAACTTCAAGAGCGTAGATAAGAGGGGGCCAGTAGGATGGCTGTATCTCGGCGCGGGCTCGTGCTTAACAAAGCGCGTCTCGGAGGCTGAGCCCGTGTCCCATGAGCGGATGCCTAGCTGGGTCCGGGCTCCCATCTGATGGCTACAGCTCTTCCTCAATGCCAAGTCATCTCCTCTCTTTCTTTTGAGCATTTAAGTGGCTTGAGGCAGCACTTTCAGAACAATTCCCTGAAAGCTCTCTTCCTTCGCCTCCCTCTGTCAACTCTCTAAGTCAGGCCACCGTGGTAGTTGCAGTGATTTCAAGGGTTTATTGCTCAGCCATAAAAATTGTCGTGATATCGAACCCCAAAATGATTGTGGCAAATGTGCGGTAATTACATTTCATTAAAATTCCTAATATGCTTGCCTCTAAGAAGATTTCAAAGCTGCTCGCTAATTACTCTATCTAATAGGGTCTGCGGCTTGTTCAGAGGGTCCACGGTGTAGAAAATCATTGGCATTTTTCTCGGTGGCTCTTGTCTTATTTAAGAATGTGTATAGGGGTATGTATACATGCAGAATTTGTGGGTCTATGCGGGTGTGTACATACGTATGCATTCACGTATGTATGCATATTTAGTTTGTGAGATACATCATCAGTGCCCGGGATGGTGCCAGATCTCAGGTTTGGTTTAATTCATCTCTTCAGGAAAGAACACCACTTCCCTTCATCTCTGCCCCATAGGACATTAGTGAGGAATTTGGCTAATGGGAAAATGCAGGTTGGATTCCAGATAGACCAAATCACTAAAAATTCTGCCTACACTTTCTGTTCTAGAGGAATCTACCTGTCCCCTCAGGTCTTCCAGGCAAAAAAAAAAAAAAAAAAAAAAAAAGTAGAGTTTTTTTTTTTTAATGCATCGTGCTTATAAAACCAAGAAAGGTTTTCACTGTAGTTATGTGTTTTAAAAATTAATGTTTGTACTAAAATTGAAATAAATTCGAGCCACAAAAGATAGAAGGCTATTATTTTTCAAGAATAAAGTTAACCATATTTTTCTGTCTTATAGAAAATAGGGCACTTCTTAAGCTGCTACTAGGCTGTGAACTGTGGGTCCACTGGCCATTTCTTTTGCTACCATAGGCATTAAGTAGTGAACTCTTAGTTTTTGAACACAGGAGTGAGAGATTACAAGTCTTAAAGCATCTGGATGTAGCCAAATTCAAATCTGGAATGACACTCAAGCACCATGGATTCCCAAACTTTTCAGAGCTATAAAAGCTTATGAATTATTTTGCTGACGCTTCTTGTCAGCAGAAATTCCGTAGGGCATATAGTTATTCCCCAGTGGAGTTGTAGATCAGTTTCTGAGAACTTTTTTTGAGAATCTCATGGCACCTCCTTGAACTAATGGGACGTGTCTGGAAGCGCTACAAACCCAGGCTTGAAAACCACTGGTCTCCACATTGAATGGCAGAACCGTGGAGCAGGCCACACACGGCTTTCTGCTCAACCTTTACAAAGACTAAGTTCTCTCACTCGTCAGCTAACTGTGGGGAGAAAAGAAGGAAAACTGGTTGCTCTTACAGAAAGCACATGGTCCTGCCTGGAGAGACAAGCTGGTAGTGTTCCTCTGTTCAGCTGGAGTCATCTTCTGACCTGACTCCATCAGTACATTTCTAGATGCAGCATCCTTTGCATACCCACGCCCCAACATGCATACATCCCTCTCAAAGATTCATCCACCTGAGCTACTTAGACCTAAATATATCTCTTTTGCCCCTGCCATGGGTTCCAGCTGCAAAAAGGTCCAGTAACCAGTTGCAAATTGAAAGCAATTGTTCTTAACCCCAACTGCACATTAAAATCACCAGGAGAGCTTTTGAAACTCCCAGTGCTCAGCCATGTGTGAGAACCACTGAGCTCCCATAACTCCCCAGTGCCTAATCAAGTTGACTTTACTTTTTTTTTTTTAGTTCAATCATCTCTAACTTAGTGAGTCTTCGACTGTTCTTGTCTGTGTTGCTTTTTCATGGCTTTGCAAATAGAGTTAGTTGCCTTGTCGCTTGAGCCTGCTTGGAATGGAAATGATGGACATTCAAGATATGCTGGTCAAGTCAAAAAAGAAGATTGTAACCTGACATGGCTCGAAATAACCAAATGCAATAGCACCAAGAGTGTGTGGGGGCTAAAGCAAGATCAAAGCACAAGTGCTATAAACCAGGGATTCGGGAACTCTACGGTAGAGGTGCCAGGCAGCTCTGATAATTCAACATTTACTGAGGGCATATGGCTCCAGTCAAGAGAAAGTAAGCCAAGACTCTGCACCTCGGTCCACTGTGAATAGTCGCACCCCATTCTGTACACGAGGGTCATTTGTCTGCTGACCAACATATCTGGGATCCCTGACTAAACTTCACCTTGCATTAGGTGACTTTGCGATGAAAATGTAACCCAAAGGATGGTACAGGTACCAGGAGGGGGGGTGTTGAGATCATTTTGTGTGGTGCAGGGAAAACCATCTTTTATTCAATAATTTTTTATTTATTGAAAATATGTAACTGGCACAACAAATACATAATTTTATAGGTACTGTTGCTTTGGCCACTGTTTAGAAATGTGTCCATTTAAAGAAAAGTATCAGTAATTGTATACAGGTGATAGTCACATATGGAACGAAAACCAGAGACAAAAGTTTGCTAACATTACACGGTAGCATGTTGTAACAACCGTGGTCAACTTCAAATCGAGGTCAGTGTTCTTCCCAAACTACCATTTGAGGAGGCGAGCAAGGGGAAGAGAAAAAGGAAGAGGAAGGTTATTAGGTCTTTAAGTAAGACATGGAGGATCCCATGAAATGCCCCTAAATTCATGAAGTGCTCTTATTTCAGCCAGATTGATACTCAAGAAGCATGGGCAGGGGGTGGAGGGGTCACTGAAGCCGATGCTGGGTCCTATTGATCTAGAATTGAGCCTGCAGTGTCTGCAGCGGGCTTGGTAGAAGGCTCAAAGGAGTAAACCCAGGGCCAGCTCCCCCCATGCTTGGTCTCTTGGGGAGGTGAACGATGTCTCCTCCCGAGCAGCTCGCTCTAAGAAGAGGCACAGAGAAAACCTGACATGTTGGCTAAGGCCTGGGGCGTGTGAAGGCTGGCCCGCCCCGTGGCAGACTCGGATTAAACTCATCTCTGTCTTCATGTGCCACTCTTCCCCAGTTCGAGGCCAGAGCTCGGGGGCCGAGATCAAAGCAGCCGAGTGTGTTTTTCCAGAGAAAGAGGGGTTTGACAAAAACAGCCCCGACAGCTATGCTCTGTGGCTTGGCTTTTAACGTGTTTCGTTCAAGACTCTGTTTAGCCTGGATACTGGGGATTTATATATCAATTTTGGGCTCTAGTGTCATGGAGGTGGTTCTGATTTCCAGTGATTTCGTTGTCATCTGCAGTTGCCTACAATGAAAGAGGGAGCTAAGAGAACCGGGGGGCGACTTATGGCAGGCTCAGTTAAAAGCCTGCCTTTCTTCCGCGGCTCTCCTTAAGGGGTTCCCTGTGCTTCCAAAACCTAAGACAGCAGTCCTTAATAAAAAACACCTGGAGCGGGATGGGTAACCAGCTTTCTCATTGGCTTTCGCAGAAGTGGCGGTGCATCGAGGACACCTCCGGCAAGCTTCGAATTCACAAGTGTAAAGGATCCGGGGACCTGCTCACGGTCCGGCAGAGCACGCGGAACCTCTACTCTCGGGGCTTCCCCGACAAGCACAAAGAATGCAGTTGCGGAGAGTCCGGTTATCGTGCGGGCAGAGGCCAGAGGAAGAGTCAAAGGCAGTTCCTGAGAAACCAGGGGACCCCGAGTAAGCTGCAAGCAGGGACCCTCGCAGTGGAAGGCAGAGTGCTTTGCGAATGGACAGCAGGGAGACAAAAGGCTTGCTCCTTATACATTTGAGGTCCTATCGATGCATAGTTTTAGCACAAAAAGCGAAGAATTGTTCTGTTTAAAAGAGCAAAGCTAAGTTGAAATTTGGGGTTTGTGGACATTTTTAACTTAAACATAGAATGAAAATATATTCAGTAAAAGCACCAGACACAAACTATACACACACACACACACACACACACGAAAGAACTATAAAGGGGTAACAGGTGTGGTTAGGGGCAGAGGGTATAGTTTATGTCAGTTTTATTTTACATGAGTGCTAATGTCCTGATTTGTCTGCCTTGAGCTGCTTTAAAAAAAAGGAGGAAAATAAAAATTCAAGGTTTCATTGCTTATGCGTTTAATGAGAAAAGCATAAACACTTTTTTTAAAGGTACATCTGTTGTAAGACAGTATTTTTTTTTTTAGTTATGGTTGACTGGCAAGGTCAAACTAGTCAAATTTAATATGAAAAGCACTGCCTAGCATTTTCTTTATAAAAATTCTATCAGGCAACTATGAAATTCCTAGGATTATACAGATGGGAAAACCCGGTCTGGCACCTTCCATAAAAGAATGAGAGTCTAGTGCCATCTAGTGGCAGAATAGGAAAAGTGACTCATTTCTGTGGCAATTCTTTTCTATACTGGTTTGGAAATGAGTAAGATACATTTTCTGTGTCACTTTTTTTTTAAGTAGGCTGTACACACAACGTGGGGTTTGAACTCACGACCCCAAGATCAAGAGTCACATGCTCTACCGACTGAACCAGCCAGGTGCCCCCCACGTTGTAAATTAGGAAATCAAATCAATCACCAGAAAAATAGAAGCTCTCAGCCCTGGCTTTTTTATCCTGGACTCTGCAGAGGGATCTTAGGGGATGGTGAGCCTTCTAACATTTTATCCAAAATGATAAGTCTATTCTGTGTGCATGTGCACATTTTTCTGGATGTCCCTAACTTTCAACACACTCTTAAGGGAATCCATAACCCAAAAGCTGAGAATGATTGATTTGGGAGATTTTTTTTTCCTCCCAGAGAGAAAATGCCAGGTTTAATAATTCACACAAAGATATCAAATGGAAAGCCAACAAGGGACAAAGATTCCTGACGCTCTCCCTTAACGGAAGCTGATTACCAGTGTTGGGCTTGGAGGAAGGGGCAGCCTCTTCTCTCCCCAGAGGTTAGGTGTCACTTCACAGCAGTGACCTTAAACACTGATTTTGTTCGACATTGAGCACAAACTGGAGATGTCTGGGGCCGCTTTTTCAAACCACGTGGAACCTCACGTATTTGAGGGCAGAAGTTGCTCGTGAGCACACTCAGGGGCCTGCTGACTGTTACAGAGGCGTTTCCTCTTCTGGAAACTGCTATCAGAGCGGGATCCCGTGGCGAGCGCGATTCTGATTCCACGGCTTGGGTGCTCCCCTTCTTCCTATTTTAGCAGCAGGCTGGAGAAAAAAGGCCCCGTGAGTGTGCCCCCTCGGAGCCAAAATGCTTCTGATAAGGAGGGGCCAAGGTTTGCACATTAAAGCTCTTGCCTAACACACTATGAGCCTTGAGCATGGTCTACGGTGACCAGAAAACATGCTGGCCTCCCCCTGGCATTGCCCTCCATCTGCCAGATATTAAAAGTCAGCTGGCTGATAAAAAGCATTTGCAAAATTTAATTTTTCTCTATTCTTTGTACAAATAGAAGGTATCGAGAGCATTTACCCTTTTAAAAAAGCAGCCCAGTGTTGTGGAAAGACAGCAGCCTTTAGAATCTGGTAGATTAGAGTCCTAGTTCCCACAGCTGTTGGCGCCATAACCTTGCAAAATGTAGGTGGCTTTCAGAGCGTCAGTTTTCCCATCCTTAAGAATCATCACACCAAATTTATGAGCCTGTTCTGACTATCTAATAAGTTTTTTTAATATAAGGATTTATTATAATAATACAGGGCTTCCAAGATTGTGGATTAGAGATAAGTATGAGGTGAATAATACATAGCAAAAGCCCAATCAGTGATAGTCACTATTATGATTAATTCCATAATTGGGAATATAGTTTTATCCAAACAAACTGCCTTAGCAGTTCATGTTGAAAATGCAGTATGGAAGTTCACAGCCTGCTGTGAGTGGAAAGGAACTTAGAGTCCCCCAGACGTCCCCCCCACTGGAGGGACAAAGGGCTGAGGCCCAGGGGAGCATGCCGTCCACCACGCTGCTATGCAGCACCCAAGCTCAAAGAAGAGCCCAGCCCTCCCAACGTGAATCCCAGTGGGCTGCCCGCAGTTCCCCGATGCCCCTCCACAATGCAGTTTAAACTGCTTGCCCTTCCCAGAATGCTCACTGAGCCAGGTGGTGCCTTTCCTCCCTCCTAAACTACACCTGGACGTCCATATTAATGTGTCTTCCCTTATTTCCAGAGTACAAGCCCAGATTTGTCCATACCCGGCAAACACGTTCCTTGTCAGTCGAATTTGAAGGCCAAATATATGACATAAACCTGGAAGACGAGGAATTGCAAGTGTTGCGACCGAGAAACATTGCCAAGCGCCATGATGAGGGCCACAGGAGGCCTGGAGGTGCCCAGGCTGCCGGCGACGGGGACGTGATGCTGGCAGACAGAGACAATGCCCTGGGCCTGCCCACCTCCGTCCGAGTGACTCACAAGTAGGAAGGCTTTAGGTGTTCACGGGGGCTGAATTCCCAGTCATGCCCCCTTCCCCATTATCCCTGTTTTGCTTCTTTATCAAAAGTGATATCGCTCGGCCGTACAGGGTCCAGAGGCTGGCCTACAGAACAACTGGGATTTAAAGAAGCTAGGGGGAGTCCAAACAGCCGTACATTTGGACACATGCTTTGGGTTGAGTTTCACATGAAGGCTGATCAGCTGGGAATTTAGCTAGAGTGGTTCTGTCACATGTTTGTGTTTTCTTTTAAAGATTTTATTTATTTATTTGACAGAGAGAGACACAGCGAGAGAGGGAACACAAGCAGGAGGAGTGGGAGAGGGAGAAGCAGGCTGCCCGCAGAGCAGGGAGCCCGATGCAGGCTCGATCCCAGGACCCTGGGATCATGACCTGAGCCGAAGGCAGACGCTTAATGACTGAGCCACCCAGGGGCCCCGGTTCTGTCACATCTTAACTTAGCAGGCGTGGAGGTCCACCCTTGAACAGTTACTTTTGTGGGAGTCTAGGGAACAGATGGAAACCATGACTGTCACTGTAGAGGCTCAGAGCAGTTGTACACTTGTAGCCCAAGGAAAGACTGCAGGTCCTGGAGAAGCTTCCAGAGAGGTGGGATGTGTTGGAAATGGACATAAGATGCAGAAACACCTAAGTAACATGGGCAGATCCCAGAGAGCACGGAGGGCCTCGGGAGTCACGGAGACAGGGAAGGAGGCGATTATCCCACAGCTGTAATGACCCACCTTGGTTCTCCATTTCCTTCCAAAATCCAGTTACTCTCTTGATAGAGAAAAATTTTCTTTCTGAATTTATTAGCAAGGTTTTTTCCTCTCTCTCATTCTTTCACTTTGGGGAGACCTGGTATCATGACCTCTGGCAGGATTTTTATCTTTGGGACTGGTCTTTCCGTGCCTGTACAGTTGACCTTGAACAAGGCAGGGGTTGGGGACACAGACCCTTCCCCCACCCCCACAGTTGAAAATCCACGTATAATGTTGGACTCCCCAGAAACTTAACTACTAGGGTCCTACAGCTGACCAGAAGCCTTAGCGATAACATAAACCGTCAATTAACACATATTTTATATACATATCATATACTTATTCTTACAATAAAGTAAGTTCGAGAAACAGTGTTATTAAGAAAACCATAAGAGAAGAGAAAATATGTATACAGTACTGGACTGTGTTTATCCAAAAAAAAAAAAAATCTGCCTATATGTGACCCCATGCGGTTCCAGCCTGTCGTTCCAAGGTCAACTATAGTTGTTAGAGTTACACACTAGGAGACTTAGATCAGGATTTGTGTCTCTTTCAGTATCGATCGACCCTTTATCCCAACTTTTCTCTATCCCTAGGGCTGTTTCTTTGCTTCAAACTGAATGGGGTACTTGAGGCAGGCTCTTTGTAACAAAACGAATGGGATAAATAACCCCTCCTAACTGCATTGCTCTAATCAGACAACTTACTTCCATTATAACTGTGGAAACTTCCATTTCCCCTACAGTAGTTGATGAGACTCTCAACACTAGAGTTTTCTGGTGGTAGCTGTTCCTGGGGACGTGAATATTAAACGTTGCTATGAAATGGAATCTTAGTAAGGGTCTCTCTCTGACACCATCCTTACCCCAGCCGGGTGGCCAAGAGACATTCCCACGTATCCTTCCTTGTCTATGGTTCAGCTTCAAACTACTGTTTGCCTCCAAATTAAGAGTTTAGAAGGCAATTATGTTCCCTTTGCTATTTCTAATGGGTTTAAAACAAATATTAGCATATAAACCTATTTCTAACGTTTTTGGTTTGTTTGTTTTTGCAGGTGCTTTATTCTTCCGAATGATACAATCCACTGTGAGAGAGAACTGTATCAATCGGCCAGAGCCTGGAAGGACCACAAGGCATACATCGATAAAGAGGTTAGCAACGGCTGCGTGACTGGAAGGTGTATTCCAAATGCAAGCTCGGCGCGCCAGCCCCCTGGTGACTGGTGGGGCTAGCTGTGTGTCCACTTCATTTTTTTTTACAATGACAATTACATGAAAAATAGCGTAGCAAGATATTTATCTTTCCCTGGGGATGTCGTGATCGACCTGCCTGAAAACAAAATAGGGTGTGAGAAAATAGCGGGGATTGGCTCGAAGACCTGTTGAAATCTCCCTGAGCAAATGATCCAGTTGTAAGTGAGGCATCTGTTAATGTTTACGTATAGCACATCAGCAGGAGCATCGTGGTAGACATACTCTGTGCCCAGTTTGTTTCCAAGTTAATTATCTTCTCAGCAGAATAGCTGGAATTACGGAAGACAGAAAACAAGGTGAAAAGAGGGGCACCCGGCGTAGGAAATCCTGATCTTCAAATGTCTTTGTTCAAATACGTGTCTTCCAGATTGAAGCCTTGCAAGACAAAATTAAGAATTTAAGAGAAGTGAGAGGACACCTAAAAAGGAGAAAGCCAGAGGAATGTGCTTGTAGCAAACAGAGGTGAGCGTGCGGCCACCTCGCGGTCTTACTTCCAAACTCGTGTTTCCACAAGCTCCGGGGATAAGCACTGGGCTTGTTTCTCTCTTATACCGACAGAAAGCTTAGTAAACTGAATTTGTTATCATATACTGGAATGACCTAAACTCTTGGTCAAATGAAGTATGTCCTAAACCTAAGGTGAAGGTTAAAAATCCCCATTAAGCTAAGATAGTTAATCACTTGCCTTCTGTTCTTCTTTCTGTTTATAAAGTGAATTGTCAGGGCGCCTGGGTGGCTCAGTTGGTTAAGCATCTGCCTTCAGCTCAGGTCATGATCCCAGGGTCCTGGAATCAGACTCAGCATCGGGCTCCCTGATCAGCAGGGAGCCTGCCTCTCCCTCTGCCCCTCTCTCCATTTGTGCTCTCTCTCTCACTCTCTCTCAAATAAATAAATAAAATCTTTAAAAATAAAATAATATGAACTGTCTGATCGAATGTGAGACTACGAAGACTCACTTTTCAATCTTCTTGCCCGTAGCTATTATAATAAAGAAAAAGGTGTAAAAAAGCAAGAGAAGGTGAAGAGTCATCTCCACCCATTCAAGTAAGTGAGTCTCTTCCGCATTTGCTGGAAGTGGAGGACTGTCCACTGGGCACTTCTGACACGTAGTAGGGACCCCTGTCTTCCAAGTGGTGCTGCTTCCAAGCAAGGAGATTTAGCCAGGAGGGCACAGAGCTCAAGAAGTTGATAACAAAGCCCGCACCTTGTCAAGAGACTATGGGGATGCTTTTGGAATCCTTTGAGGGGGAGCCACGAGGAGTTCTGCTCTAATTCTACGTGTGTTTTCTGTCGATGTATGGGATGGTAACTGGATTTTATTCTATGCACTGCTTTTTGTGAACAGTGATTGGGAAATGGGACTGTCTTGATTAGGTTGGTGTGTTCCATAGAGTAGTCTGCAATCGTGCTGAATACTGAACGTTGGGAGAAATACACATATTTTTAAGATAACAGTAAAATTGGCATGTGAAAGGGATTTAGTATTGAGCCTTGACAAAAGTTGAGCCCTTTATGGAAAAAACAAAATAATAACAAAAGGAAATTCTTTCCAAGTCATCTAATCCTGCTAACCATTGACTTTATGGCTGATGAGTACCGAGTCCCCACGGAGTTAAGCCATTTGTCCAAATGCTGTGGCTAGCGGGATCCATGGATTCATGTTGACATTTATTTCCACCAGTGTTTCCATGTAAATAAGGAAGAAAATGTTGATCTTTCCAGGCTCAGTAAAATTCTAAGAGAGTTTTGTCACTTCATGAGTTTGTCTTCACTCTTGCCAATTATAGTTCAAGCCCCTCTGTGAAAAATAAGTCATCTATTATTGTGTGTCTGCCTATTTGTGTGAGATTCGTAACAACGATAATATTTTTCATTGGGAAAGTGCTTTCTGACCATGAACACATCCCTTCTGTTGGAACAGGGAAGCTGCTCAAGAAGTAGACAGCAAGCTGCAGCTTTTCAAGGAGAACCGTAGGAGGAAGAAAGAGAGGAAGGAGAAGAAACGCCAGAGGAAGGGGGAGGAATGCAGCCTCCCTGGCCTCACCTGCTTCACCCACGACAACAACCACTGGCAGACGGCCCCATTCTGGAACTGTAAGTATTGTGTGGTTTTGGTTTGTGGGGTGTTTTGTTTTAGAAATATTTTTCCCAGTTTTGGGGTGCCTGCGTGGCTTAGTGGGTTAAGCGTCGACTCTTGGTTTCGGCTCGGGTCACGATCTCAGGGTTGTGAGATCGAGCCCCACATGAAGCTCCTCACTCAGCGCGGAGACTCTCCCTCTGCCTCTGCCCCTCCCCCCACTCGTGCTCTCTAAATAAATACATAAATAAATAAAATCTTTAAAAAAATATATTTTTCCCAGTTTTATTGAGATATAGTTGACACACAGCACTGTGTAAGTTCAAGGTGTACCGCATAATGACCTGACTTCTGTGTATTGCGACGTGATGAGCACAATAAGTTCAGTTAACATCTGCCACCTCATCTGAGTTGCCGTAACTGCCGCCATATGGGGAGACAGCAACTCACACTACAGTTACTAAGACTAGGGCTTCAGCAGCGTGAAACCAGGGATCTAGAATGATTCAAGAGGAGAGAGCATCGTACTATTTTCTGTACTGGCAACTAGAATGATCTTGCCAAAAATTACAGTTTTCTTTGGAAATTTGTTTTCGTATTTTATTTGAAAATGCCAAGCTCACCCTAGGTGTTTCTCCTGATGGTGTTATTTCAC
This sequence comes from Phoca vitulina, assembly GCF_004348235.1. NCBI lineage: Eukaryota > Metazoa > Chordata > Mammalia > Carnivora > Phocidae > Phoca > Phoca vitulina. The sequence goes on from NW_022589728.1 coordinate 20,387,891, forward strand.
ATACTGCCCAAGCTCCTGGCAAAGTTCCTACCCAATAAGACGGGGTTTAGTTATATCTATTACTAAATAACTAAATAAATGGATGAACAATCTTGCCTCGAATAGATTTTGTTTCTGCTTTATTTCATGTCATGCTCTAAGTGTAATAAAGGGAAGTGAAAACCGCTTCGATGCGGGGGCTGTATTCTAATTCTCAGTCCCCTTTAGTCCTAGCACCGTGCTCACAAAAGAATAGGGACTCTACAAAATATGCGGTTTTATTTATTTTTTTTAAAAAGATTTTATTTATTTGACAGAGAGAAAGACAGCGAGAGAGTGAACACAAGCAGGGGGAGTGGGAGAGGAGAAGCAGACTCCCCTTGGAGCAGGGAGCCCGATGTGGGGCTCGATCCCAGGACTCTGGGATCACGACCTGAGCCGAAGGCAGATGCTTAATGACTGAGCCACCCAGGCACCCCAAAACATACAGTTTTACATGGAATTGCTGATGATATGGAATAATAACAATTGTGCACTTTTTTTTTTTTTTGGAGAGAGAGCGCACAAGGAGGGGTTGGGGGGGAGGGCAGAGGGAGAGGGAGAGAGAGAATCTTAAGCAGGCTCCATACCCAGCACAGAGCCCAATGCAGGGCTCGATCCCAGGACCTTGAAATCATGACCTGAGCCAAAATCAAGAGCTGGACACTTAGCCAACTGAGTCACCCAGGCACCCCAACGATTGTACGTTTTTAAAATTCACACTTACATGTGCTTTGGTGGCCTATGCAAAGTATTAACTGAGGTTATCTAGGAATAGTGCCCTAAATTTTTGTGACACATCATCTGATTGAAGGCTTACCATCCCGAGTAGCTAAAACTACAAATCTTCCATTGAAAAGATCCCAGGATATCACCTGGGTCAGTGTTTCTCAAAATGGGATTTGGAGACTCCAGGAACCCAAGGCCATTCTTGGAGTTTTGCGACCTATCTCTGAGGACTTTTGTTTTATCTTTCCATTCTGATGCTTTTTGATTTCAGTGTCCAAGTTTGCATTTTCATTTCCAGCCACATCTAGGCCAAGTAAACTCTTAAACTCATAGCATTTAACTTTTAATCTCGTTCCCTAAACTGGGGCGTGAGGATCTCTGAGGATCATTCAGGTTGCGGGGGTCCATTCCCCACCAAGTTCTGGGCTGGGGCACAGGAAACACAACAATCTGAAATATCGTTTCTGTGGGGCAAGGATGAATAGATGGAGCAAAGCGGATCTTTAGGGCAGTGAAACTACTTTGTATGACACTATACTGGTGGATACATGGCATTATACATTTGGCAAAGCCCATAGAACATACAATACCAAGAGCAAACCCTAATGTAGGCTATAGACTTTGGGTGATGATGTGTCAATATAGGTTCATCAACTGTTGCAGATGCATTACTGTTGTGAGGGATATTGATAGTGGGGAAGGTTGGGCATCTGTGGAGATGGGGTAGTCTCTAGAAATTCTCTGTGTCTTCCCAGTTTTGTTGTGAACCATTTTATGCTCTAAAAACTCTATTAAAACAAAATTTGAAAAAATCATTTCTCATTCATTGTTTAAAACATCTTTTTCAGCTTAAGGGGATAGTGTATTTAATACTAGATGGGGGGGCACCTCGGTGGCTCAGTCAGTTAAGCGTCTGCAGCTCAGGTCGTGATCCCAGGGTCCTGGGATCAAGCCCCGAGGTGGGCTCCCTGCTCAGCAGAAAGTCTGCTTCTCCTTCTTTCTCTCTCTCTTTTTCTCACTCTCTCTCTCTCAAATAAATAAATAAAATCTTAAAAAAAAAAGTACTGGATGGGGGTTAAGTAGCATGTAGTGGTTAAGAGTATACCCTCTAGGGGCACCTTGGTGGCTCAGTTGGTTAAGCGTCTGCTTTCAGCTCAGGTCATGATCCCAGGGTCCTGGGATTGAGTCTGTCATCAGGATCCCTGCTCATCAGGTAGTCTGCTTCTCCTCTCCCTTTGCCCTTCCCTGCTTGTGTTCTCTCTCTCTCTCGCTCATTCTCTCTCTCAAATAAATAAATAAAATCTTTTAAAAAAAGAGAGAGAGTGTACCCTCTAGCCAGACCCCTAAGGCTGCCACTCGTCAGCTGTGTGACCTTGGATAAATTACTTAACCTCTCTGTGCCTCATTTTTCCCATCTGTAAAATGGAATAACATAATTTCTGTCTCTAAGGTTCTTTTAAGGATGAAATGAGTTAATACCTGCAAAGTACATAATGAACATTGAATGCTCATTAAGTGTGCCTATCCCAATTGTTTTAAAAATATTTGCTAGGCAGCACATTTTTAAAAGTCAATTATCATTGCAAGAAAGGTCAACAAATTTGGAAACTGCCTTTCTATAAAAGAAGGTCAGGTAGTCTGTTTTGTTTTGTTTTAATTTGACGTCTGTTTTATATACTTTCCACCAGTTAACCAGTGAACCTCTGCATGGTACAAAACATGTACATGGTCATAGCCCATTTCATGTTAAAACATTGTTGGGGCATCTGGGTGGGCACAGTCAGTTAAGCGTCCAACTCTTGGTTTCGGCTCAGGTTGTGATCTCAGGGTCGTGAGATTGAGCCCTGAGTCGGGGTCTGCGCTCAGCGTGGAGTCTGCTTGAGATTCTCTCTCCCTCTCCTCTGCCCCCCCGTGACGCGCGCGCGTGCGTGTGCGCCATCTCGCAAATAAATAAATCTTAAAAAAAAAAGTTGCTACAAAGATCACAAATAATCCCCTCTTTCTGTGCACCATTTTTGAGGTGTGGCCATGACACAGAGAACAAGCAAGGGCACCAGGTCCATCTCTGTACTATGCAACTATTTTTTTCCTTTTTTAAGAAAAGGTAAGAATAACCAGAGATACAAGTTCTGATCATTTCCTTCCTATTCTCCACTCACTCGCCCTATTTCAGAGACCCTGCCTGACGGTGGGGGACAAACTAATGTGCCTAAAACTTCACCTTGGCCTTCAGTCTGTATTCACGATCATAGATTGCCACTGTTTTTCCCATTTTCCACCTCTTCCCACAGCAAATTGTTTAGATGGGGGAAAACATAATTTTTTAACATCCAACCACATAGTAGTTACAAGACAGAAAATGTGCCCTTTTCAGTATAAAGATAAGGAAATGGTAGAATGGCTAGCCTGCCTCCATTTTTTGCTTTTTCATTCTTTTCATTTCGTTGTTCTGTTTTTACCAACAGTGGGATCTTTCTGTGCCTGCACGAGTTCTAACAACAACACCTACTGGTGTTTGCGGACGGTTAACGAGACGCATAATTTTCTTTTCTGTGAGTTCGCCACTGGCTTTTTGGAGTATTTTGATATGAATACAGATCCTTATCAGGTAAGTCGATGCATTTTCGTGTAATGAAGTTTGTTGACAATAAACTAGCCAGAACCTGAGCTTACCTTTCCCGTCCTGGCCTCTTGGTCCGCAGCTCACAAACACAGTGCACACGGTGGAACGGGGCATTTTGAATCAGCTACACGTACAACTCATGGAGCTCAGGAGCTGTCAAGGATACAAACAGTGCAACCCAAGACCGAAGGGCCTGGAAGTTGGTAAGGGCCGGGCGGGGGGGATTCCTGGATTTCCTGGGAAATTCTTTATGTCGAGTTTTCTGCCTGTGAAACGTCTCTAGGCATAGACGCACAGAGTTTAGGATACTTACAGGGGAGACTTTCCAGGCAGTTCTGAACATAATGTGTTCTCAAAGTTTACCTCTGGGAGCATTAATGAAAAAGCTAACGCGCCCAAAGATTTGGTGAGCATTTTATTTCAGTTTCTCCCACACGTTTGTTCTACTAGTAAAGCTTCCTGAATGAAGCATCCACTGGCAGGTGGGACGAAAGCATGGGGGATTTATTTGTCATCACTGCCAAGAGGCATAATATAGACTCTAGGTAAACCGGGATATCCTCACATTTTTAGGTGAATTTGGACGGAAACACCCAATGCCCTGTTTCTGCTTATCACAGTTGGGAGCTGCCCCAGGGGGATCCCTGCCCAGGACACAGGCAATTAGATTTCTTTTACCAGGATTTCCCCTCTGAAACTAGAGATACTTGAGTAATGCACTGTCTTGGGCTCTAACAAGCATTAGAGGGCCCACATGGAGTCAGCCAAATGTTCCCTCCCCGGGCTGCCGCGTTAAACTAACTTATCTCTCCTTTGGTTCATAGGGCCGCAGTTCTTTTCAGTCTGTCCCTGCCCTTTCCTAGTTGCTGAGAATACTGAGTTTCTCCTAATTCCGGTAGAACTGTAAATGCCAGCAGTCCACAGATGAAGGAGAAAGAGCTAGCTCTGGCGAGGGCATGGGCAGCAGCAGAGGCTGCCAACCCCAGAAGGGCAAAGAGCGGGACTCCCCAGCAGTGGGGAGCGCTCGGCAGGAACCCCTTGTGTGCAGCTGGGTTTTCTCAGCATCCTTAAAGCCGGTGTCTCAGGGTCCCTGGCAGAGCCGGCATCACCGGCATCACCGGCACTGGGTCATGTGACTGGAAGGGGGGCCCATTCCCAAAGGATCAACATCCGCCACCTGTCATTTCCACCATTGTAGGGTCCTGAGGCTTTCGAGCAGCAAAGGTCCCATAAGAAGTTATAAACCCTGTGAGAGGGGTCACCTCACAGCTATCAGCCAACACTTCTCAGTTAACACCTTACTCAGATGAATGGCCCGCAGAAAAGTCCAGTCTGACAACCCCACTCAGCTCAAATCTTTTCAGATTATCTTGCTTCTCTGTTTGAGCTTTTCCTCAAATCTTAGCCCTCCACACACCAAAAAGGGGGGGGGGGAGGAAGCCCAATAAGGCCTAGAAATTAAACCAGTTACTAGAAACACTAGAAATATTACACCCAGACATTTCTCCCCCAAAAGACCTCGCTCTCTTACAGGTGATGACGTAACTGCCCAGAGAAGTCTGACAGTCTCTTGGGATGACACACCAGGGGGAGCTCGTGATTGCTGTTCGGCCCAAAGTAGTCCTCTCCACCTTCTAGACGATTCCTCAGGGAGATGATCATTGGCCCTTTTTTTTTCCCAAGTGTCTTGTCTCAAAATAACCAACACTGTACTGAGACTGACTGGAAGGACTTCTCTTCCTGCTCTTAAATGGGCTCTCCTCCTTTCCCATTGCACTCGTGTTTCAAATGAACTCTTCTGCATTTTATCTCAGACCTTTTTATTTATAGCTTTCAATCCTCATTTTGAACCTGTCTACTAGAAAAGCTCTGTGGGACTCCGGCACTGTCTGTATTTAACACAATCTATTTCTTTCTAGGATTTAGATGTTGTGCATGGAAAACCACGTAGTGAATGGTTTTATGAGTTCTAAAGCTAACATAAATTACTCTTGTATTTTCCTATATCAGGAAATAAAGATGGAGGAAGCTATGACCTACACAGGTATTCACACTTTTTTATTCTCCCCCCGCAGCTTCTTTTCCCAATAATTGCATGATCCAGCCATTTCAACTAATTTCCGTTTCTCACCATGTTGCACAGAGCATAGTGTGGGGTGCATGCATGTGCTAACAGCATTCTCCTCCAGATTGTGTCCTTGGTTGCAGATCTGTCATTTTGCTTTAAATCAGCTGACTGTCACCGCAGGATGTCTCTCAGAGCATTTACTCCATGTGTGTTTGCTCATTAGATGATGCTTTTAAGCATGGAATGATGTGAAAGGGGAAAAAAAAAAAACCCAGAATGACCTTTGGGAGCCCTGGGGAGAGGTTGGGAGAATGATTTCCCTTGTGGTGCTTACACGTTGATTTGCTGGAGAGGCTTCATGGAAACTAGTTCGAGATTTTTATGAAATATAATGTCAAAGACCCAAAAGGAGTAATGGGAATTTCAAGAGCATTCTGAAGCTGAAGTTGGAGGAAATAGGTGCTTCCTTGTTAAGAGTCCTTAATTGACTTGGGTGGGGAAAAGCAGCAGTGATAAGGATTCAGAAGGCTCTGCAGGGTGGTGGTTGGTGAGGAGAAGGCGCTGGGGTCGGGGACAGAGAGGTCCTTGCGTTAGCACAGAGACGATACCGCCTGACACACCCAAACTTCATAAACAGGCCTCAGCCCAGCCATCTGGTTTCCTCCGACCCCCACCCATCCCCCCTCTCTCTTCGTGTTCTGGAGGTGGGCACCCACACACCTGGCATCGTCAGCCCTTGATAATTTTCCACTCTGAGCGTAGACCTCAGGTGGGTTTGTCAGAAACGTGCCGTGTGGGACAGAAGGGGACTGACCTTACCACCTCTACGGTGGGGAAACTGAGGCACGACGTGTCGGCACCCTCGCTGATGAATCCATCAAAGGAACATGGACTTCCTTGGTGCCATGCCAGGGCACCCTGTCTGCCCCACCGCCTCCCCTCCAGCCTCCTGAGCTCTAGTCTCAGATTCCCCCTTTACCAGGGCAGCTCACTGGTCTGACCAGAAGCTAAACAACTGGAAAGGTGAGGGGTGGGGGGAGGGGAGATGTAAACAACTAACAAAACAAAGAAAGCTGGGCTTTTGAGGATCCTTAATAACCATGTATGTATCTCTTCTTTTTCTCTTCTCTCTGTCTTCTTTCCTTTCCTGGCTCTGCCCCCACCCCGACCCCACATCACCCCCAGCACACATAGGACAGAGCAGAAGAACCCACTCTTAAGCTGGTCTCACCCGGGATATGGGCTGACGAGGTAATATCCCACACACAGGCACTCCTTCGCCTGCCCCCCAGGGGCCACATTAAGACCTTTCCAAAGTGTGACACTTTAAACGGACCTAACACTAAATATTGACTTTACAGTTATTTTATGATGCACTCAATTTTACAGCGAAGGGATTTTCAGTCGAGCTTTCTTTTACTCCCTGTCCTGGAGGTAAAAGGCTATGAACGGGCGACTTAAGACTTAAAAGCTGAGTCAGAGAGCTCTTCTCCATCTAGTCATCCCCAGACAACTTTGAGATGAGGGATGTGGAACCGCTCTCCGGTCATAAATAAGTGGCAGACATCTGGGACTCCTCCTTCTCCCTTCCCTGCCACCACCACTAAATCCATCACCCGTCAGGTCCTTTGTCACAGCCTTGGTGACTCGTTATTGATGGGTCGCCTGTCTGAGAACGTGGCTGTGTGTGAAGGTGACAGAGTGTTACCTGTCGCCTTCCTCCTTCCCCCCCCCCGGAATTCTTTACCAAAGGACAAATCTGAGGATACTCTATAACTCAGAATGACTGGCATTTTGGGGTCCCACCGTTTTGTAAGGCAGGGAGCAAGCTGACTTTCAGCGGGTCGCCACGCTGCAGGTGGGAAATCATGAAACAGGGTTACTGAGAGAGTGTCCACCTGTCACACCCGGGGACTCTCGGGATACCCAAAAGCGGTGCTTGACGTGGCCTCACCTGCTCGCGGTGTCCCGGTGGACTGAAAGGGGACAGATGTCAAACAAGCCACTGTCTGCGTGGAACTGCTGAAAAGCCCGTCTCCAGATGGTGTCTGCGGGTACGCGGCCCTCCAGTGACGGCACTCCTGACAGGCTTCCTCAGAAGCCCGCATTCTTCAAGAAGATTCTGATTTTTTTTTTTTTTTTTTTTTTTTGGAAAACTAATCAAATGCATTTTTAATCATAAAATTCCATTATAAAGGACTTTGAGAAAACTGGTTAGCGACCAAACCTGAAGAATTTGAAATTTGAGAATTCAGCTGAGTGTTTCAGAAGCATTCACCTTGCTTGATTGACTACATAATAGCTTTAACTGCCTTCCATTTTGTGGGTTTTGAAAAATTCATCTTTAGATTTGTTTAAATGGGCTTCGAAAAGCAAGCCTGTTCCTTGTTCAACTTCGTTATTTATTTTATTTCTTGACGGGGCTGTGGCCGGTGCCTGAGGCGAGGCCCCCTGAGAGGCTCGGCGGACTCAGCCCGGTCATTTTCCAGTTAGGACAAGCAGAGACTAAGGGCACCGCTCAGAAAGTAACCCCCATGACTCAGGAGATCATTTTTGGCTCGAGTTGAAAGCAGTCATTTCTGTGTTGCAAAATAGAATGGGATCAACAGGTTGAGGGGGTGTTTATTTTTCCCATTGCTTAGGAAAACTGACGTTGCTGCCCTTTGATGTCCCGGAAATGCTCCTGGCAGGCATGGGGTGCGTCCAGCGGCTGTGTGGGGCAGACGGGGGGTTCTGGGTGGCCTCGCGCTGGCTGCTCCCTGGACCCTGGGGTGCCACACCCTGGAGACCAGCAGGCCACACTGTGCTTCGCCCTCAGCAGCCACGCTTCTGCGCACCTTGCTTTTGCATGTTTTGATTCATCTCCCCTGGGGCAACAGCTCATGCCTTGCAGATGGATGTAGGTGAGCTAGCTGTGTGTTAGAGCCTGATTAGTAGCCAGTCTGCCTTGGGTTCAAGTCCTGCCTTGCTTAGTAAGTAGATGAGAATGGAAGCCCCAGTAACGATGAGTCTTATTAGTAAGGTGTACATGGGATGCAAAACGTTAACATGAAGGAAAGAGTACTTGAAAGGGAATAGTGACATCATAATTCCAAAGAATGTTCCTATATTTTATAAGAGACACAAAAAGAGATACTCATCAGCACCACCGCCATCTCGTTCATCACTCTTTGGTAATCCAGAGTTCAGTCTTTTTTCTGAACTGCCTGGACTTCGTGAAGGACAGAACCCAACCTCCACTGCCCTGCTCTGTGTTACTTTAACGAAGCTTCACCTGGTTCTCTTCTCTCTGTCACATCTCAGAACTCCATTTTATTGATTTTTTCTCTCCATATTTCTTTCCAGTTCTGTTGAAAAATAATTGACATGCATCACTGTCCAAGTGCATTTTATTCGTAAGCTGCCTTGCTAGCCCCGTTGGACTTTTCTGTTTAAGATGCTTGACCAGAGGGGCACCTGGGTGGCTCAGTCGTTAAGTGTCTGCCTTCGGCTCAGGTCATGATCCCAGGGTCCTGGGATCGAGCCCCGCATCGGGCTCCCTGCTCAGCGGGAAGCCTGCTTCTCCCTCTCCCACTCCCCCTGCTTGTGTTCCCTCTCTCGCTGTCTCTCTCTCTGTCAAATAAATAAATAAAATCTTTAAAAAAAAAAAAAAAAAAAGATGCTTGACCAGGAGTTGGGTCAAGTCAGGGATTGGGGTTAAAGGGACCAGCCTCCTCAAGTAACAGAGGACTGAGGGTCAGAGTTGTTAGGGTGTGGGTCAGAGGCAGGGCCACTGTGTGGGATGCAGGCACTGAAATCCAGCCGGCTCTGCTAGACAGGCCATGCCAACTGGTGGGTAAGTTTTTTTTCACACACCCGTGGCTATGCTGGTCAGAATCAGGGGCAGGGACAAGTCAGGATTCATCTAAGCTCCCAAAGAATTCTCAGAATTTGGTCTTACTTTTCCAGTAGTGATTCTACTTCCAGTGCCTTGTTTCTTGTACCATAGAAGAAGAAACAAACATGTTGCAGGACTTGAAGACCCTTCCCTCCAAACTGAGGAGTGAAATTTACCTGTAATCAGCTTCAAAATTGAGAGGAAGATGAGAGGGGGAGAAATTAATCTCTTTCATCCATTCAATAACTAAAGAAGGAAAGAATCTACATGGCCACCTCTGTGCAAGCCACTGCCTTCTAGGAGAACGTAGCAAGTATTATCATTACAACACAGAAAACAAAGTGCTCTGACAGGGAAAGACATGACGCTATAAGAGCCTTGTGGGGTCCCTAACCCAACCCCAGGGAATCCTGGGAAGCTTCCCAGGGATGCGGCATTTAATGCTGCATGTGGAAGGCAACCCTAGCATGATCTAGAATAGGATATTGAAGGAAGAAAACCAGTCCAACTAGAAGAGAGTGTTTTTTTCAAAGGCAAGATTCATTTGGGGGGATTGTGATCAATTTAAAGTAAGAACAAGGAAGGGAATTGTGGGATAAGCAGAAGGGGTCAACAGCGCTGTTTTCATGAAGAGTGTTATATATAGCGTGACCCACAGAATTTGTCTTCCAAACAAGGATATTTCCACCTGGAAGGGGTAGTAAAAATAATTAAAATTATCTAAATTTGATACCTGTATTTGCTAACCAATGACTTGATCAGTGGATTTATGAAATAATTGTATTTAAAAATGATTTTCTAAACTAAAATTCCAAAAATTCTGGACAAATGCTACATGGAAGAGGATGCAAGTCCAACAGACATAAACTGGGATCATCCCAGGCAATCTAGACAATTTGGTCACCCTGGTTGCAGACTCTGTCAGAAGATTGGATCTTTATCCTGAATGCAATAGGGAGATATTCAAGAGTGTTATAAACTGTGAGAAATAATATGAGAGGATTTGGGTCGATCAGATTAGGCGACATACATAGTTGTGAGGACAGTTTTGTGGGTGGGGTTAGTCACAAGGTCTGGCTCCATTGCCTCCCAATTTGGGGACAATTTCTAGCAGTATTACCTGACTTACATTGTTCCCACACTCTCCTAAGTACTTTACATATGTTAAATCACTTAACCGTCACAGTAACTTTATAAGGGCAGCACTGTTAGCCCCATTTAATTGATGAGAAAATTGAGTCACAGATAGACCAAGTAATTTTCCCAAGATTATATAGCTGATAAGTGATGGAGTACCTACCCAAGGAGTCTGAAGCTAGCGTGTGCTTTTAATCTCCATACTGTGCTGATTCTCTCGAACAATTTAACCTTCTAACTTCATTTTCTCATCTGTAAAAAGGTGATCATATACATATACATAATAATACATAAGGATTACACGAGCTGATATCTGAAAAGTGCTTAGCACATGTAAGCCCTGAATGTATATTATTCTATGAACGATGTTTGGTAATAAAGTTGAATAGTGAGAGAAATATCAAAGAACCCCAGAATTTTGAAGGACATTTACATTCACATTAATGGGTAATAAAATTAGTGGGCTTTTTAAAATAATGAAATATTAAGAAAGAGGGAAAATTATGTGCATTTGCCCCCATAAGCAGGTATGCGCTTTTAATCAGCCATTGACTATACAAAGTTATTCATCTATAGATAGATGACATAACTTACTATTTATAGTTCTACACTGCCTTCTTAGCTGAACATTCATAGTCTTGTATTTGTGAAATAAATAGGTGTTCTTGCAATTCAATAAAATTAGTGCGCTAGAAATCTTCTATGCATAACAAATAAAAAGGTATTTACGATTGATTGGCTTTTAGTTATTTTACAGGACACCGAATTCAGAGTCTCTGAAAGCAAATTCCATTTCAGTCTAAAACATGCTGTGTTTCAAGCAGCCTGGATGTCACGCACAAGGCACACCGCTTTGGTCCCAAATATTGGAATCCCTGTGCCTTCAGAAAAACATTCAAAGGGGACACAGAAAAACATGGAAGGGCTTATGAGAAAGGAATGGATATGTTAGTGCAGATACTCTGCTGAGGCTCTCTCAATTTTGAAAATCAAATGATTGCCCTCAGAACTGAAACCTGGGAGGGGAATATAGCCATGTCAACGAAAACATCCCTCCAGTGAGCAGCGATCAACGGAATTACAAGGCTTCTGACTGACCTCTTGTTTGCCCCTTGAAATGAGAGACACCTAGCCCGGTGAAAGTCAAAGTTTGCTGTTGAGCACAAGTACCCAGAATCATCTAGAGGTGGGGGCTGTAACGGAGGGCCTCCCACCGTGCTGAGGAAACCCGAGGACGGGAAGAAGAGGGCCAGGAAATTGTGGAGGGAGTGATGCTCAAATTTCATTTTGAAGGCTGAGCGCCGGCTCAGATGCTGAGGCAGGGAAGCACATTCTAGGAATAAATGCCAGTGCTGAGGAGGGAGAGAGCCTGGTGTTTTCAGGAAACGCCACCGTTTTGGTGACGCTACGTCAGAGGCCATGTGCGGAGTAAGAACAGGGCAGGCCGCTGAAGTCGGTAGGCATCAGGCAGGTCTCTGTAGAAACTGCTCTTCCTGCTTCGTAGGACACCAGGAGTCCTTGTGGATTAGAACTGCTCCAGGAGAGTTACAGTTCCACGCGTACGTGGTCTCTGCTACCCACGCGTAGAGGGGGACATAATTACTGGTCATGTTTTTAAAGATGTATTTATTTTTTTCAGGGAGAGGAAGCAGGGGGAGAGGCAGAGGGAGAGAGAATCTCAAGCAGATTCCCTGCTGAGCGCAGAGCCTGACGCGGGGTTTGATCTCATGACCCTGAGATCACGACCTGAGCCCAAAGCGAGAGTCTGAAGCTTAACGGACTAAGCTACCCCTGGTGTCCCTAATTATGTGGTCATGCTTTTAAAAGTAAATAAGTGCCATCCAGAAAGAAATGCGACTCAGCTTGAGACCTGCGTGTGCTTTTGAATTTCTCTTAGGGATTTTACAACCTTTCTGTTTCCCAGGTTGGGTGAGGATTACCTGGAACTTGAAATCATCCACTTTTATTCCAAAAATTCATTTTTCAGAACAAACCTATTCATATGTTTGCTCCCTGAATAAAGAACTTCAGAATGGCCCAAGAAAGAGGGCTCCTTTTGTGAGATGAGGGCTGGCAGAAACCAGGACGGAAATGCGGACAATTTAGTTCTAATGTCTAACAAGGATTTCGACTTAATGTTTTGATACAATGGTGCATGTGCAGAAAACTTGCAAGAACACTTCCAAGAAATTTTACCCCGTTTGCCTTATTGTTTTCCCTTGTTCTCTGGCTCTTTTTCCACATACACACACATACTTCTTTTTTTTTTTTTTCCCCTGAATCATTTATAATTTGCCGATATCATGTATCTTTATATATAAGAGCTTTAGTACATATTTCCCAAGAACAAAAACATTCTTACGTAACTCTTGTACACTTACCAAAATCAGGCAATTTAACACTGATACAAGTCTATTATCTAGTCCACAGTCCTTATTCAAATATTGCCAATTGTCCCATAATGTCATATTTATGGTTTGGAGAGGATTTTGTTTTTCTGGTCAGGGATCCAATCCGGAATCACACATTGTAGTAAATTGTCATGTCTTTTAGGTCTCTTTCCATCTGGAATAGTTCCTCGACTTTTCATTACTATTCATGACATTCTAAAGTATACAGGCCAGTTATTCTGTAAAATGTCCCCCAGTTGGGGTTTTTCTGATATTTCCTCATGATTGGACTAAAACTGTGCATTTCTGAAGGAATGCCATAAACGTGGAAGTGTGCACTCCGGTATATCTTTTTTTTTTTTAAGATATATTTATTTATTTATTTATTTATTTGAGAGAGAGTGGGGGAAGGGCAGAGGGAGAGGGAGAGAGAGAATCTCAAGCAGATTTTGTGCTGAGTGTGGAGCCCGCCGTGGGGCTCGATCTCACATCCCTGAGATCATGACCTGAGCCAAAATCAAAAGTCCGACACCCAGCCCACTGAGCCACCCAGGCATCCCTCGAGATATCTTATAAGGAGATCCATGACATCTGTTTGGTGGTCTTACCTTTGATTACTTGATTCAGATGTGGTTTGCTAGGTTAATCCACTATAAAATTACTATTTTTCCTTCTTTAATTAGTAATTCATCCACTAGCTTTTGAGGAATTCATAATTCTTGCCTTAAGCATTTTGATGACTGCAAAATGATGATTTTTTCCAACTTCATTATTCTTGCTACATTTCTTAAGTGGTACTCTGCCATAGAGAAAAAAAATGCCCTTTTCTCGTTTATATGTATATATGTATGTATAGCAATAAGGATTCATAGATCCTTATTTTATCGCACGGAAAACCTTTTGCTACCATTATTTATTTTGATGATCAAAATATCCCAGTTTTAGTCAATGGTGTCCCTTCAGGTGGCTTCCATGTCCTTTTGGGGTGTCCCCATCATCTTTTGAGCACTCCATTGCTTTCAAGCCTAACTATGTTCCAAGTTCACCTTGTAGTTTCACTCCCCCACATCTGGAATCAGCCATTTCCCCAAAGATCCCCAGTTCCTTTTAAGTGGGGAGTGGCATTTGGACCCAAGATCTGGGTTTGAGGTGCATAAAATTGTTACAGAGGCATCTTTGTATGTAGACCCTTTGTGTGGACAGAGCTAAAATACACACGCAAGGGTATTGACAGCCATTCCTCTTTCTATAGATACAGAGAATGTGTGGATGTAGTTATCTAGATATATTAAAAACCATATGTTCATACTGATACCTCTAATTCTAACTCAACAGCTCAAGATTCATTCTAGTCTTCTAGTTTCTATGTGGTAACTTCCTTTTCCAGCTTTAAGAAGTCTAGTTCCCATTATCCTCAAAGGATTGACTCATCTGTTAAATGCTACAGCACACAGAAAGCGAGTTCCGAATTGCTAGATCCTACATCTGTAAACACAAACCTGCTAACTAGAGCTCAGGATATTTTGCAGGTCCTTCTGTCTTTAGAAGGAGAAAAAAATAGCACTGTGTTTGGAGTTACTGGGGCTGGCTCCCTGCTACCTCCTCCTTTATTGTGGTTATGTTACTCATTTGAAATAGACCAAGGTTTGTTTATTTCCATCTGTATTCCATTTTCGGGTCTATTTTTTCTCATCACTGGTAGTGTAATTTTCTTTTTTCAGTGTGTAATACTTTAACATAGTTCCAAAAGTCGAAACTGCCAAAAGCATATGGAGAGAAATGTTAGTCCTTCCCACCAGCTCTTCCCACACGTGCGCTGTAGGTAACCAGACTCATCAGTTTCTGTTTTACCTTCCTGTGTTTTTGTTGCAGTAGTAAGCAGATGGTGATATTTGATCTCTCTTACTTTCTTACATCAAGGGTAGCATACTATATATACAGTATTACACTTGGTTTCTTTTTCGCTTAAATTACTATTGTCACTTTAAAATCTATCCTCTCCATCAGTTCATAGAGATCTTCCCATTCTCTTTTTCACTTCTTCATAGTAATCTACTGTGTGGCTGTACTGTAATTTATTCAGCCACTCCTTTATGTATGAGATTTCAGTTCTTCTCATATTTTGCAATTACAAATTGTGCTGCAGTAAAGAACCTTGGGCAAATATGTTTCATGTTCTTGAAGATATCTTCAGAGTAAATTCCTAGTTGTGGGATTACTGGGTCAAAAGTAAATGCCTATATGGACATATTAAATGCTGCCAAATTTCCCTCCATATGGTTTGCACCGTTTTGCATTCCCATCATCAGTATATGAGTGTCTGCTTTCAACAGCTGTCAAGCTTTTAAATTTTTTTCCAATTGAATGAGAAAGAAAGGGTATCTCAGTATTGTTTGGATTTGTATTGCTCTTATTATGAGTAAAGTTGAACATGTTTTTGAAAGTTTAAAGGCCATGTTACTTTCCTTTTGTAGATTATCTGGTTATGTCGTATGCCCTTTATCTGGTTTTTGAAAGGATTATCAGGAAGAACCTGTATCTTTACGATGCTGAGTCTTCTATCCAGGAACAAAAGCTATCTTTCCACCTGGTTAAGTAAATTTCTAGGTCTCTCAGGAGCTTTCTAAACTCACTTCTTAGAGGTTTTGCACATTTCTTGGTAAGTTTATTCATAAGTATTTTAGCTTCTCTCTTACTGTTGTGAATAGGGTTTTCCTCCATCATTAAAACCTCTTTGTATTCTCATTTGTGTATATGAGGGCTATCGATTTCTGTATATTAATTTTATATTCTGCTACTTTAAAAAATATTTCTACTTTTGAGTTAATTTTGTCATCGATTCTCTTGGGTTTTCCAGTTGTACTTGTCGTACATTTGTGAATAGAGATAGCTTTGCTTCTTTTCTAATTTGTTGGCTCTGATTGATCCCTCCTGTTGGACTGAATGAACTAATACTTCCAGTACAATGTTACCTTGTTCCTGATTTTTGTGAAAATGCTTTTCAGATTTCCCCATTAAGTGAGAGGGAGGTTTAGGACTAAGTTGTATACATCTTCATCATGTTAAGGAACTAGCCATTGATTTTTTTTTTTTAGTGTTTTTATTACTAATGAATGTTGAATTTGTCAAAGGCCTTTTCAGCATCTATGGAGATGCTCAAATAATTTTTCTCTTTCAATTTTCCAATATGATGTTATATTCCAATATGATATATTCCAATATGATATATTATATTCCAATTCAATTCTATTCTATTCTATTACAAAGATCTTCCAATATGATATATTACATTCCAATTATATTATATTATATTATATTATATTATATTATATTATTATAGATTTTCCAGTATGATATATTATATTAACAGATTTGCTAAGAATGAGCCAACCTTTCATTCCTGGAATACATTCCACTAGGTCATCATGTGTTATTTTCTTAATATAATATTGAATTCTCTTCAGTAATATTTTATTTAGGATTTTTGTATTATATTAATAAATAATACCAGTCCATAATTTTCTTTTTGTTTGTACTAGTGTTACCTTTTTAGGTATTGTATTAGTTTTCTATTGCTGCTGTAACAAATCACCACACTGTCTTAAACAACACAAATTTATTCTTTTATTTTTAGTGGTCAGAAGTCCAAAAATGGGTGTTACTGGGCTAAAATCATGGGGTGAGCACGTCTGTGTTCCTTCCGAGAGCTCTAAAAAAGGATCGCTTTCCTTGTCTTTCCCAGCTTCTGGAGGCTCCCTACATTCCTTGCCCAGGGCCCTTTCCCCCATCTTCAGAGCTGGTAGTGTAGGATCTTCAGATCTCAATCTGTATGTGTCTGTGTGCGCATGTGCACGCACATGTGTGTGTCTCAGACCTAGGCTTCTGGGCTCGCATCTTGTCACTCCCCTGCCTCCTTTTCCCAACTAAAGACTTTTGTGGTTACACTGGCCCCATCTGGATCCTTCAGAATAATCTCCACATATCAGCGTAATTTAAATCACATCTGCCAAGTCCCTTGTGCCATGGAAAGTAACATATCCACAGTTTCTAGGATTAGGATGTGGACATCTTTCTCCCTACCACAACTAACAATGTTATAGTTGCTTCATAAAAAGAGTTTGAAAATTTTCTTTGATTTTCTATGCTTTAAAACAGTTTGTCCAGCATTCAGATTCTCTTCTCTTTGAAGGCTTGGTAAAATTTTCCTGTGAAACCAAGGGACCTGGTGCATCTTCGTAGTTTCTTAATAACCTTTCTTTCCCTTTGGAAATTGCTTTATCTAAACTTTCAATTGGGCCAATTTCTTTTTTCTTTTTTCTTTTTTAAGATTTTATTTATTTACTTAACAGAGAGAGACATAGCAAGAGAGGGAACACAAGCAGGGGGAGTGGGAGAGGGAGGAGCAGGCTTCCCCCTGGGCAGGGAGCCTGATGTGGGGCTCGATCGGAGGATCCTGGGATCATGACCTGAGCCAAAGGCAGATGCTTAACGCCTGAGCCACCCAGGCTCCGCAAGTCAATTTCAATGAACTATTTTTCTGGGCAACTATTTGTTTCATCTGGGTTTTCTAATTCATTTGCTTTGAGGTCTACAAAGTGATCTCTCATGTTTTAAATTTTGTAGATTTCAATGATTATTTCTCCCTTATCATTTTTTATTTCGTGTTATGTGAACTTTCTCCCCTTTTTCTCAAGTAGCTGAACTAGTGATTGATTGTCTGTTTTGATACTTTCTTAAAGAACCAGGATTTTGATTTATTAGTTAGATATGTCATTCTTCTGTTCTCTACCTCATTAATTTTTGCTTTCACTTTTATTATTTCCTTCCTGGTGCTTTCTTTTGATTTACATTGTTCTTTCTGCAGCTCTTTTGAGTTTGGGGTTTAATTCATTTATTTTTTCAGGACGCCTGGGTGGCTCAGATGGTTAAGCGTCTGCCTTCGGCTCAGCTCATGATCCCAGGGTCCTGGGATCGAGCCCCACATCGGGCTCCTGGCTCAGCAGGGAGCGGGCTTCTCCCTCTCCCTCTGCCTCTCCCCCTGCTCATGCTCTCTCTCTCTCTGTATCTCTGTGTCTCAAATGAATAAATAAAATCTTTAAAAAAATGCATTTATTTTTCATGATAAAAGTGTTCAAGGCTAAGAATGCTTAAAGTGATGCATAAGTATCATGCCTTATGCGTCATAGGTTCTAATACATAGCGTTTTCATTATCATTTTTTTAAATTCTGCACTTCTAGGTTTGTATTTTCCTTTTCACCCAGATATGTTTGTCAGCTTCCAGGTGAAAGGGCTTTCTTGTTGTTTTAATGTTATTAATTTCTTGTTTCATTGTATTGTGTCAGAGTGTTTGTAATATTTCTATTTTATGCAACTTAATGATTTTTTGTGTGTGTGTAACCTAACACATAATCAAATAATGTGAATTTCTATGTGTGTTTGAGAAGGTGTGACTTCTACCCTAGGAGTATACTATTGGACACATTTAAATGAGAACTACCTGACTGATTATATATTTAGGTCTTCTAGATTCGTATTTATTTTTAGTCCACTTGGCCTGTCTTAGATTATCACTTATTATTATGTTTCCATGTATTTCACTTGACATCTTTTACAGATAGTTTCTTCTTTATAAAGATGGTTGCCTCCCCCTCCCCCTTTGGAACTTTGTAGGATTTGTATTTTTGTCCTATTGGTTGCTTTTGAACTTAAACGTTTTAATGCCCTTAGTCCCTGTTTCTTATTTAATCTTGTATTATCTCATTGATCAGTTTTTAATGATGTTCTTTGACTTCCAACTATTATTTCAAATCAACTCTCAATGAGCTTCTTCTCTTTCAGCTTTTCTCTCTTCCCTCCCATTTCTAGTTACATTATTTTTACTTTGTCATATAAAATGTATATATTATCTTTCGACCCTTCTCCTACCTTTATCAAGTACTCCTAAATCTGATAAGTACATTAAATGCTCAGCATCAATGTTTTTGCTGAAGTTTCTCCAGTGATTTCTTGGTTGGATGAAGACTGTTCAAGAAAAGCTGATGTGGACAGTATTCCCTGAATTCTTACATTTTAATTTTTAGACCTGTTTTTTCTGTAGCCTTGATACTTGAAAAAGAGCTTGGATGGTTTTAAGATCCTTGGTTTGTACTTTAATTTCTGATTTAAGATGGTTTTCACACCCTGGGGTGCTTGATTGAAAACATTTAATTTACTTGGCAATGTTGTATTGTGGTTTTCTTCACTTTATGGTTTATTTTGGCAGGGCATTTGGCATTTTCATAAGATGATAGATTTTGTTATTCTTATTTTCTATTTTCTTTTATAACAATTTCGTCTAGATTTAGGTTTCTTTTCTTAATTTCATGGATTTCAAGTATTTATAAGATTTCTAGTTTAAGAGGATCCTTTCTAGTGGGTGTAACCAAGTCTACTATCTTTTTACTATTTTATTTTATTATTATTTGGGGATGGGAGTAGGGGAGGTTATATGTCTTCGTTTTTTCTTTCTCTTTTTTCCTTACAGGATCTGACATTTCCCCCCTTTTGCTGCCCTTTTCCTTTATCTCCCAGTTTCCAAAGGATGTTCCTTCTTGCTTTGTGTCCTTTCCTGCCTCCCTTTCTGACTGCCACCTCGATTCATGCCCACTTCTGAGTCTCTTCCTCGTCTCCACCGCGGTTTACCAGGATTCGTACAGTCTTTTCTACATCAGGTTGACATGCTTTCCAGCGATGGCTTCAACTCAGTTCTTGGCTGCAACCTTATCTCCTGCTTCTCTCGTCTATACCGTTTTCCCAGGGCTTGTGCCCAGTGTGCGACATACAGCTCTGTTGAGATTGGATATTAACTTTTTTTTTTTTAACTTACAGGTTGTTTGAAGATTACATAATTTTCTATCTTCTAGTTTACTGAGAGTGCGGTTTTGTGTAGTTTTACTTATTCTTCCTGCTGGTCTGTATTGCTTTGTGCATAGTTGATCACATTAATCCAGGCTGCCTCTTTCTAAATGGTACTTGGACATAACAAGAGAAAAGATGCTATTTTCCACAGGACTGTAGTCACCTTGGTGATGTAGAAAGATCTGAGAGAGAGAGAAAGCTGGTGTGTTCTTTGTACACTGTGGAAACCATTCAAAGGTTGACTAATCTGGGGCATAGAACTTTTAGGGCAAAAACAAAATCAGAGAAACAGATTCAAGCATTGGGTTTGAAGAGTTTAATTGCATTGACATTTGTTTTTATACGGAGTGCCAGGGAGCATAAAAATGTCTAAGCATTGCCTCTTACATTAAAACACTTTCAAATTCATCATTCGTCCAGAGACCATGTAGATGGTAAAGGTTCCATCACACAACTATGCTCGCATCTGACAGATGAGGGACCAAGACTCAGAGAGCCTCACTCACATGATGTCCTGGTTGCAAAGTTGCCTTGAGTAGAGCCAGGAGTAAAACATCAGCCCCCTAACCGATGATGCCATGCATTTCCATCACCAACTGTGCCTCATCATAGAGGTTTGCACTCGTTTGTGCCTCTTTCCAATTTTTTGTTACTGTTCAATCGCTTCTATAACCTAAGTCCCCTCCCTGACAACAAATGACTAGGGGAAGATACTTTTTAGCATTGTATTTCAAATGGATTTGCCCTGCTAAAAACAATGTAAGTTGCTTGTCCGATAAGTAAGAAATACTTTCTCCCCTAATGATCCACCTCCCTCTCTCTTTTCACAGAGGACAGTTATGGGACGGATGGGAAGGTTAATCCGCCCAGCCTCGCTGCAGATGTCAACTGGCAAGGTCTGGAGGATTTATACAGAGTGAACGAAAGTGTCTATGAGTACAGACAAAACTATACACTTAGTCTGGTTGACTGGACTAATTACTTGAAGGATGTAGATAGAGTATTTGCACTGCTGAACAGCCACCAGGAGCAAGACAAAACAAATAAGACCGCAACTGCTCAAAGTGATGGGTCCCTGGCTGGATCTGCGGAGCTCTCCGCGCCGGTAGAGGGAGCTTCCGCGGAGTCAGATGAGGACCCGAGTCCCACGGTTGGGGAAGCCCCTTATTGGACCTGGCCGGCTGACCTTCGAACCCTGCCTTTGAACCAACCAACATTCAGTCCAGAGACGAAACTTGAATGGAACAACGACATTCCCGAAGTGAGTCGTTTGAATTCTGAACACTGGAGAAATCATAAAACTGACACGTGGACGGAGCACGAAGAGAGAAGTCATCTTGCAAGCGATCTTAGTGGCAACGGCCTGACAGAGCTGGTGCTGCCGCCCAGGCCCCGGCTGCAGCATGAATTTCCCCGGGGGGCCGGTCCAGGCGAGGATGTTTTTGATCTTCTTCCCCGGGGGGCAGGTCCAGGCGAGGATGTTTTTGATCTTCTTCCCCGGGGGGCAGGTCCAGGCGAGGATGTTTTTGAAGATCAGCTGCATCTTCCTGCGCATGCTGATGTGGGTTCCACTCATCAGACGATCAATACGTCTGCCCCGGAGCAGCCAACCAACTCCAGCAGCGAGAAGAGGATGTTGAACAAGGCGAAGAATCACAAGACGGGGAGCTTACAGAGTCTCGAAGGCAGTGCCTCCTTTCCACTCTCCTCCGATTAGCTGAAATTGTGACCTTACCCTAAACACAGTATTTTTTTTTAACTTTTTATTAGTAAACTAATAAAGGCGATCCCGACAGCGAACATTCTAAGCTACCCTAGGCACGCAGACAGAAGTTAGGGCGCAGGTCAGCAGGAGGCACACGGGGACTCGGTGTTGTAATTCACGATTGGTCCAGAAGAGAAAGAAAGGTTGACTCGTGTTTGTTTCTTTGTTTGTTTGTTTGTGGGGAGACTAAAACAGTATTATCTTTTGAAAGTGATAGGGATATGCCTATCCAAATATTATCCAATCAAGATGGCTAGAATTGTGACTTTCTGGGTTTCTAAAACTTGACCTCCTCCATGAATTTTTCAGCACACTTTCCACTGCCCGCCTAATGTGGTTTTGATTCCTTTTTTAACCACTGGAACTTTTCAGTGCCATCACCTTCAATGATTTTGCACTTTGAGATCAGAATACCGTGTCTGTTCGGTTAGTCTTTTTTTTTTTTTTCTTCCCATAGGCTTTCCATAGTCTCACTCCTTGCTCTCAGTGTGACCACGGGAAGTAGACCCCAAGAATGACACACAGTATGGATGACATATTGTTCAGCATACGCTTTTGCCAGAAGACATTGCATGCGTTTTCCTCGACTTGCTAAACTTGATTAGCAGAAAGGCATGGCTAACGATGTTGGCAGTAAAAATAAATACATCAACAAAACCAAGATTGTCTGCTCTCTCTGTGCCTAGCCTCAAAGTGTTCATCATATCCTTCAGATTGCAAAATTTTTATTATTTTATTAACAGGATAAAAGGACTGAAGACTTTTTTTTGCTCATCTTCGTTTTCTTGACCTGCCTAGTAAGGTCAAGTTTTGAGAAGATATGCTTAGTTTTGAATTTATATAAGAAATCTTTTTCAATAAAACAAACTCACAAATGTTTCATATTTTAAACACACCATATGTGTTATATGATCATTTTTAAGGCCTTCACCAAGTTCTGATTTTTTTAAAGACATAATTCAAGACTGCTTTTGAAATTCTGTATTCTTGAAAATATTCTTGTTATGTATTAGATTTTTAAATACCAGCAAAAGGATTACCTCATTGAGAATTATCAGTACCCTAGCCAACTTCCCAAGAAGGTTTTTTTTTTTTTTAGCTTAACAGTGATTTTCTTTTTATTTTTAGATCATTCAAATGCATAGGTAAATTATGTTTTCTTTAAGTGTTTAAGGTAAACTCTTTTAAAGAAAATTTAATATGTTGTAGTTGAATCTTTGATAACTTTAAGTCTTTATCATAGACTCTGTACATATGTTAAAATTAACTAGCTCTTTATCAGATGTGTGTGTCACCAGCTGAGTGACAGAAGAAACATATTTATGGTCATGAATGATGTGCTTTGTAAAAAGGTTTCAAGTTATTAGGAAGCATACTGTGTTTTTTAATCTTGTGTAATATTCTGTGATACTTTTATAGAACAATTCTGGCTTCGGGAAAGTCTGGAAGCAATATTTCTTGAAATAAAAGGTGTTTAAATTTTACCTGTTTCAGAGAAATGAGCTTATTACCAAGTTTTTTGTGCCACACCCATTCTTTGCAGGTAAAATCGAGTCCTTATGTCAGTGGACGTGGCTGAATATTCGCCACATTTGTAAAATTGCCCCAAAGTCCGTGTGTTCTAGAACATGCTCAGACTGATGATTTCAGCATGGATTTGCCTCCTTGCTTCAGGGAGGCCGTGGCAGAGACAGCACAAGACTGGCTCCCCACCTTGGCCCCCGAGCAGTTACGTAGGGCCAGCGTTTGGCTGAATCCTCTCCTGTCACCAATGACATCTTTAAAGATTTTTGAACAAGGAATCCCACCTTCCCTCACTTCACCAGACCAACAAATTATATAGCCGGCTCTGGGCAGCACAGACGGAGTTTTCCAAAATCAAGAGGACCAATCCACTGAAGGAAGCCCCAGTTCACTGGGGACGGGGACATGGACTTTGATCAAGACCCAACCACCCTCCAATACCTCAAGTTTTTCCCGGCTGACAAATGCCATATACTTCTTTCCTGCTCCAGATTTCCTGAGGAGCTTTCTCTTCTGCAAGTCGAGGGGCTGACAATCTGTGAAGGTTAACAGTAAAGGGGAAGAAACAAAAGCAAAGGGCTTTTTGAGTTGTGCTAACCCAGTCCTGAGATAATTGAGGGAACCATCTGTATTAGTTTGCGAGGGCCACCATAACAAAATACCACAGACTGGGGGCCTTAAACAACAGACAGTTATTTTCTCACTGTTCTGGAGGCTGAAAGTCCAAGACCAAGAGGCTTTGGTTTCTTCTAAGGCCTCTCTTCTTGGCTTTCAGATGGCCACCTTCTCTGTTGTCTGTGCATGTGCAGCCCTGGGATCTCTTCTTACAAAGACACCAGTCATTTCAGATTAGGGCCCACCCTTATGACCTCATTTAACCTTAATTACCTCTGTAAAGGCCTTCTCTCCAAATACAGTCACACTGCGGGCTTAGGGCTTCAATATCTGAATTTTGAGGGGACACAATTCAGGCCATAACACCACAGATTCATCAAGAGAAGAGTTTTAGATAGTAGAGTTGACCAAAGGTACATCATTTTGCCTCCCTTCTTGCTCCTTTCCTACAAAATGTGACTAAGCCAAGTATTGCTATCCTGAAGAAAATTCCATTTTAGTTCAATTCAGTAACTTTTCAGTATTTATGGAGTACTTACTATGTGCAAAGGGCATGAAAGAGACTCGGATTTTGAAGAGTACTTAGAAATTGGCTAGCCGACTGACCTTGTTTGATCTCTGAGGAGCTGATGCCCAGAGGGCTGAGCTGATTCCCCAACTGCCAATTTCCCACAGATTTAGAAGAGGAAGAGGTTTGTCAGAGGCGGGGCCAGCCCCTCTCCACTTTCTCCATTTACACACACACACACACACACACACACACCCCACCAGATCAGGGAAGGGAGAAACCATAGTGAAACCCCATGGGGAAAGAGTAGTGGAAAGAACAATGGACATGAATTCTAAATTTTACTACGTATGAGCTGGGGAAAGTCACATAACCTCTCCTTGAATGTGAAATAAGAGGTATGACTCGAGGATGGCAAATACATCACATCTGTGCTTTCTTTTCCTAAAACGCGCCCAGGGGAGACATTGCTAATGCACGAGGACACTGCTGCATGAAGCCAGAGCACTTGCGCCCTTAAACTCCTTCTCAGTGCAGCCGGCTACACTGTTGAGTTGGTACTGGAGTGTGAGACACAAACCTACTTACCATACCCAAACGAGAGAATATCTGAGGCTCCCCCGAGCCTTCTTTAAAAAAAATAAAATAACCCTATCTGCAGGGTTTTTGGTTAAGAGAGAAGGAATGAAGACTTAACACTCCCACCCCATGCCAAATGTACCTAAACATGTTGCTCTTCTAAGAAAAGATTTTTAAATGCCTGTTGTCCAGAACTTGCTTTAGAGCGACTATGATCTCAGCTATAAGAAGGTCCTCAATTCCCCCAATTAATCCAATTCTGCTTGATATTTTCAAATTTTATTTGCTTGCTATTTCCAAAATGTATTTGGAAAATATTTTCAATATTTTCAAAATTTATTTTAATAGAAAACAAAAGATCTTAGAGCAATTAACAACTTGGTGTGGTCCACCACCTGGTTCATTTAAGCCCTCACAACCTCTCCTCGAAGCTGCTGGGAAAGTTGTAATCACACCCTAAGCCCCTTCCCCTCCAGCCCCACTCCATCTCATCCTGCACTTGCTGTCTTTCATCACCAGACTCAGACCTCAGCCTCCTGCTCAGAAATCTTTGGTGATTTTTAACACCCCCCCACACACACACACTGGAAGCTCTAGCCTTCCATCCACCCATCTGCTCCCCTTCCCGCTCGCCTGTCACTACCAGCTTCCCCTGGATTAGCGCCACCTTCCCAAGTCTGAATTCCCCATCCCAACCTGTAAAAATCTCATCCATTCTCCAATTCCCGTATTTTGTTTTCCCTTTTACCTTATCAAACTTTATTTTTTCTTTCCATGTAAACTTCCCTCAACTCCCCCACCCCTTGGACAGAGTAGCTCGGCCATTTTTACTTTACTTTCCCCCAAGTAAGAGAACACTGATGTTGTACTAAGTCTGAGGCCAATGGAGTGAAAGTGACCGGCCACATTCACGACCTTGCCTCTTGTCCCATTTCTGACCAAGAGACCTACCTAATGCAACTATTGTCCATACTGGTCTAATTAACTCAGCTTCCTCTGAGCTATGTTGTTGATGCTGAGGACTTCAGCAACACAGTACCTAGGGCCTTAGAGTGAGCCCACTATTGTATAAAATAAGCAGAAAAAATGGCTTCCAAAAAAGCAGATATTTCCTGCTGAGACTAGGGAGTACCCTGCTCCCTGATGTCAGGAAAAGCACTGCAGAGGGTTGGGGGACAAAGGGAGCTACAAATGTTGAGGTCTTTTGTGCTGAGTGTTGCCTCACTTTTCTGCTAGCAAACGCACTTAAGTGGTGGACAAAGGTATCTACCTTTGTCTATTCTGAATTTCTAGCCCCTACACCAGTGTGCCTCCCAGGACTCAGGAATTCAGAATCT
This sequence comes from Phoca vitulina, assembly GCF_004348235.1. Classification (NCBI taxonomy): domain Eukaryota; kingdom Metazoa; phylum Chordata; class Mammalia; order Carnivora; family Phocidae; genus Phoca; species Phoca vitulina. Next base: position 20,413,959 of record NW_022589728.1, read on the forward strand.
GAGTCTTCTACCCCCAGTCCTCCTCCCCAATACCCTACCTCCAGCACCAACGACACAGGTGACCCAGAGCCAGAATGGAACCAATCCAATTACTAATGGGTTTCAGCAGAAGAGGAGATGTCATTGCCACCCTAATACGAATCTGGTCACAAAAAGCCCCATTACAACTCAAGCCCAGGAACCAGAAGGGATGAGAGGTCAGTAAAGCATGTAATTTCCACAATTACCATTAGGTGTCACTCTAGCGCAACTCATGACATCTTTCTTTCCAGCCAGGCTCCACCCCTCGCAAAGCTGCCACTTCATTGATCTCTGAAGTAGCAGCACTGGGTTTAGACAAGAACACAGCTAGAACAGTTGATCCATGGCAGGCTTGCTCTTTCTTTGATGCTCAGGATCTTAGCCATTCCAGAAGACCAAAAAAGGGTTTTAGCTTTCTACTGATGTATATTGGTATTATGAGTTGGAACTGTATCAGACTTTGACGTTTAAATACAAAAGTGAGTACCAAATATCGATCTCCTTGCTTTCCAATGACTTTTTGCAATTAAAAATGTTTTTTTGCGCTCAGCCCACGCCAAAGCTACAGAGGCCATCTTCGCTGAGCTGGCAATTTTTAAAAGAAGAAAAGAACTAGATGCTTTTTAAGAGCTCTTAAAATGCTGAGGTTGTACCAAGTCTGGGGCTAATACAAGGAAGATAAGTGGCCACGTTCATAACCTTTCCTCTCTCCTCATTTCTTAAAAAGAAACTTTCTAGTGTGTCTTTTTCAAAAAGCCCAATATACGGAATGATTCTGCCTCTCCTTTGAATGTGTGGGATATTTAAGAGAGTTGAGTGAAATCTCTAAATTGCCTAAATTGCACCCATTGATGAAAAGAAGAAGGTAGACTGGGGAAGAGGGTAGTATCTGCCCTTTGTGTAAATGGCTTCCACAATGAATGAACAAGGCCCTGGAGGAAAATAAGGGTTTATCCAGAAACCAGCAAAGACACACACATGGCCCCCAGTAACTCCTGTATCTTGAGCCATTGTGACCCTTTAGTTGAGCTGTGCAGGAGGAGTGACTGCGTGAGAAATGGAAATCAATTGCCCTGCTTTACACCTATGAGTGCTCCAGGCAAGTTTCTAAAAATAACCACTTTGTGCTCCAGTCCGTGAGTCATGCTGTTATTTCCAGAGCTCCTTTGCCTCCGTCCTCCTCTCACCCAAAAGTTTTGGATGCCTTAGCAAACTGTGCTGTCCATCAGAAGAGATCTCAGAGACAAACTAATTTCAAGCCAACACACTTTATTCTTTTTTTTTACTTTTTTTTCTTAATTTTCAATGATCAAGTATTCAAGATGTTGTAAACCAAGGTTTATTAGTACATTGACAAGAGATTTCATTAAACACAAGGAAATTGAACATCTTTTAAATTACCCTAAGAAGTCTCCAAATAAATACTCATTGTAAAAATCACAAAATCAAACTTCTTTATGTTAACAATTCAAAACGGCCTTTCATCACCAACACAATTTCACACAACACACACACACACCGAACACACACTCCACCAGGATCCTAATGCCAATTTATTTGACGCAGTATTACATCTCCTTTAACTGAAAAGTTAGAGGCGGACTTGCCTATTTCATGCTTCTAAATTAACATTTGGGGTTTGGGGTAGAGGTATGTATTTTAAGAAAAATGCCCACTATAGAGTCTTATTATTCTGATTTTTCATTTCTAGATACAAAGTTTAAACTCTGTTTGTTCAACCCTTTGGTTTAATATGTCCCTGCAATGACTTTAGTTTTGGATATTTTCTCCTCTGATTTTAGCATGTAATAGAATACCAGAAAAAGACAACACCTTCCAAACCCCAATTATTAAAAACACTTCACAAGGGTGTCAGTTTTTTGGAGAAGAAATAAGAAAAGATTATGTGAACTCATTTTCCCCTCTCTCCGAAATTATTTGTAGCATCTGATTATTCTTGCTAAAAGAAATATCAAAAGCACTGAGTTTTCCATAGAAAAGGTACTCTTCCTTACAGTCTTCATGTTTGCAGTGTAAAGTTCATGGATTAACTGTAGTAATGAGAATAATGAGTGCTTGTTTTCTGGGAAGCTCTCTAGATTTCCAAAAGCAAAGCACATGTAGTCCCTTGCCAGTGAAACACTGTAAATTCAGTGGCGCATTTTGGTGGCGAGCATGCATCATCAAATACTTTTAGCACCGAGGCATTTTTTTTTTTTAATGTTGCAAAAGCAAATACCCAAGGAGGGTTTTCATCATATTTGACCCTTCTTAGGGCTGAGTAAAAATGAAGTGCTTAAAAGAACCTGTTCAAACATAACACAGATCTGATTCCAATGTAGCAAGAAGCCTGGGACAGACACAGCCAGCAGCATCCTGGAAGATGAGAAGAGGAGAGAAAACGGAGAAGATAAAGTGCACAAGACTACTACCTTCACCTGCCCGCCATGGCACGCCCTTCTATGCCAGGAAAGAGGAATTTACAAGTAACGTGGAGAGGCTACCTATGGTCTGGAGAACAGAACTAGCAAACCTGCAGTCTAGGCAATTCTGGGATTATACAGTATTTTGGTATCTATCTGCTACTTAGAAGACTCCAGATGCACTTCTATAGCAATAGTTAGACTCGTGTTTCGGCACCATCGAGGATGTTTGAAGTCCACACAGGCTAAAAGTATAATTGGCTGCCCCCCGCGAGACTTGGGCTCTCCTACTGCTCCTGGGCACACCAGAGAATTTCCACAAATGCTTCAGGTCCATTCAAAAACCATGCAGCTGCTCTTTGGTTGATGCAAAACAGGCTCCAAAAAGAAACCTTCTGGTTCCACGTCCACCAAAGAATGCAAGCTGGAATTACAGATGGAGGAAGAATTTTCTTGGTAGTTCGGTGAAAATGCAGGACGGTCATTATGACTTGCTCCTTCTCTGATGGCTGCATTCCCAAGTGCATGCTCCCGTTTGTGACCACAGCACAGCTACTGACAGCAACAATCCCACCAGTTGTTTGGTACATAACATGTAACGTTTTGTCTATGTTCATTTAACATGGAACACTTTGTGTATGTTCATTTGAAACTTTTATTTAGGAAACTTAAAACCCATATTCACTAAAAATTAATGGAAATGTTAACATTCTGAAAGAGGAAAACATGAAAAAGAAAGCATACACTTAAAATCCCCAGAGCTCAGATTCAATAAATCTGAACCACATTTCCTCATGATTCATTTCAGAAATTCTACTGAGACTCAATGCTAACATCAAAATTGGATTTGTTCTATATTAAATATGAACTATAAATAAATACTTGAGGTATGTTATGACAACTTTGAATATAACGCTTAGCTAAATAAATGTAAATTTACCTTGAAAATCTAAACATTAAATTTTGATGTTTCCTACAGATTTTTTTTCTATTCTACACAAAGGAATAATAACTTCTCTACTCTTCAGGAACAGTAACACAGCAAAAAATGAAACGCTTTACCTCACTGAATTATAGTCACACTTGTCTTTGTTAATCAAAACCATTGTAGGCATTATACAGTGTAAGAAGCGAGCGATGGAGACGGAAACCCGCTTCTGAACCCTAACTTGGCCACTCTGTACAATCCTAAACAAATCTCTTTACCTCTCTGAGCCTCAGTTTTCATGATCTGTTTAAAAAAAAAAAAAAAAAACAGAATAAAAATAGTTATCTTGCAAAGTTATTAACAGTATTAAAATAAATGATGTATATTAAGTGCTTGACAAAATTCTCTGAAATAGTCACACTCCACAAAAGATAATTTGTTTCTTCTCTGCTCCTCCTTCCCCCCCAACTTAGTTCTGAATGACTTTTGAATGTTTTCAAGAATTAAATCTACCTACAAAGGATAAGGACTTCATACTAATGAAGATAACAAAAAATGTGCTCCAACCACCCACCTTCCCCCAGGGTGTTTCTAAATTAATAGGCTAGACTCATAGATATTATATTTGCATATTAAAGCCAAATAATACGTTATAATCTACAGAGTTGATCAAAGAACAAGGTGACCTTTTTTCCAAAACAAGTAATTAGAGGCCTAAGTTCATGAAGAGTGGGAATTAAACTTACAATAGTTATACATTATTAATACATTAATCTACAGAGTTGATAAAAGAACAAGGTGACCTTTTTTCCAAAACAAGTAATTAGAAGCCTAAGTTCATGGAAAGTGGGAATTAAACTTATAATAGGAGCTGTGACCATGAAGTAACAAACATATAAGAACCTCATATCTACAATTAAATGGTGCCATTTATAAAACAGTCACTTTAGTTGACTATGTAATATTCCAAGGATACTGCCAGGACCCAAAGCATTTTGGGGACAATTCTTAATTGGTATGTATTCTAAAACTTCAGTCTTCTGTGATTTTTCACTACTTATTCTACATGAACCAACAACACATTAATGATACACCCACTATTTATAAGTATCACATACTTGAGGAAGTACAATATTAACAATTGTGGTGTACAATTCAGGCCAATTTCTTTGAATTTTGGCAGGTCAACCTAAAGAATTTCATAGAGCAGCAGATGGTAATTGGCTAAAATGTGCCTGATAGAGAACTGGTCAGTGGTTGCTGAACTGGATGGGTGACTGTTCAGGGTAGAGAAAGGGGACTGTCTAATTATATGTGAAGAGTCTGTCACTTCCTACCCTGGAGTTCTGAAAGCAGCTCCTTTTCAAAATATACTACCAAGAAGAGAGAGATTCTAAGAGTGTTGGAACATACACTCTTAGCTTAAAAAAAAAAAAAAAAGGTGCTAATCCCACCCAAATTCTCTCAATGCAGTTCTTTAGCAATTAGAGGGGAATTAAGAAAATACCACCTCTCCCCATCCTGTATATCTTTAGCTCCAACACAAAAGGAAACTTTTTAAAGGATCTAAAGGATCAAAGATCTCCCATAGAGAGTAAAAGGGAACCCTGAGGCAGCAGAGTAGACACTAAGTTAATCAACAATATTCTCTGAAGACCTTCAATATATACCACATGAAGGGAAGTTGGACAGACACAAGAGTAATTAGAGGCAACAGCAGACTTATGACTCAGCCAAATGAGACCACTCCAACGGAAGTCCTTGTTACCTGTCCACTGGCTCAACCCCTTACAGACATTATTCAGTCTAATAGTGATAACCCTCTCCACAAACTGCATGCTACCAAAAGAACCATTTGACAATACCGTTCTTAGGTGGAGAGGAAAATAACCTTGAACTGTTCACGTAACTCCACCAGTGTCTCCAAGGATGAAGGGCAAAAAGCCTGAATCATGGGACAGTTCCGTCAGTCATGACCCCTCTGTGGAAGAGAGTAAGCCAGCTAAGGAAATCAGTTCCCAAATTAGCCCCTACATAAGCATAGGCTCCTTGGCAGAAACTGTTCACAATTACATTGGTATTTGGACCTTACAGTCCCTCCTAAGTCCGGGTTGTCAAGGATTCTTTTTCTGAGCAGCCAAGATGCCAGGAGTTAACCTGCTATCAGTCCAGAGTGCAGTCGGGAAGCATCTACCTTCAGAATCATGTAGGAAGCATTCTGTGTGGCACCTAAGTCAAAGGGATGTGCTGGGAGGAACTGAAAAGGATGATGGATAATGAACCCAAAGAGCATTTAGGAACAGAAAAATCCTCTCGCAGAATTGCTTCGGGAAGGTTAACAGGAGGAAGGAATCAAAGAGAGAAGCAAAATTGTTCTAACTCTGATAAAGTGGAATTCAGTATGACAGGCAAGTTGATTTTAAATAATTTTCAGTCATGACTTAGGATCATACTCCGATAGCTCACAGATCTCCCTCCTCCTGTATTCAGAGTGATTTTCACATCACAGGTATAGGTTTCCTGATTTAATTACTCAACTTCAGGGGGCAACCACGGCAATTTTCTGTACATAAGAAAGAAAACGATACAGATTTGCTGTTTCCAGGCGTATAACTAAAGCGATCAGATGGGACTCAATCTTACCTCTGTGGAATTTCTTTTTCCAAGTATTTTGAGTGTCAAGGTTACAATTCTTAGCTACCCTTGTGTGGGCCCATGAGAGCTAAAAGAATTTCTGCAGCATTTTTCTTTGGATGAGAAAGCCATCAGTTTCTCTCTTTATGATGCATCTCAAATTAGGTTCTAGCCATATTGTTTAGCACACTAGTTTTAAAACCCCTGGCAAAAGAATACTGGAGTTTATGTTCAAGCTATCAGATTTTATGATTCAGCAGACTCTTTACCTTATGATGGGGCAGACAGACTAAAAGAGAATGTGTCTTATGAAATAAAGTAGCTGTTCCTTTTGTCACACTATGCATATGATTCCTTTGAAGCATTTGAAAAATTCTACCTGATTTATAACTCTGCTATGGCTTAAAATGCTATTAACAGTACTTTAGGGAAAGTTTATTGTCCTCTTTTCAAAACGTATCTGCTTCAAAACGAAAAAGTAACATGCTGCACTTACATTTTCCCAATCAAAATTGCATAGTTGAGGCAAATTCATTTGTGCTTTGTAGCGGAACTCACAGTAGGTGTTCATATCTAAAAACTCTGATTTGTAAATGCAAAGTCATGGTCAAGCTCACCTTTGTTTGGAGTGTATGGTAATGATATGTACCGCTAGGACACTTCCCGTGATTTTGTTAACCAGGCACCTCTCAGCCTTATACCACAGTGGAGCACGAGCATGAAATTAACATAGCGGAAATGGTAACAAATCTATCTAAACTCCTCCTTCTTGGAGAGAAGGGGGGCAAAGGCTCTCAGTCTCGTTGAGGTATCCAGCCCTCAATCAATAGTGGCTGTGTATACTGAGTTTTGTCGGTTTGAAGATTGTGTCTTTAGAGGTTAAAAAAAGAAAGAAAGAAAAGAAGGCACGGGTGTTTCTCAAGTTGCCATATTCAACTCAACCAACAAAACTAAAGTCTTCCATTTTCAAGCTTCAGGAGGGAGGCTGCATGGCAGTAGGGCTTTCTTCCAGCCCCGGGTCTGGGGAGGAGCTTATTGCTTCGGGGAAGGGCCCCGGATAGGTCTGTGCTGTGTACTGGATCCCTTTCTGCAGACCAGTCTCTTCGTGGAAATCCCCCTGGCTGCTGAAAGCTGGACAAGATCTAGTCCGGGCACCCTTCCTGGTGTTGTCGGTGTGGCCCACCATCTCGCTCACTGTGCTCAGAGGAAATTCTCTCCACCTCTGCCTCTGCAGCTCATCCTCCTTGTATTTAATGGAGTACCAGGCCAGAAAAATAAAAATGAAGCCAACAAATTTGAGGCCGGCCGCCAAACCAAAGTAGACAAAACGAAATGACGTCACGTTGTACTCCCAGCAAGAGCCTTGCACCCCACATTCCTGCTGCCAGAGCATGCAGGTGGTGTCAATCACGGCTCCAAAGTAAATAGGAGTGGGGATGTACGCTAGTGTTGTAGAGAAAAAGAAAAGGAGCAATGGTTAGCCCGTCTTACCAGAGAAAACAGATTTTGTAAATCAGAACCCTCTAGAACCAGTGGAGGGCAGTGGTTTTCTTGTGTTACTTGACTATTTTAAATATGTCACATCTTACCATAATATATTTATTATAAAAACGTTCACTAAGTTATAAATACTTTAAACCTTCCAGTTTGCAACTCGGTCAGAATACGCTATTGATTTTAAGATTGTAAAAATGTCCATTGCTTAAAAATTCAATTAGGCAATCCTTTTAAACTCAAAAATCAAATTTTGCCATTAAATACTCAAGAGGCTATACGACCCTTTATGAACCACTAAAATTCAGTATACTTAGTTCTTATGGGTTGGGTTCTAGTCCTCGGGTGCAGGAAGAGTATGAGGAAAACACTGTCCCCTCCAAGCCAGAAACCACATCAAATGGCAAACTGTATAAAGACATTTGGGGCATAGAAATAACTAAGGCAGAAAATTCATCTTTGAAGCTTGTGAAACATCTGCGATGAGTAGTAGCTTCATTGTTTGGGCTATGAGATAGATTATTTCTTTACTCCCATAAGAAAGAAAGTCTACCCAAGTAGACTTCCTTCACCATATGTTACTCCCTTTGCTGAAATGTGTCCCCATCCCCAAAATTGTTCACCTTGCAATTATCTACCCCTCCTTTAAATTCCTCACTCACTCAGATGCCACTTTATTCCCACTGCATTTTGTATACACCTTCATTGTATCAACTATCATGTAGCATTGGAAGTGTTTGCAGATTTGTCACCCATAAGCTCCTTGATGGCAGAGGCCATGCCTTTTATTCCTGGTGTCCCAAGGACCCCTCAGGACAGCCCATGGAGCCTCAATAAGAGTTTACAAAAGGAAGTGATGGGAAGGAACAAGGGAGAAAAGGAGGAAGAAAAGAAGAGAGGAAGGAAGGGAAGACAGTGGGCTAAGTGATGTATTTTTAAATATGTTATATTTGTTTCAAATAAGGTATGTTCACTACAATTAAAATTTAACATTACTAAAACACTTAAAACTCTCTTTTTGCTTTGGAATTTGGGGAAATGGAAATTGGTTTGTTGGCCCAACTCTAGTTTTTCATAATCAACAGAACTTAAGTCAAGGTTGAATTAAATAACAGATGACTGAAATGTCCTCCTTCCACTTACTCCTGACACTGTGATATCCCTCTGTTGACTTACCTTCACCTCCAATTCCATATGAAACCACCCCAACTCCATGGCATCAAAGACAAGCAGAGCAAAAAGGAGGACCTATTTTTTCTTTTCCTATTCAACCACCCCTTCGCTAACAAATTTCTTTCCTTGAAAACAACTTTTTAGTTTTCAACAGGAAGTATAAGGCAAGCTTCTTAACAAAATCAAAGCATGTCAGAATTTCCTTTCACCACCTGCCTTTGAAAACTGGGACCTTCGAAGTTTTATCAGTACCAAAAAAAAAAACCAAGCCACCCATTCAATGCAACTAGAAGCCTCTAAGGATGACCAGACAGTTCCTACTCCCAGACTGGGCCACCAACTGCAACATAATGACAAATTGAGAATTCCAGGAGTCCATAATCTCTCATGGGTCATCTGGGAATCAAACTGAGGGTTTTAGAGGGGAGGGGGGTGGGGGATGGGTGAGCCCAGTGATGGGTATTAAGGAGGGCACATATTGCATGGAGCACTGGGTGTTATACGCAAACAACGAATCATAGAACACTACATCAAAACTAATGATGTACTGTATGGTGACTAACATAACATAATAAAAAAATTATAAAAAATAAATTGAGAATTCCAGAGAAGATTAATGTTTCAGAGGGTCAGATGACACCATTTTAAAGTGTTTCACCCTTCAAAATGGAAATTAAAAATTTAAATCAAAAAACCTATTTTTTTTTTTTTTGTCCTGTGGACAATGATACTGGAAGAAACGACAGCTCAAGAAAATGACGGACTCCCACGTGCGAAAGAAAAAATATGCTTGATGATGGGGAAGTCAATCACAAATACATTGAAATTGATCAAGGCAATGGGCTACTTCACATGATATTTCCCATGCACTGTCCCAAAACACAACAGTGATAGGGTGTTTGCCAAAATCAGAACAACGTTCTTCATGCCCTAATGAACTCTGCAATATATTGACAGTGCTAATGAGCTTCTCTTGTTAATCAGTAAAGGGGACTCCTCATGTATCATTTGAGGATTTTTCTTTTTTCTTTTCAGAATTTTTAATTTCTTTTCTCAGAAAACTTGATAGGTATACTTTTTGCCCGGCCCAATAAAATTACTGTAAAGAAGTAAGGAATTAAAATTTTCACAAATAATACGAGTGCCGATTTCCATCACTTTCATGTTAAAAAGACATAAAGGGAAAAAAATGCCAGGATCTTAAGCCCATTACAATTGTTTGGTTCAATATTTCTTACAGTACCAAAAACGCTCTGGGGAATTTAGCCCACGTCTAGGCTCAGAGTGAAAAAGAAACTGTTCTAAAGTCAGGTGTGTTCTGTTTCATCAAAGCACAGAACTGGGTAGCTTCTAGTTCAAATCAGAAAATAAGGAAGTTGTGTCCTTGCCATTAACCCATAAAATCCTAGCTACTACTAATGGTAACAAATGATTGACTTGCCATTTTTAAAGGACAGTGAGAATCTGCCATCTGTAAAGAGGAACTAAGAGGCACACGTGGAAATTCAGGAACGTACCAAGTGTTCGCAATAAAACAAACTGCATTCCCAGCGCGAAAGGTCTCTCCTCATCTTCTACCGACCTACGATGAAGGGAAAGAAAGAAATGTTTTAAAACACTGGCCTCAAGAAAATGAACATCAAATCAAGCCTGCTTAGCACAGAGCCAGGGACCAAAGAGCTGCTGTGCCAAAATATTTATTTACTAGAATTTATTAACAACAGCCAAACAAGACTGCTGATGTAGCTGAATCGGTGAATGAGTTCTCCCCAGTGAAGACTCCAAAGAAGCTCTGATTAACTCTGTTTCTGGGTAAATACTGGTGGAGGGCCAAAGGTTCATGGCTGAAGGTACTGAAGTAGCTCTGAGCTTCTAAAATCAGTTCTGTGAAAATAGATGTAATAATTTATCCTAACTACCGCATTCTTTTTTTTTTTCTATCTGCTTACACTTTCCAGAGGGCAGGTGTGTCGACTGAAAGTTATTCCCATAGTTTCTCAAGGAAAAGTATAGAGGAAAGAAGTTAAAGAAAGAAGTAGAGGGGCGCCTGGGTGGCTCAGTCATTAAGCGTCTGCCTTCGGCTCAGGTCATGATCCCGGGGTCCTGGGATCGAGCCCCGCATCAGGTTCCCTGCTCGGCGGGAAGCCTGCTTCTCCTTCTCCCACTCCCCCTGCTTGTGTTCCCTCTCTCGCTGTGTCTCTCTGTCAAATAAATAAATAAAATCTTAAAAAAAGAAAGAAGTAGAGTCCAAAAAAACAAGTCAAACTTAGAAAAAGAGTGAATCCCTCCCCACTACCTCATGTTGTTCTTCTTTTCCCAAAACATATGCTCCAAGTAATTCCTACACGGCAGGAAGATTGGAATCTATTGATTTGTAATTAGCAAAGATTAAAGGGCTCCTTTTCTGAAGTTTTGGGTTAGAAGCCAGCTGGTGATTTGCCATGTTCGAGCGCAATGACATGGGCAGCCCTGATCTGGGTTATTTAACATCTCTTGCAGAATTAAAGTTTAAAGAGTGAGATTATTAAGGATTCATTTTTTAAAATGATGAAGTACCTGTTCTTTTCTGTCCCATACACACTGAGTTCTAGGTATAGCATGTCGACCTCCCAGGACCCGCGCACCTGCCATCTTTTTCCCCACCTTCGTTATCTTTTCCTAGCAATTTGCCCCATGCTGCACACACCATTGTTACTCCGTAAGTATCCGCTGATGGAGGAATTGAGTGAAATCAACCAATGGGCCTTCCCACCGGGTACTGTTACCGTACGTCTAATTCAGCATCCCATAAAGAAGAGAAGCCAAAATGTGCAGAATAAGCAGCAAACAGCCCAACTGCCCTGCTAAGAATGACGTCCCAGCAGGTGTGACCAACAGGTGCCCAGCAGTGTGGGGCACAGTGTGGGGTACCAAGGGGGCAGGGTGGAGGTAAAGGAAGAATGAAGACTGATTCCCTTTCCTCCCCACTCCTTCACTGCCTCCCCGGTCCTCCTGAAGCTGCTGTGGGCAAGCTTTCTCTTCACCATGCCGTCCCCCCTTCCCTCCTTTGCCCATTGCAGCCTTTACTGCAAATGCAACACACTGATCTGATTGGACCCGTGTCAACATTTTTAACAGGACTTCCATTAAAGTAACGTCCGTGTTCTCTTATAAGCAAAAAACCACTAACGGGATATATAACAAAACACAGCATGAACAACTGAAAAATGACATTTCCCAGTCTGTCCTTTCCTTGGTTCAACTCCAAAATTTTATATGATAGTAACATTCATGAAATCCGCATTTTGAACTGCAGGCCCAGCAGGAACCATCGCTGATCCTGGAGGTACTAACTACCTACAAGGTGGGAGATGACAGTCTTTGCTATACTTGAGACTTAGCCACTTCACCAAATGACTTCCTGCCCCACCTGGAGTCAGGCGCCTTGTAGCTAACACGGTGACAGCTTTCAGCTCCTGATCTGGAACCTTGTAGAGCCCAGACTTCAGAAAGCAAAGGCACCCAAAAGAAGTTTCACTAAACTACAGGACTAGAATCCATCTGAATAAAGGAAGTTCTGGGGTATGAAACGTTGCAACCTTCCTTTCTCTTCCTGACATGGGAAAACATTCTCTTAAATTCAACAAGCAAATGTCTGAGCGCTTCCCCGCACCGTCTGACTTTGCTTTCCCCTCCACGTTACCACATCAGTCCCAGCTTGGAATGTGTACTCTGGCAATTCTGAGTGTATAATGCACCCGGAAGTTGAGTTCGGTTCTCACCTGAGTGTTACTATGATGGCTGATGGTTGGGCACATGCTGTGATGAAGGTGACAATGAAGAGAAAAATTAAGAATGGGATAAGGGTATTGCAGGCCCGTTTGCACTTCCCGGACACAGCATAGCCGTTTTCGTTGAGATAGGTTTTGACAATAACCACACGGAGCTGACTGCGCTGTCCGACGGTAGGTGGAGTGATCACTTGCCGGCTTTGGACACACGTGCATTCTGTGTAGTTCCTTATCTAAGGGATAACAAAGATCGGTTGTGAGCCAAGCTAAAGCATAGGAAAATTAAGGCAAAGTTAAAAGCCCTAAAATAGCTCTAGTATTTAAATATGCATAATATTTTGCTGAGCGAAATAAGTCAATCAGAGAAAGCCAATTATCATATGGCTTCACTCACATGTGGAATATGAGAAACAAAACAGAGGATTATAGGGGAAGGGAGGGAAAGCTTAATGGGAAGAAATCAGAGAGGGAAACAAACCATGAGAGACTCTTAAGTCTAGGAAACAAACTGAGGGTTGCTGGAGGGGTGGTGGGTGGGTGGATGGGGTAACTGGGTGATGGGCATTAAGGAGGGCACGTGATGTGATGAGCCCTGGGTGTTATACGCAACTGATGAATCACTGAACTCTACATCGGAAACTAATGATGTACTATGTGTTGGCTAATTTAATTTAAATTTTTAAAAATATACATAATATTTAACTGAAAATACAGCCTCATTGCTAACAGTAAGGATCCAAAGTGTGCATCCAACAGTGTCTGCTTAGCCAAATCGTTTAAACCTAAACTTTTATAAGGAGCTTTCAACACTGTTCTAGAGCGTTCACATTCCATATGCTCATTTTGGTCACAACTATATGCTGTTATAATTCTTGGGCTCTCTGATTAGAGAAGCCCCTCAAAAACAGGAACTAAGCTTTCTGTTTATTTGTGCCTACCAGAGCACCTAGCATCAGCCTGCCTGGATGCAGTGTAGGACCTAAAGTAAATATTTGTTAAATAAATGCAGAGAATTCATGATGCAGCCATGACAACTCCAGGGCCAGGACCAGTGAACATATCATTGGCTGTTTCATTTGAAAAAAGCTAATTCAAGGAACTAAAAAGGTATTTCAAATAAAAGCAACCAATTAATCTTTCTGCCTGTTATGTTGTTTTTACTGAACAGACATCAGCTGAACTCACTGTCATTGTGAGCTCTCAGACACTTAGAGAAGCAGTAGCAACAAATATGAGGATGGGGTGCCATTTGGCCTTCTGCCCTCCAGGGACTGCTGGCCTCTTTTTAGGAATGAGGGCTGTGCATTAGAGGACTTGGTTGGTCACTCCCGGGGAAGGACTTAGCCACTAAGAACAGATCTTGTTGTCTCTTCCAACTTGGTCACACACTGGTGTGGGTGGTGACCCCAATTATATAATGGGTAGCCAGCAACAGGATTTCTCAATTTATCAGTATAGCTTAAAACTCAGAAATCAAATGACAATCTCAAAACATACAGTCAACGGTCTAATCCCTTAACACCTACACAGTACAAGCCAATGCACCTTAACCTTTTTAATTAAAGCAGCCTCCTACAATCTGTTCTTATGCAAAGAATGAGACCAGGCTCAGTAAAGAACTGAGTAGAATATGAAAACCTCCCACAGTATTACAGCCTATTTATAATTCACAGGGAAGGGAATTCTCAAAATAGCCTATTCTTGAACTGACAGAAATATCTTTACTCTGAAAGTTGAAAGATAGAAAGAAAGAAAGACAGAGAGAGGGAGAGGGAGGGAGGGAGGGAGGGAGGGAGGAAGGAAGAAGGGAAGAAAGGAAGGAGGGAAGGAAGGAAAGGGTGAGCTTGAACTGATAGTCTATGAAAAATGGCCATTGCCCATCTTCACAGACTCTGATCAGGGAAGGTGCTCTCCTATTCTCTTCTATCGGCACCAAAATGTGGTCATCTTGACCTTCAAATGCATCGCAAGGGCCCTGGCAGAGCAAGAAATGGGAGGCCTAGCCCTCAACCCTATCACGTTTCACTGAGTTGGCACAGAATGTAAAGTGGGAGAGGGCTGATGTGGAACTAAGTCACTGCACCCACATTCTGCAATCGTCCCTGGGGGAAAAAAATGATAGCATTGCATAATTCTCTTTCCTCTGGCTCTTTGTCAGGACATATTTTGTAGGTTATTTGAAGTTTCTTGAAAAGAGGGACTGAAGCCACATGTTAGCATATGAATCCTAACACGTCCTTGTCACAGGATGTTGGATCAACAACAGTACCAGAACTTGTGAAATGTACTCACCCCAGTGCTAAGATTACCACTGTTAACACAGCCAGCCAGACAAGGGTTAAAGTATGTAATTCCATCTGATCCACAGACTGGCTCATACTCATGTATTTTACAACCACAGTTAACATTGCAGCTTCCTGTCAGGTTCCTGTGGGGCATGGTAAGAGAAGGTCTAGAGAGAAAAAAGCAGGTCATGAGTAACATTTACTAAAATAAAACTCTAAAGAAAGTTCTCGATGTAAAGTAATTTGTCCAGTTTAGAGAAGCTAGTCCCATTAAATCAAAGCTATGGTACTGTAAAGTAACCACCTTGGATAATTTTCATGACTTTTAAACAAAGCATAAAAAAACATGTTTCAATCTTCCGGTACTATAAATTCAAGACTTCCATATGAAATTATCTATCATGCCTTAAATCTACCTTCCATCTTGGTGCTACAAATCTGGGCTCAGCAGTTCTAACCACCGTATAACTACTCACTTATTATAGACATTAAGCTCTCTGTCTTAACAAATCCAGGCCTCGATTTCTTTAACTATAAAAGAGAGGAACTACTTTTCTGTGCCAGATCAATAACACCATTAGGAGGGCACAAACAAAATCCATCCATCACAGTTGTTGACACAGGTTCCTCTGACCAAAAACTTTAATTGTTCTGGAATAAATTATCAAAGAAAGATATGGGACTCTAGAAACGGAGTCAGAAGTGATTTTCAAAGAAGATCAGGAATCATATCACTAGTTTGATTCAAACAACCAGAGAGGAACGATTCAGTCCTTCCTTCAGAATGCCCAGATGTGGCTTCACAGTCAACGTGGTGGGTTTTGTTTTCTTGTAAGATCATGATGTCTGATTTAAAGAAATGATACAATATAAAAAGCTCTAATACAATCAATTCAGGCAACAAATATAAAAGGGGGGGAGTAGAAGGAAATGCTGTGGAAGAACAGAGGCAGGCAGGGACCCAGGAGGGACCCATGGAAGCCATGGAAGAATGAAAAGGGCTCTGTAGTGACCTCTTTCCTTGGCTTCCATGACCACCATTTTTGTCACTGATGAAATACTGTTCCCAAAGTCACATGAGTTAGTAATAGATCCATCATTCATCTATCCATCTATTCATGATCCATCCATTTGACAATATTCTGGAATGTCTGCTATATGCCAGAACTTATCTTTAATGGTTAGGTTGAGTAACTACCCCTCCAATAGCACAGCCCATCCCTACTCTTAATGTGTTAATCTATACACATAAAGCATTTTTCACTCAAAGATCTCTCTCCTGTGTCCTCTTTCACACTTTGATAACTGAGTCCTCAAATTTTAACAAAAGGAGCAAATTTATAGCTGTATTTAAACCTTATCAAGGAAGGCTTCTAAAGAGGTAAAAGTGAAATAAACTTTGTTCTTCACTTATGTCACTCTACAGAAGAAATTTTGTCATAAGACTTTGATAATTATGCCCACAAACTCTTAGATTCATATCGTTTTGTTGATTTCTTTTAAAAAATGTGATTCTAGACCAGTAATTCTCCACAGGGGCAATTTTGTTCCCTAGGGAACATTTTTGGTTGTCACAACTAAGGGAGTGCTACTGATCTAGTGGCTAGGGGCCAGGGATGCTTGTAGACATCCTCCAATACACAGAACAACCCCCACACCAACCCCACGCACAACAACCCTGATGACTACATTTGTGCCCCCATGCACAATCTAAACCCCCACACGAACCCCGCACGACTCTCATTGCCCAAGTCTTAGTGGTCTTGAGGGTGAGGGTGAGAAAGCCTACTCTAGACCTACTACTTCATTCCACAAATGATGAAATGGAGGTCCAGAGAGGCCAAATGATTCAGTATAATGCTAATTAGCACTGTTTTGGTACCAGATGAAAAGTGTTCTGTATCCATATCCATTACTGTTCTCTTCACTAGTTCTTCAAGAGCTACATTGCAAGCCATGACCAAATAAAAGGGGTTTATATGTCTGCATGTTTAGTCACTAAAAATGACAGGCTCCAAATCCATACAATATAGTTCTTACTATTGCTATTAAGAAGTTACAAAGAATTTCTTATTCAGAGCATGATTCATATTCATTTATGACCACCTCAAGCTTCCAAACACCTCTCTTTTATGGGTCTGTCTACTCAAGAGAAAGGAATCTAGGAGAATATAAACAGATGCTCAAAACCCACTGATGACAGGAAGCAAAAGCTTTCCTGAGTTCCAGAAACAGAGGCACAGTCCCAGGTCACCGTTGGGTATGTTTGCTTTTCTCATGAGAACATGACGTCTGAAACAAAGATATGATACAATAAAGCTCTAAGAAAATCAAAACAGTCAACAAATATAAATAGCAGTGAAAAGAAGTGGGCATTCACGAGAAAGTCATTAGGGGAAAAGGCCAGAGTGGCACAAAAAAGGAAAGACCCCAACATGGTTAAGGCTTTACACTGTGCTGATTTTAAAAAAGAAATAAATTTTAAAGAATAATTATGTCTTGTTTGACTATCATTCACTTTTCAGAAAACAGGCTGGGCTATAATAAGGGTATAAGTGTTTAAACCTGAATAACACCAAGCAACCACTCATTAGCCTGAAGGGAACCCACCACGGGAGTACAAATGCAAAGGGCTGTGAGGCACCACACTTACACTGTGCAAAGGGGCTGTGCATCACGCTTCCAATAAACTAAAGCATTTCGGACAAGTTAGCTTTATAAGTTAGAGGCTCCTGTTAGCTCAGAGGCAAGGGAAGTGTTAATTTCCAAGTGAAGAAAAAGGCCTCACTGGGACACCTGGGTGGCTCAGTGGGTTAAGCGTCTGCCTTCGGCTCAGATCTGATCCCAGGGTCCCGGGAACGAGCCCCGCGTCGGGCTCCCTGCTCAGTGGGGAGCCTGCTTCTCCCTCTGCCTGCCACTCCCCTTGCTTGTGTGCCTTCTCTCTCTCTCTCTCTGACAAACAAATAGAATCTTAAAAAAAGAAAGAAAAGAAAAAGGCCTCACTAACAAGTGGACGGACAAACAACTGCAGGGTACGAGTTGCAAGCCTGAGAGTCACACTTGAGATATTACCGCAAGAATTGCAGAATTACAGAACTAGAAAGATGGGAGCGGTCTCTGAGATGATCTAGAACCACTTGCTGGTTTTAAAGAAAAAGAAACTATGAGAGATGTGATGACATGCCCCGCAATCATTCCTGCAATCATTGAGGCTTCAAGAAAACCAGCCACAGGGAGACCAAATGAACAAAAAAGGGAAAAGGAGCAAGCTTGCCACCCAATCTTTATTAAATTAATTGCTTAAGGATCAACGTTTACTTAAAGTAATATATAATAATCAAACAGACCATAGTTTAACATAAGTTATAATGTCCACCATGGGGCCATGACAGCTGGGTAAGGACACAGTTGCTCTCAAATGTCTCAGGACACAATTGCTCTCAAATGTCTCTCTCTGTCTGTCTCTCTGTCTCTGCCTCTGTCTCACTCTGTCTTGTGCACGTGTGCATGGGCACGTGTGTGCGCGCGTGCACACACACACACACACGCACACAAAGTATGTCAAATCACGCCACTCAAAGACCTAAAGAATACTTGGACGTCCCCATCTGACATACTTCTAAAGGTCACTGTAAATCAAAGAGGAGCCCCCTAACCATCTTTCTGCCTCCCCTTAAGTGTCTCCCTATTAAGAAACATGACAAGTGGGTATCCATGCATCTTATGCTCAAGTCACATGGATTAAAAGAACATGATTCATGTAGCAAATACCTTTTTAGCAAAATATACTAATCAACTAGAAAAAATTGATATCTTTCTCATAATATCTTAATCGCTATCAATTTATCTCAACCTTCAAGAAGACTTCAATTAGAATGTTTCTTTTTGATTCCACTTAAATTCTTGGCTTCATATTAAAATGCTTCCCTGGCTATATATAGTTGTTCAATTTCAGGTTTATAATTATTATTATTATCATCATAATCATTGTTATCATTTAAAACTAACATTTACGGAGCCCTATTTTTACTCCAGGAATTGTGCACTGAGATCTCTATATAAATTACCTCATTTATTCCTCATGAGAATTAAAATTATTATGACTGTGCTTTCATCTTTTAGATGAGAAAATTGAATATTGGAGAGGATAGATACTGTCAAAGTTCACAAAGCTAGTAAGAGCCAAAAATAGATTGAATCATATACATATATCTAGAAATGAACTGTAAGCCTATTAATAAAAGTAGCTAGGATAATCCAGAGACACACATACCTAACATCTCTTATAAACTGTTTGTCCTCTACTTTTTAGGAATTTCTTTTAAAATTAGTAATGTCTATAATAAATAAAAGATCCTGAATGGAACCAAAAGCTTTAAACAATGGCAGAAAACTTCTGTAGGTTAAGCTGTCTGTGAGACACAGAAGAAGAGATGAATGGTTTCATTAAAGAATTTAGAAATGATGTGGCCAGAAATGCTAGGTACCAGGAGAGCTGGTAGTAGAGTATATCTAAATACACCATGTGGCCGGAGCAGGAGTGTTGACAAAGAGGATGAAGTGCATTTTGGGAAAGTTGTAGCAAAGGTCTGAATTAACAGGCTATATTCAATTTCTGTAGTGTTAGCACTTCGGGTCAATAAAACCACATTGAGACAAGTAACTTCAGGGAAAAATCCCAATCTCTGAGATTGTGGACTTGGTTGAAATTGGTGGATCACTCCATCCAACAGTCCCTGCCAAACACAGAAAACTGAGAAAATGCTTCCTCGTCACTTCACAGCTCAAGAAATCATCCCTGGAAAAGTTCTGGCCCAGTAATTCAAGTCAGAAGTAATTTCAACCAGAAGATGATATAATAGATCTTAGTTTTAAGTTCAAAGAGATGACACTTGATAAATGAAAGATAATAAAGCTAGCATTATTAAATGATTAATCAAGACTCAGTACCATTGAACAATTCTGTACATGGACATCAGACTTAACCCCATTTTTAAAAATTACTTGAAGAAAAGGTAAAAAGGTAAAGGGCAAAGAACTCACATTATGCAATGTGTTTATATAAAATCTTATTTAAGCCACAGTGTTCCCAGTAAATCCTGACTCTTACAGCTATGAGATGGTTCTGACATGCCTGTGTGAAATACAGACACACAGGGGAAGCAAAACACACTTCCTAATTACAACTGCAGGGAGGGGCGCCTGGGGGGCTCAGTTGGTTAAGCGTCCGACTCTTGATTTGGCTCAGGCCATGATCTAAGGGTTGTGAGATTGAGCCCCACATCAGACTCTGTGCTGGGTGTGGAGCCTGCTTGAGATTCTCTCTCTCCCTCTGCCCTTCAAGCTCCCCTCCCCTTCTTTAAAAAAAAAAAAGAGAGAGAGAGAGAAAATACAAAACAAAACAAACAAACAAACAAAAAGCTGCAGGGTAATAGTGGGTGCTGGGAATATAATTACTTGAGTTGGGAATGAGCCAGGATACTAACCAGAGTGCCTAGGATCTTTCATTATGAAAAATCATCAAATTCTCAAATCTGAATTTTTTTCAATTTTATTGTATTGTGGTTAGAACACTTAACATGAGATCTACCCTCTTACCAAATTTTAAGTGTACAATACAGTGGTATACAGCAGATCCCTAGAGCTTATTCATCTTGGTTGACTGAAACTTGATGACCATTGATTAGTAACTCCCCATTTCCCACTTCCTCAAGCCACCATTCCACCTTAACTATTTTAGATACCTCATATAAATGAATTATTCTGTATCTGTCATTCTGTAACTGGCTTATTTCACCTAGCATGATGTCCTCAGGGCTCATCCATTCAACCCATATTGCAAAATTTCTTTCTTTTTTAAGGCTGAATCGTATTCCATTGTATGTATACACTACATTCTCTTTATCCATTCATCTGTCGATGGATGCATAGGTTGTTTCCACATCTTGGCTGTAAGATCTGAATTTGCTAGGGGAACGACTAACAACATGTCAGGTTCATTCTGCAAAAAGACTGACTCCATTTTAGCTCAACAGGAGAAGTTCATCTTTCTAAAACATCTCAATCCCATCCCATATCAGGTATTCGGGTGCCTCTTGAGCACTTGATACTAATTCAATGATGGATCGTCATGAAGATTCACCGTGCTGGTGAACCTGGAGCTTCTCAGACAAGCTTTAATAAATGGAGATGACTTATTTACTGTGCTTGCTTCTTTGTGTTTTTTTTTTCTTCTTTCAGAATATTTTAAAAATGAAAAACATTGCATTCAGAATCAGAGAAACCTGGGTTCAAATTCTAGTTCTACCATTTTCTGACTGTGTGACTCAGCAAGTTATTTAATATTTCTGAGTTTCTTTCTCTTATTTCAATTGAGAAAAAAAATACCATTTTAAATAGTTATTTATCAATTGCTTATTATGTATGGGTTTTATCCTATTTTATCCTTTCTATATTTCTGAGAGATTGGTACTGTTACTAACCCATCTTAATGATGAGGGAATAGAGGCACAGCGGGTAAGGAATGTGCTGAGTACTTTGTTCGATTCTCACAGCAGTTCAACAAGATAGTATCTATCGGTATCTTCACCTTAAAGATGTGGAAACCAAGCACAAAAAGGTTAATGAATGTGCCCATACTCACACAGCTAGCACGCGGCAAGGCCTTGGTGAAAATCCAGGGTGACCTGAGAGCCACTGGGCAAAAGCAGTGGGTGTTCAGAACACAGCACTATGCCTGTTAACTCAGCTGCACCAAATATGAGGAAATGGGCACCACTGGCAGAAACAGAGGCAGTCTCTGTGGCTCTCTTGGTCAGGAGGTGGTGTGTGACTTAGGGCTGTGTCTATATGAAATACATAATGTAAAACGGCACCTGAGTTTTGTTTTCAGGAAGAACATAAACTCTGAAATAGATAATCTGGGTTTCCTTCGGTTCTACTCCTTATTAACTGATGACGTTGGGCCAATCACTTCATCTCTAAGCCCAGTTTCTTTAATTAAAACATGTGGGTAATAATACACACAGTAATGTTGTAAGCATTATATATAAAAGATATACATAAACAAGTGCCCACTACCATACCTGAGCCAAACAGATGCCTCACAAAGACTCCCTTCTTCACTGCCACTCCCTTTATCTCTCTCTTTATTGGCTTTAAAGAAGAAAAAAAAAATCCCATATGCAAGCCTCAAAATCATACAGAACGAAAACAGTTCTTCCTTAACAGGCCAACTCATACTGATGAGCAGGTTGAACAGTGCACAAGAGCACCCAGCCAAAAGAGCAAGGAGAGGCTGAAATGTAGCCCACACCTTGCTTGGAGAAAGGGTCCCCTTATTCTTCACACAAATAGAACCGCTACTCTAAAAGTGCCAAGCCTGTGCATCTACACCACCCAAAAGTGTTTATACGAATTCAATTTTAGTATACTATCTAATATTAGTATACTATCTTCCTAGAAGTATTTTGGAAGCTAGAGGAATTCTCCAAGGAAACTGGGTTTTTTTATTTTGCTAATTTATAAACCCTGATGAAGTCAGGTTGCAAATACTGGAATGAATGGATCCTTGAAGCAGCCTAAAGCACACCTAATCAAGTTTTTCTTTATTGAATACAGTTAAATGAGAAGAAGTATACCATAAATCATGGATTTAGATAAGTAAGACATTTATTTTCACCAAGTTCTTACAAGTTCAGCATCACTAGATGAATAACATCAAACAAACAAACTATGAATAACATCCCTGTACAGAGGTAGATGTCAGACATTCATTCATCTTTTAAAGAAGAAAAGGGAGTTTAAAGAAGAAAAGCTTTGTATGATCTAGAAGAGAAGGGAGAAGAGACAAGAAGCTAACTTTTTCTGCACGTACTACGTGCTGGACTCTGTGCTAGGAAATATCAGAGAACTTCCCTAATACAATCCTCAAAATCAAAACTACAAACATTTATTTAAAATGTTAGAATGCTTCAAACTGGAGGTTGAGGATGGAGGAAAGAGACACTGACTTCTCATTTTTTACCCTTCTGCAGCATTTTAATTTTTCAACTACATGTGTTTTACTTTAATTATGCTTGTAACCAGGTGTGACTGGCATTATCACCAATTTAACAATGAGGAAACCAATACTCACCAATATTCAGCGATTTTCTTGCAAGGTCACACAGCTAAAAAATTGATGGCTCTGGTACTTTTCTTTGAAAATAAAACCATCTTTGACAAAGGAGTTTGGGGGGAGAGGGGAGAGGAGGTCAAGAAGTTCTTTCTTGGGACCTCTGTTTTCTCACTAACACAGAATCTGGGATGCCCAACAAGAAAAACAAGACTAAGATAAAATACTTGAAGAAAAGAATTTTTAAAAATGCAACCATCATGGGGCATAGGAAAGGAAGCTGAGTAGGGCCAAGAAATGGATTGCTCAGCAAAGATGAGGGCCTGCTAAGATTGGAACTCATAAATTTGTAATGGAGCCAATCAGCACAATTATATAATTTTTGCCCATAATGCTGGAGAGTCCAGAATCAGTTGATTCAGGATTGGCAAGACAGATATGGTGCTAAGCAAGGGCTTTAAAGTCTTGAGGGGACTTGCAGTTTAAAAGCAGGTAAGACAATGAGTCTGCCTTCCCTCCCTGCTGAGTATGCACTTAAAATTAAAGCAAGTAAGATTAAAAGGAATAAAGCTAGCAAAGAGGAATGGAAAGAGTGACACCAAACTTCATGAAAATAGCAAGTGGATAGGCATAAGTTTATGTGATGAGCAGATCCCACCTTGGAGAAGAGCCAACCTGCCCCATGCACCCTCCACAAGGCTCCACAAGGTTCTGAGCTTAAAGTCATCAGATGTGGCAGAAGCCAAAGGTGAGGATCAAGCTGAGGTTTGAGGGAGAGAAAATTGTATCGGTGGGCCCTTCCTTTCTCATATGCACTCACCTCCACCCCCACATCAGAGCCCAGACATTCTCTGGAAAGCTCTTCTCTAAAGAGATTGGAAGAAATTAAAATAGCAAGCTTCTACTCTAGATGTTGACAAATGAGAATAAAACTCCCTCATTTTTGTATGGGGGTGAGGGTGGGGCACATAACCTGAAAGGTGCTAGACTGAGTCTTGTCAACCTGTAAAGCCCAGAATAAACAAACAGAAAAACTGACCCTTAACATCAAATGGCAAAATGTGAGGCATAAAAACAAGGTAAAGAAAAAAAATCTAATTATATACACAGATCTGAGAAGATATTACTCCTTAAAAAGACATCAGAATGTTATGAAAAGGGAATACTCAGAATACAACAAAGAAAAAAGTTATTCTTGAAATAAAAAAAATTTTACATAAAGAATGGAAAACAAAGTATGGAGGAATCTCTCATAGCAAAGGACATCGGAAATATGAGAGAACAAACTACACATACAGGCAACCAGTCTGTAAGTTCCAACATCGGATTAGCAGGAGTCCTGAGGAGCGCATGGAAAACGGAGAGAGTGAGTAAAGCTATAGCAGAAGAAAACTTCTCTGGGATCAAGAAGATAGACATGTTATATTAAGATGGATCAGAGGGTGCCTAACATAATGAATGAACAAAGCCCTGGGCCAAGACATTCATTCATCCATTCCTTCCTTCATACAACAAACGTCCTGAATTGCTTCAGATGATGGGGATGCAACTATTATGGAGACCGCTATAGTAATTGTTCTTGAGGAGCTCATATTTTAGAAACAGGAGGCATGAGCAGTGGAAATAAATAAATGAGGTAATTTCAACTAATGGTAAGTGCTATGAGGAGACTAAGGAGGAGTGATGAGATAAAGAATGAGGGGAGAGGGCACCTGGGTGGCTCAGTCGGTTAAGCGTCTGCCTTCGGCTCAGGTCACGATCCCAGGGTCCTGGGATTGAGTCCCGCATCGGGCTCCCTGTTCAGCAAGGAGCCTGCTTCTCCCTCTGCCCCTCCCCCTCACTCGTGCTCCCTCTCTCTCCCTCCCTCCCTCTCCCTCCCTCCCTCTCTCCCTCGCAAAAATAAATAAATAAAATCTTTAAAAAAAAGAATGAGGGGAGAGTGGGCTCCCTTCAGTTGGGCAGGGAGGGGCAACCTCTCTGAGAAAGTGACACTGGAAGGGCCCAGCTAAGACAAAATCAGAGGGGAAAGCATTCCTTATGAAATCTCAGAGCACCTTGAATAAAATATTTCCTAAAAACTTCCAAATAAAGTTGGCCACAGACAAATGAGAGCTAGGACGGGAGTTAAATTTCTTATCAGCAACATTAGATATGGCTTCAAAGTTCTCAGAAAGGTAATTTTTAACCTATAATTCTATGCTCACTCAAACTATCCTTTAAGTGAGAGAAGAATAAAGACACTAATACACTGACAGGCTCAGAAAATTTTACTCCCAAGTACTCTTTCCTCTGACGGTATTTGGGTATTTTTCTCTAGCAAAACAAGGAGTTAACAAATAAATAAACAAACAAAAATTAGTGGATATAATTGAGATCTATGAAAGGAAGTTCCAGGATATAAATTATGCCTAGAGAGCCACTAGTCCAACTGAAGCAAGATTATGGAAAAAGAAGAACTCAATAAAACAAAGTAGATGTTGAAAACTTAAAAAATATACATGAGCATGGGAAAGGCCAGTAGTCAGGGAAAGAACAGGCCGTTTGAACTCAGGGACAGACAACACAAGAAATAGGGTGGTCCAAATATGATACAGTTTTAAGCAGATGCCCATCCCCACCCTAGATAATGGATGACTACTCTTTCCTCCACCTCTTTATTTTCTGGAGAAAATGAACCAAAGGCTCTGGACTTAAGAGCATCACACATAAAGGAGCCCTTTGGTGAGATGCTAGAATGGTGGCAGGGGAATTAGGTAAAACTCTACAGAATGAACAGAAGGACCCAGGCCCTTTCCCATCACCAGCCCACACTCCCAGCTCTAGAATGACAGCAGGTAGGCTAACAACCCTGAACCCACCCCAATACAGCCACAGCCAAGAGACAGGAGAATCCTGCTCCTGAGGAGCCAAAGCACCCCAGAGGTAAGACCTCGGGTTCTGACACCTAGCACCCCAATGAAAATGCCAGTTCCAGCCCTCCCGTTACCCGACAGGGAGATCCACCAAATGACAAGCTCTGCCATCAGACACAGAGCACCTACTCAGCTTCTTAAATTCGTGTTCTTCAACACTAAGAGAAAGCTAAGGATCACCAAAATGTAATGGAAATTTCCAACATAATTGAGACAGCAAAATAAATAGACAGCAGGTATTCAGAGGACATAGACAATTCGGGAAGGAAAAGAAACTCTCAATCATGTTGGAGAAGTAACTGAAGATATTCCACCCATGAAGCAAGAGGACTAGAAGCAAGAAACCATCAAAAATCGACAACAACAAAATGTGGAAATTAAAAATACAATATCCAAAATAAAGATTCAGCAGAAGACTGAAAAAATAAAGCTGAAGAAACCTTTCCAAAAAGTAGGACAAAAAATGAGATAAAATAGATGATAAAGAATAAGTAGAGGACCAATGAAGGAGAGAGAAGAGAAAAAGCAGTGAGAAAAAAAATAACAAAACTTAAATTTAAAAAAAAATGGAACTGAAGGACACAGTTTCCAGACAATAAAGCTAAGTGCTCAGGAGAGGGGGGGAAAAAATTCCAAAGTATATCATGGTGAAATTCAGGAATACCAGGCATAAATTGGAAGCTCCTAGAAAGGAAAAATAGGGCAGACATGAAAGACTGGCAAAAAGAAAGGCCAGACTTCCCACAAACAGCATGAAAAATCAGATGATAATGGAGTAATAACTTCAAAATTCTGAGTGAAAATGATTCATCCAATCTAAAATTCTTTACCCAGCCAAGTTGACAGTCAAATATGATAGTTTTTTAAAGCTATTTCATGAAAAATCTTCAAAAACAAAGAAGTGACAGCCTGTCTAGCCTTCTTCTAGCTACTGGAGGATGTTCTCTCACAAAATGAGGGAGGAGCCAAAAAAGAGGCATCCACGGAGCCCAGAGAACAAAGGTGACAGCTGGGCAGCAGGACCAGAGAGCACTGTGTCCAGATTAGAGCACGGGCACCAGGGCTCTGATTTAGAAGACTCCAAGGGCTGGAAAGTGGAATCATGAGTTCATCAGACAGGTGAAAAATCACAGTGAGATCTTTTGAGCCCTCAGAGAGTATGGGAAGCCAGACACACATTCAGAGAAAACAAAGATAATGAAAATAAGACAAATTCCAGGAAAATCAATGCTGTACAAAAGAGGAAATCTCCTCATGACACACTACTTGTGTCTCAGCAGTTAATAACACTGTCATAATCAAACACGAGAAATATCAAAGAAGGATTTGACCACAATATATGAAAGGAAAGCTGCACTCCTCATTTACTAAGATAGGAAGTCATAAATAATGTCCCAGTTTGGTTAATTTATACATTATGTCTTAAAAATATAGAGGTGAATACCAGAAGAGACAGCTAAGAAGAATATAAAATTATTGCCCTAGGAAGCAGGATTGGTCAGGAAACTGTTGGTTTTTTGCTTCTAACTTCTTAATTCTACTTGTTTTCCAACTGTAATAAAAATAATTCAATAGAAGTGGAAATTATTCTTAATTTATTAGTGATGACTGATAACAGAGCTAACTTTCAGTGAGCACTTACTGTTGGCCAGGCATCGAGCTGAGAGCTTTACACGTTACTCATACTATCCTTGCCTGTAGCTTCTCAAGTGATTCTTATTGCTATAGACTAAATATTTGGGTCCCTGCAACATCCATAGGTTGAAAACGAACCCCCAGTGTGATGGTATTTGGAGGCTGGGCCTTTGGGAAGTGATTAGGTCATGAGGGTGGAGCCCTCATGAATGGGATCGGTGCCCTTATAAGAGGGACTCTAGAGAGATGCCTCACCCCTGCCACCACGTGAGGACACAGGGAAAAAGACGGCCACTTATGAACCAGAAAGTGGAGCCTCACAAGACACCAAATCTGCAGGTACCTTGATCCTCAACTGCAGAACTGTGAGTAATAAACTTCTGTTGTTTCTAAGCCACCCAGTCTACACTATTCTATTTCAGTAGCCCGAAGGGGGACTAAGACACTATTATCATCACCCTATTTTACAGATGAGGATACTGAGGCTTACAGTTAAGCAAGTGGCCAAGCAGAGTGAAGATGCAAAATCAGATTTAACTCAGGAATCTGGGCTCCTAGTCTATACTGCCCTTAAATTTTTAAACACATTATTTCCTATGCCATTCTAATAGCCACTAAAAGAAGCTATGTATCAGTACATGCATCACCCAGACACACATCTACTGATGAAAAAAAGATTCTTGAGACAAGTGACCATATTCTATCATCTACATAAGCTCTGATTGGCAGTTCCTCTTTTTTTTTTTTCCTGATGTTCTAGGTTGGCTAAGTGAAATTAAAGCTTTTCTTTTTCAAATTTCAAGTGGAACATTTTATAAGATAAAACTCCACTAAAAATCAAAAGGAAACTGTGCTTGTTGACAGCAAACACCAAAATCTAGGCACTGGAGTTCTGTCCAATGAGCAGATCCTAACAAACCCAAATGTATAAAAGTTATGGTTTTCTTAACACTCCAAGAAGAATTTTCCACCTTCTTTTAGAAAGCATGTAGGAAATCGATCCTCAGATCCACTGCTGGTGAAGGGGCAAACTAATACAACACCTGGGGAGTAAATTTGGCAATATTCATTGCAATCTCATTTCTGGGAATTTATCCTACAAATACATGGCACACAGGAGAAGTGACATATGCATGAAGTTATTTATTGCAGCATGATTTTTAACGACTAAAGATGGGAAACTGCCTTTCAAATGGGGACTGGTTAACTTACAAATAGAATTAAATGGAATGTTACAGGCAGTTAAAAGGAGTGTTTAAAGCAATGTCCACAATAGCCAAACTATGGAAAGAGCCCAGATGTCCATCAACAGATGAATGGATAAAGAAGATGTGGTATATATATATACATATATATATATATATATATATATATACACACAATGGAATATTACTCAGCCATCAAAAAAATGAAATCTTACCATTTGCAACGACATGAATGGAGCCAGAGGGTATTACACTAAGCAAAATAAGTCAATCAGAGAAAGACAAATACCATATGATTTCTCTCATATGTGGAATTTAAGAAACAAAACAGAGGATCATAGGGGAAGGGAGGGAAAAATAAAACAGGACGAAATCAGAGAGGGAGACAAACCATGACAGACTCTTAATCATAGGAAACAAACAGGGTTGCTAGAGGGGAGGGAGGCGGGGGAAGGGATAGGTGGGTGATGGGCATTAAAAAGGGCATGTAATGTAATGAGCACTGGGTGTTATATGCAACTGATGAATCACTGAACTCTACCTCTGAAACTAATATTACACTATATGTTAATTAATTGAATTCAAATAAAATAAAAAAAATTTTTTTAAAAGGAGTGCTTAGGGCACCTGGGTGGCTCAGTTGGTTGAACGACTGCCTTCGATTCAGGTCCTGACCCCGGAGTTCCAGGATTAAGTCCCGAATCAGGTTCCCTGCTCATCAGGGAGTCTGCTTCTCTCTCTGACCCAACCAGACCCCCTCTCATGCTCTCTCTCTCTCTCAAATAAATAAATAAACTTTTTTTTTTTTTTTAAGGCATGCTTAAAAGCATGGACTCTGAATTGTTTGGGGTCAAGTCTGGATTAAGTTCTATGTAACATGCAGCATAGTCACCCTGGGTCACAAAATCCTCAATTTTCAAGGATTTTGTCAACAGTTTGTTTAGCACAGCAATTATTAAAAATTAAATTATATAAACTTATAATTAAATAACTATTTCAAATATAATAAATACTCAATTCATCACCTCCTAGTTATTTTACTATACTGTTATCTATGTCTTAACTAGGCTATTTAGGTCTAAATATCTGTATGAGAGAAATATTATATAATGGTACGTGACTGGGCATCTCCTCCCAGCTTGGTGTTCAGTATCTTCTTGTTAGCTTGAAATCAGCCATGGTGGGGATATTTACACCTCCGAAATTGGCAAATGCTACAGATGGGAAATTTTTTCTTAGCCATGTGTTACATATCATCAGCATACCACCAGTATGTGTTCTGTACCTCAGTTTTGCCATCTGTAAAATCAAGATAATAATAGAACCTACCTGATAGGGTTGTCATGAGGATTAATGAGTTAATATATGTAAAGCATTAGAAGAGTGTCAATATAAGGGTTAGCTATGCTTTGTATTATTATTATTATTGGCACAGAAAGATCTCCAAGCTATATCGTTACATTTTTTTAAGGTGGGAAAAGTACGTATGAATGCTATCTTTTGGATATAAAACAGGGAAGATTTTAAATACATACTCATAGTTTCTTTTTTTTTAATTTTTTTATTGTTATGTTAATCCCCATACATTACATCATTAGTTTTTGATGTAGTGTTCCATGATTCATTGTTTGCATATAACACCCAGTGCTCCATGCAGAACGTGCCCTCTTTAATACCCATCACCAGGCTAACCCATCCTCCCACCCCCCTCCCCTCTAGAACCCTCAGTTTGTTTTTCAGAGTCCATCGTCTCTCATGGTTCGTCTCCCCCTCCGATTTCCCCCCCTTCATACGCATAGTTTCTTATAGAAAGAAGCATTGGCAGAATGCACAAGAAATGAATCCAAGTGGTTACCTGGTTCGTCTTTGATTGGAGAAATGAGGCGGAGGACTTGGGTAAGAGCAAGACTTTTCAGTGTACATTGTGTTTTCATTGAATTTTATGTTTTTAAACTATGTGGATGTATTGTCTATTCAAAATGTATTAAAAAAAGAACAATTTTGGGGCGCCTGGGTGGCTCAGTCGTTAGGCGTCTGCCATCAGCTGGGGTCATGATCCCAGCGTCCTGGGATCGAGCCCCACGTCTGGCTCCCTGCTCCGCGGGAGGCCTGCTTCTCCCTCTCCCACTCCCCCTGCTTGTGTTCCCTCTCTCGCTGTGTCTCTCTCTGTCAAATAAATAAATAAAATATTAAAAAAAGAAAAGAAATAAAGAACAATTTTCATTAACCCAACAAGCATTTCCTCATCTGCTGTAACCAAAATACTATGGGAAACACTCTGTGAGGCTTGAAAGGAACATTGACAAAGGAGAGACCATCGTCCCTGCCCTCCGTGCATGCGTGCTTCAGCTTGGGGAGATGAAACGTGCACGGGAGACCTCCCTGGTTGGGGGAACACTAGTTCGACCCTAGGGTACCAACACTATAGGGCTTTGCACTTCATTCATGATTAGAATAACATGAAATGGCTCTTTCGAGATACTTACCCTGTTGTATAAGGGATGTTTATGCCTCCTAGGTTAATACTTTCACATCCAACAATAAATAGGGTTGAAAAACACAGTAAAGACACACCACTGCAGATCATGGCTAGTTTGGCAGATTCTCTTGCACCAAGTTTCAATTTCTTTATAATGTAGCCTCCCAGGACAATACCAACACCAGCACTGGGGACAATAATAACACCTAGAGAGAAGAAGGGAAGGACAGGATTAAGTGAAGTTACATATACTATAATTTGTTTTCTAATTATTCTGTTTCTACTTACTTATTAGTATTAAAGTAAAAAAATAAAAAATACTGTAATCAATAAATCTTCAATGTGTATGATTTTATAGTATAATTTCTTTTCAAAGGACTCATATCCAAAATGTAAAATGACTTTTACAAAGCAATAAAATAAAGACAAGCAACCCACTAAAAAAGTGAACAAAACTTGAATGGGCCCCTCACTAAAGAGGAAATCCAGCTGGCCAATAAACACATGAAGGTGTTCACCCTCATTGCTAAGAGGGAAATACAGATTAAAACCATAGTAAAATACTACTCTACACCATTTGTGTTGATAAAAATTTAGAAGTCCGATACTACCACATGTTGGCAAAGATAGAGAGCCATGGGCACTCTACACGGCTGGTGGGATGTAAATTGTGAAACCTACTTTGAGAAACAGTTTGCCATCATATGCATCCTGTAGATGTTGAAGATATACGCATCCTGTAACAGGTAATTTTATTCCTGGATCTACACCCTGAAGAAACTCAAGCACACGGGGACTAAAAGAAGTGTACAAGACATTTGAAGCATCATAATAGCCAAAAACTGGAAATAAACCGAATATCCATTACTGGATGCATTGCATGTTGTAAGTTCATGTAACAAAATGTCACTATACAGCAAGAAATATGAAGGAATATAGTAACACACAACCATGAGGATGGATCATACAAATACAATATTCAACGAGAGAAGCAAAACAGAACAGAACACATGACATGATGGCATTTGTAAAAAGTTCAAGTGCAGTTAAAACTAAACGATTTGCTTAGGAATGCATATCCAGGCAGTGCAACTATGAAGGAAACCCAGGATTTAAGTGTCATAAACGCAAGATAGTAGGGGAATAGGTGGGGCTCCTGGACTACTGAAAATACTCCATGCCATGACCTACGTAATAGTTACACAAGTGTTCACTTTATGATTATTCATTAGCTCTAAATTTTAATTAATGTATTTCTGTGTGCATTATATTTCACAGCCTTTAAAAAAAAAAAACTAAAAAACAGTTGTATTGCCTGCCCCAAGAACCTTATAATCTAAAATAGAAATACACAAATCAGAGTACAATAAAACAATTATACAAAAGACAAGGAGAATACAGGGGAAAAAGCAAAAGCATCTGAGCCTTCCCTGGGAGAAATCAAGGAGGACTTCACAGAAGTAGCAGTATTTGTACTGAACAAAGTATGAAGAGAAAAATAAGGTTAAGACTGAAATGAGACAACTATGTCACTAGAGATCTTGGCAAGAGCAATGTTAAGGATGTTGTGAGGGAAGAAGCCAGACTGCAGTGGGTTGAGATGAGGATTTAGAAATTAGAATTCAGATTCTTTCTAGAATTTAAGATATAAAAGGAAAAACAGGGTCTAGGGTAAGAGTGGAGTCAAGGTAGAGTTGGAGCTTGGGGTGTTCGTTTGCTAAGACAGGAGAGGACTATGCATATTTATATACAGACAAAAAGGCTAAAAAGGAATGGGAGGTTGAATGTGGAGGGAAAGGTTATCTAATAATGCCAATGCAAGATCCTTGAGAAGTCAAGAGAATATGGAATTAATAGCACAGATAATCAGATTAGCACTGGATGGGGAAAGAGAGAGAGACCCCTTCATTCAGGGTGGGAACAGGATAGGGGAGAATAGGATGGGGGATAAATCAACAGGTGGGTGGTAGCTCTTCAAATTGTAGCTTTTCTGTTTCATTATTTTTCCATCATTTTGCAAACATCATGTAATACATGTTGCAACAGAACACTGGAAAAGCACAGAGAAGTATGAAGGAACAAAAATCCACTGCTTACATTCTGGCATATTTCACTCTAGTCTTTTTTCCATGCTTTTTACTTTAAGAATTGATAACATGCTATAGATTCTTTTTTTATATAGCTTTGGTTTTTATTTCTGGGTGGTTTTCTGTTTTGTTTTGTTTTGTTTTTTTTCTGTATAACTGAAAACAAAACTAACTCTTAGAGGAAAGGGATATGGAGAACTTTAAATATAGCCAAGGGTTAGAATAATCATTGTAGGAAAGCAAAGTGAGTGCTAAATGAGAATATGTAATAGGCTTTGCAAATGGAGAGTCCAGTGGGTCCAGATGATATTAGATTTCAGAAGTCTGCAGCTGCACCAGTGCTCACGGTTGAATGGTTTGCTCCAGCGTGTTCAGCAACCCACGTAAAGGAGCAGAGGATTAGATTAATCTAAAATCTGAGCTTTGCCTGGCAACCAGTGTTCATTTTGTAATCCTCACCAGAGTCCTGATTTTATAAAATCAGTAATGGCCTCTTTACAGATGAGGAAATTGACAGCTCAGAGAAGTGACCAGCCCAGTAGTGCACACAAAGAAGAGTCTAAGGGAAACAGATCTCTGATTCCCAGCCCAGCGCTCTGTCCACATCACCACAGATGTCTCTTAGAACTGACAGGTCCCTGGAATCTTTCAGGTAAATTGACCAGAGCTCTGGGCTCAAATGAGCTGGTTAATAAAGTATCATCATCATTAAGGAAAAGTACATGTTATCTATACGAATCAATAGGCAAAGCTTTACCTTTAAAGTGAAAGTGATACATCCATGAAATTCTTATTTTAGTTGAACAATTTACACTGTTCTAGACCTGGGGGTAACAAACAAAACAAATCTCTATGCTCATAGCTCAAGTCCTAATTTAAAAGCAATAAACCTTACTTGACTATGCATCCTACTTGGTATTCAACTCTTAAAAACAGGAAATTTGTCATCAGTAAATATGAGGTTATATCAATCAGAGGGAAGACCCCTTAAAATTTGCTCCAGATGTCCCCTGCCATCTAAATCTCACTGCACTATCCAAACAGAAATTCTGACCACTCATGATGCTAATCTGTACATCGCTCAGAACTCCAGCTTAAGTAAGAGACCCAAATGTTCCGTTGTTAGAATATTAGGCATATGGGATGGTGTTGGGGAGGGGGATGGGGGACAACAGTAAAACCTGCTCACTGTCCTTTCTGAAAGCCCCTGAGTCTGGGGAAACCAGACTGTACAGAGCATGGAGGGGCTGGAAGTTGGTTTCCCGCCCACCACCACACTGTTCTCTAGTCCTTCCCAACTTCCCCACTCCCTTGTGGGGAGAGGGAAATACAGGCATCCCCTGCTTTTCCAAGTTCACATCACACCACTTCCGCATTTATGGAAAACCTCAGTACTTGTGTTCGCTAATTAAAATAAACCCAAAGAAGATTTTCACTTTTTGGGGGTGAAAAAAAACCCCACAAAGGTGACCAGTGAAAATAGCATTCAGCATTTGTTTTGCAGCGAGGGGTTACAGAGGCAGCGAGAGTGGCCCCGCCAAGCTCCTTCCCTGCCAACTACGCCCAGCGTCTCAGCATCAGGCCCCACAGCTCTGAACTGTACTTTATCTTGATTTAGTCTGCGCATCGTTAGGAAGATGTTCCAAAGGTATCAGAAAAGCCTAAGAGAGGTTGTTTCTTGAGTCTGGGAATGCTCAAAATTTTTTTCCATATAAATTATTTGTAATTGCTTCTCCACTTTATGCCATTTCAGCTTATGAAAGATTTCATTGGAACACTCGACTTTCAGATAGCAACGGAAACCTGTAAATATGTAAGATGGGC
Source organism: Phoca vitulina (assembly GCF_004348235.1). Taxonomy (NCBI): domain Eukaryota; kingdom Metazoa; phylum Chordata; class Mammalia; order Carnivora; family Phocidae; genus Phoca; species Phoca vitulina. The sequence goes on from NW_022589728.1 coordinate 20,448,945, forward strand.
TCTCCCAGCAGAAGCTGCCCACCTGCCACTCATCATGTCTGAGTTCAAATTCACCTCACTGGCCCGTGCTCATCCCTTCCCTCAGTCCCCAGAGAGCACCCCGCCTACTGCCTCCATTACTCTGGAGCTTCTGCTCCCTATCAAGCCCCTTTCGTAGTCCTGGCAGGATGGCTCTGCAGTCCCTGAGTTTCTGTTCCTCGCGCCCTCTAGTGGCCAAGACATGGATGGGACCCGTCAGGTACAAAAGGATGGGTGGGGAAAAGCATCAAGGACTTGTGTATGAGGGGAGAGGGAAAAGGACTGAACGTGGAAAGATGGAAATACCTGGACCAAGCCCAGGGACCCAGCCTAAGGTACAGGTGGTAGAGGATAGAAGCCAAAGCAATGTCTAAGAGACAAATGCAGGTGACAGTGCAGGCCACATGGACAAATTTCCTGAATTCAAATCTCAGCTCTTTCACCTACAAACTGTGTGTCCTTGGACAAATTTCTAAATATTCCCAGGCCTTGGATTTTCTCATCTGTAAAATGTGGATACAGGGGCGCCTGGGTGGCTCAGCTGGTTAAGCGTCTGCCTTCGGTTCAGGTCATGATCCCGGGGTCCTGGGATCGAGCCCTACTTCGGGAACCTGCTTCTCCCTCTCCCTCTGCCCCCCACTTGTGCTTGCTCGGTCTCTCTAGTGCTCTCTCTCTCAAATAAATAAATAAAATCTTAAAGAAAAAATAGTATCTTCCTCATAGGTTGTTAGGTTTAAATGAATTAAGACATATAAAGTGCTTAAAACAGGGGCACCTGCCTGATTCAGTCAGAGGAACTACGACTCTTGATTTTGGGGGTCGTGAGTTCAATCCCCACGTTGGGTGTAGGGATTACTTAAATAAATAAATAAATAAATAAATAAATAAAAACTTTTAAAAAATTAAAAAAAAAATAAAGTGCTTACAACAGTGTCTGACCCCATAGTATATACTTAATAAATGTTGGTGATCATCATCATCAGAAGTATGAACATCATTATTATCTGCCTAACATGAATGAGTTTAACATTTGCACAAATAAGTATATTGGAATTAGGCAAAATTTCTATATGCTATTTTATCTATAGGATTGAATTTAAACTACTCCTAATGGCCCAACTAAACCTCTATGTGTTCTTTTTATATAAACCTTTGTTTGATATTTAGCTACCATGTGTTCTTAAACACATAAACCTCTGTTAGCTACTTAGTTAGTGTGTGTATATACCTGAATCTAAAGAACTCAGGGCTGCATTAGTTAGCTGTTGACAAAGCAGAGAACCCTGCTTTTACTTCCTAAATCGTCTGCCAACACCCTACTGCTTTCCAGTTGGAAATCTTTTTATGTACTTATGTGTCCAAGCAAATTGACATGTTAATTGTCCTACTTCCTCTCTTTCTCTTATATCAAACATTGTTCCATAACATTCAATTCTGACGTTTTTCCTGAGTTGCAATACTGCTTTTGCCCTTATACTGTATAGCCTCATGAAGCCAAAAGGTCTTTACGAAAAGATGATATTCACTGAGTTACCAAATATTAAAGCTACTGGTGGAATTTTTCCTCTCTACTCTAGTTTTTGTCAATATGCAGAAATGACCTGTATTGAAAATGGATACATAAAACATACATCTGCTTAATGCATGATTTGGGACACACAAAAAAACCTTGAACTAAAAAAGAGGAGGATGAAATTAGGAACCCGCTCATCATCAAGAATGTTCTAGGCTCAGGGAAGGGAACTTCCATTGTGCCGCTATTGCTTTTGTTAAGAACAACAATCTGCTTTCACGGTCAGGGATGACCCTTATCGTGAGACCTGCCACTGTCTGTTGTGTTTACTTCTTTCTTTCCTGTCAGACTGTAAAGTTGTTGTACGTGGCGGGGACTATATCTTTATTATCTTCATACCTTTTAGCACTTACCAGGACCTGGAAATGTATGGATGAAAGAACAAACTTTGTTATTTAGAATTTATTATATAAAAACTTCAAAGGACTTATTCATTTCAGTTTTCAATTATTCCTGAACTAGGCTATATCTTATTTTACAAAGAGGAAATCTAAAATCTAACTTGGGACCAAAATAAGCAAAATACATCCGTTTAAAACCGGCAGGCCCTAAATGATGCCTGTAAAATTTCACTGTTATCAAAATTCCGAATTGAACATTATTAACAAAAGTTTAACTGCCAAACCACTAAAGGTGACCAAGCATGTAATGTCAGTAGCCCTCTGAGAACTCTTTTCTGTTGTGAAATCACAATGGTGCAGAATGTGGTGAACTAAGAACTCAGAATCTTAGATGTCCTCAGTGCTCTTTTCCCTAAATTCACTGATCCTTTCTACGTATTTCACACCCCAAGTTTTCTTCCGTTAAACTGAAAAAGAAATGGCTTGCAAACATAAGACTATAAATCAGTCAGTAAAAATATGATTGTAAGCTATTATGACTTTGAGGTTCTGCTGCTACCCTAGGGAAGGGCAGCTGGGCACGGGGGAGGGAGGAGGAAGCAGGATGGGCATCTGGAGAAGAAGGAAGTCCAGTGTGGGTCATTCTCATTCATTCATTCTCTCTTTCTCCCTCTCTCCCTCTCTTTCTGCACACACACACACACACACACACACAGGTGTAGACTCTATGCCACATACAGTATCCCAATTCATTCTCAGAATTGTTTGGATTTTGAGTGGCTTTGAAACAGAAGGCGTCCTACAAACAAAAGTATCTTAGCCTAATTAAAAGCATTTTCCTTTCATAATAACTCAAAATCATGGTGCATCTTACAATTTATGGTGTCTTCGACTGGAAGGAATATAGCTTCGGGCACCTGGGTGGCTCAGTCACTTAAGCGACTGCCTTCAGCTCAGGTCATGATCCCAGGGTCCTGGGATCAAGTCCCACATCGAGCTCCCCCTGCTCAGCGGGGAGCCTGCTACTCCCTCCCCCTCTGCCTGCCACTCCCGTGCTTGTACTCGCTCTCTCTCTCTCTTTCTCTGTCAAATAAATAAATAAATAAAATCTCTAAAAAAAGGAAGGAAGGAATATAGCTTCTTTCCACATCACAGATGAGGAAATACCTCATGAGTGGTAGAGCAGGGAAACAAACTCAAATTCATTTAACTTTTCCAAAGACTATGCTTCTAATCTTATGATACAAAATAAATGCTTTTCCTATCACCTAGGGTAAATTATTTTACCCTTTTAAGCTTCTGCTTTTCCTTGCAAACATTTTCTTACAGGAAATAAATATCAAGGAATAAAAGAATTTTAAAAGGAGAATAAAAGAAGAGAAGGTCTTAAAAATGCAAACCTTGAGGCTAGCAAATTTTAAATGCTCTGAGAATATAAGCATGCCTTTTCACAAACTATACATAAATCCACAAAGTATCACAAAAGCACAATACATCTCTTTCTCTTTCATATCTCAATATCACCCTTGTGAAAAATGTCAGAAATCCCTTCATAAACTATGATTAGGTGTATCATTACAATGAATGTATTTATATTATATATATATATATATATATATACTTTGATCTCTTTTATAATTCAGTGGATGTTTTAAGGCAGGGAACAGACTGTTTTTCATTAAATCCATAATATTTCATAGCATAACATCGAGTCAAATTATAAATTAGGGGTAGCAAAACATAGAACCATGCCCTGTTTGGCTGGATTAGGAAAAGCAGCCCACGTGTATTGAACTGAACAGCCACCAGTTCCTGAAGAGAAGCCTCTGGGCCGGATGGTTAGAGGACAAGGTGCCAGAAGCCGACCTCTCCGACCACAGCTTCCTCTTCAAGTACCCGGTGGCAGGCACAGTGTGGCTCAGATGGGACCGCCTGCAGCCAACCAATAGAGAATGCTCCGAAATTTCTAGCACAGCCTTGCTGAAATTACCAATAAAGGCTTTCAATGGGATACAAGCTTCTAAAAGCCTCTGCCTCCATGACTTCATCATGGAGATATCAATATAAAGCTCCTATTTAACTCTTACTAAGGCAAAGGGGGCTCATTCACCCAGAATAACACTTTCTTCAACTCTGCCAACACAGGGAGACTCTGTATAGTAACCAGAGGGAAATATGAGATTCCCAATCTCAGGGATTCAGGGTCCCGGGAGCACTGACTGAAGGAAAGGTAATAAAAAGGTACATTCAGCAGAGAAAACAACCACACTTTTCATTTCAGGTTTTTGCAAAGCTCCGGCTACAATAATACATAAAAGCAAATGCCAAGCTGCATCATGAAAGGGATTCGAAAATCAAATCAAATTAATATTTCATCTTTTATGGCGTAGAAACGTTAAGTGTTTGCTGCATCTAGGCAATAAAACCCACAGAGGGCAAAAACAACTTGAAATGATGAAATGCAAAAATCAGATGTTTACTTCCATTTTTCACTGGCTCTGGGCAACTTACGGCAAAACAGCGAAAGCTTGAACCAAATTACTTGCGAAGGAGGAAAAAGCTTCTTGTAGAGGAAATTTTACAGGAGAATAATAAAGTCTTGGTAACTTTTTCAGTTATCAAAATAAGCCTCAAGCAAAGAGCTTGGTGTTAAGTTACTGCACTTAGTTTCTGTTCACAGAGGCAAAGCCTACAGACGTGGGCTGGTGCCAAATGCAAACCCTCTTCCGAGGCCCTGCGGGCAAGATCCATTTTCTGTCAGCAGTTTTCAACTTCTCCCCTTTCCATTGTTGTCCAAATCCAGCAGCTCTCGGAGCTTTCCCATTGAGATGGTTGATCGTCATTACGCCCACTAATAGCTGAGCCACAAAAACCTGACAAAGCTATCCCTCCCCTGGGAGAAGCAAGCAGATTTTTAAAACTCTATTTATCTGAAATTTTGAGAAAAACTTCTAAACACCTAACCAGACTTGTTAAAGCACCCTTGCCCCCCAGGAGCCAAGTGGAGATTTGCTCCTTAGAAACGATTTTAATTCTACCGATTTCTTGAGAAGAATCAGAACAGCCATTTAATAAACACAGTCAACTCACTAATCTGAATATTCTGTTCCTCTTTTTCTTTTTTATTTACAGCTTCATTAAGCTATAATTAATAAACCATGCAATTCATCTAAAGTGTACAATTCAGGGATGCCTGGGTGGCTCAGTTGTTAAGCATCTGCCTTCGGCTCAGGTCATGATCCCAGGGTCCTGGGATCGAGCCCCACATCTGGCTCCTGGCTCAGTGGGGAGCCTGCTTCTCCCTCTCCCACTCCCCCTGCTTGTGTTCCTTCTCTCACTGTGTCTCTCTCTGTCAAATAAATAAATAAAATCTTTTAAAAAAAATAAAGTGTACAATTCAATAATTTTCAGAGATATACAACCAATCTCACAATCATTGTTAGAACATTTTCATCACCCCCCAAAAGAAATTCTGTATGCATTACCTATCACACCCATTTCCTCCCTTAGCTCTAGACAACCACTAGTCTACTTTCAGTCTCTATGGATTTGCGTATCCTAGCCGTTTCACATAAATGAAGTCATACAATACATCTGTCCGGCTTCTGTCACTTAGCATAATGTTTTCAAGGTTCATCCGTATTGTAGCATGTATCAGTACTTCATTCCTATTTATGGCCAAATAATCCATTGTACTGATATATCACCATTTGATTTACCCATTCATTAATCGATGGGCATTTTAATGGGTTGTTCCTATTTTGGGCTATTATGAATAATGTTGCTATGAATATTCATGTTCAAGTTTTTATGCAGACATATGTTTCATTTCTCCTGGATATATGCCTAGAAATGGAATTTCTGGATCATATGGTGACTCTAGTTTGAGGAAGTGCCAAACTGTTTTCCAAAGTGGGTACACCATTTGACATTTCTGCCAACAGTGTGTGAGAGTGCCAATTTCTTCCAATCTTCAATTGTTAATATCACAGATAATATCTGACTGTAGTCATCTGAGTGGGTTTAAAGTCGTATCTCATTGTGGTTTTGATTTGCATGTCCCCGATAATTAATGAGATTGAGCATCTTTTCATGTGGCCATTTTATATCTTCTTTGGAGAAATATCTATTCAGATCCTTTGCCCATTTTTCAATTAGCTTATTTTTCTTTTATTATTGAGTTGACGAATTCTTTGTATATTCTAGATACAAGTCCCTTATCAGATATATATTTTGCAAATATTTTCCCCCATTCTGTGGATTGTTTTTTACTTTTTTGAGGGTGTCTTTTGATGTACAGAAGTTTTAAATTTTGATGAAATCCAATTTACCTATTTTTTCCTTTGGTTGTATTGTCTAATCTAAGGTTACAAAGATTTATGCCTATGTTTATTTCTAAGAGTATTATAATTTTAGCTTCTACATTAAGGCCTTTGATCCATTTTGAGTTAATTTTTTATATATGGTGTGAGGTAGGGGTCCAACCTCATTCTTTTGCATGTGACCAGTTGTTCCAGTAGCATTTTTTGAAAAGACTATTCTTTTCTCGTTGAATGGTCTTGGCATCCTTGTCAAAATCAGTTGATCACAGATGTATGGGTTTGCTTCTGGACTCTTAATTCTATTCGATTGATATTTATGTTTGCTTTAAGTCAGTACCATACTGTCTTGATTATTGTCGCTTTTAATTAAGTTTTGGAATCAAGAAGTCTAGGTCCTCCAACTTGTCTTTATCAAAATTGTTTTGACTGTTCTGAGTTGCTTACTTTCCAAATAAATTTGTCAAATTCTATAAAGAAGCCAGCTGGATTTTTTATGGGAATTAAGTTGAATCTATCTAGGGCGCCTGGGTGGCTCAGTCGTTAAGCATCTGCCTTCGGCTCAGGTCATGATCTCAGGGTCCTGGGATCGAGTCCCGCATCGGGCTCCCTGCTCGGCGGGAAGCCTGCTTCTCCCTCTCCCACTCCCCCTGCTTGTGTTCCTGCTCTCACTATCTCTCTCTCTGTCAAATAAATAAATAAAATCTTTAAAAAATAAAAAGTTGAATCTATCTAGGGAGTACAGCCACCTTAATAACATTAAGTGTTTTGATTCATAAACATGAGACGTCTTTCTGTTTTTTTTAGGTTTTCTTTACATTTTAAACAATATTTTATGGTTTTTCAGAATATAAGTTTTGTACTTCTTTTATTAAATTTATTCCTAAGTATTAAATTCTTTCATGCTAGTGTAAATAGAATTGTTTCCTTAGTTCCATTTTTTAATTGTTCATTGTTAGTGTATAGAAATGCTATTGATTTTTGCATGTTAATCTCATATCTTCCAACTTCACTGAATTCATTTACTAGTTCTAATACCTTTTTAGTGGATTCCTTTGGATCCTCTCTATACAAGATCACATAATCTGTGAATAGAGATAGTTTTACATCTTTCTTTTTAATCTGAATGCCTTTTATTTCATGGTCTTACTTAATTGCCCTGGCTAGAATCTCCAGTGCAAAGATGAATAGAAGTGACAAGAACAGACATCTTTGTCTTGTTCCTGATCTTAGGGGGAAAGCATCCAGTCTTTCATAAGTATGATGTTAGCTGTGGGTTTCTTGCAGATGCCTTTTAATTCATCATGTCTTAACTTTCAATCATTTAAATAGTAGTTGAGCTAAACTTCAATTTTGTGTTATTTAAAAATGTGTTGTTGGGGGACCTCGGTTAAGCATCTGCCTCTTGGTTTTGGCTCAGGTTGTGATCTCAGGTTTGTGAGATCAAGCCCCACCTTAAGCTATGCACTTAGTGTGGACTCAGCTTAAGATTCTCTCTTTCCCTCTCCTTCTGCCCCTCCCCCTGCTCGCTCTCTCTCTCAAATAATAAATAAAATCTTTAAAAATATATATAAGATAAAAAGTTAAGTATAACTTTCAGAAAACTTACAAAATATACAATTTTTAAGATATATTTAACTTAACAGAAAACACTTATTGAGCATCTACTGTACGTGGGGCTCTGTACTAGGCTCTAGAGATAAATAGTGCATAAAGCTTACAAAAATTACTGCTCACATTGAGTTTACAATATACTGTGGGAAAAACAGATAATAAAAAAATAAACCAATAACTAAGCAAATCTTACTGAATGTTAGAAGGTGAAAGCATTACAGAGAAAAAGGTTGAGCCTAGCAAGGAAAATCAAGAGTTCTGGGAGAGGAGTTGTTTTTAAATGGGGTATACTGGGTAAGGTCTCACTGACAAGAGGCCATTTGAGCAAAAACTTGGAGGACAGGGAATGCAGCATGTACAGAGAATACACGACACCCTAATTACACACTGTTTTCTACTATCCCACTAAAGTACGTTTACTGAGAGTCAAAATTATTAAAGGTCACAACATTTTATAACTAGAAGAAAATTTAAAAATTAATCAACCTGCCTTGTTCTCTGAATGAAATAGTCTAAACTAAAAAACTAAGAACTTTGAGCAAGGCAGTGACAGGTGAAATGGAAAACTTAATCAGTATGATATATTTTGTACTTTTTACCTAGAGATGTTTTGTTTCAAAAGACATGCATAATTCCACCAGGTAATAATGACCGCAAAAAGTTCTACGAATAGAAACATACTCTATTAATCTAATGGTCTGAGCAGCTTTGGAGGACACCAAACCTACTGTCTATCAGAACTGAGGTTTCAGAAATCCATAAATTAATCAACTTTTTTAAAAGAGGCATTGGGGGGGCGCCTGGGTGGCTCAGTCGTTAAGCATCTGCCTTCGGCTCAGGTCATGATCCCAGGCTTCTGGGATCGAGCCCCACATTGGGCTCCCTGCTCAGCAGGAAGCCTGCTTCCTCTCCCACTCCCCCTGCTTGTGTTCCCTCTCTCGCTGTGTCTCTCTCTGTCAAATAAATAAATAAAATCTTTAAAAAAATTTTTTTTAATCAAAAAAATAAAAGAGGCATTGGATAGAAAGCACTAGAAAACAAACAGATGACATGGTTCTCATGTGCCTTCCTAATGCAATGACAAACACCACCAACTGATCCATCTTTAAATCCCAGCAAAACACCAGTAGTCTCTCTCCTTTATTGTTCAGACCGTAACCACTCTTGGTTTTGAGTAATAAAATCACACATTTGCAAATAAAACTTCTTTTAAGAAGACACTAATATATCTTGAAGAGCTAAAAGAGGGGCACCTGGGTGGCTCAGCCGGTTAAGCATCCAAGTCTTGGTTTTGGCTCAGGTCATGACCTCAGGGTCATGAGATCAAGCCTCGCAGCAGGCTCCACAATCAACGCAGAGTCTGTTTGAGATTCTCTTCCTCTCCCTCTGCCCCTCCCCTTGCTCACTCTCTCTCTCAAAGTAAATAAATAAAATCTTTAAAAAAAAGTAAAGCTAAAAGAATAAGAAAATGCAATAAATATTTTAAATTTCACCCCAAATGACTTGAGAACCAGCAAAAGAAAAAATGAGTGTAACAACAGTCAATGCAATGTACCTCCCAGCTAATAGCCATGGGCCCCTCCCACAGTGATGGTCACTGGTTCACTATCAAATCCAGATATTACACTGGGGGGACTAGAGGCTTCACCAGGATCAAAGGTAGCCCTTTATCTTTTCACATTTTTATTTTCACCAAAATGAAGGCTATGCAAGACACCTGCCTAATAAAGTAGATTTTTACTCAGAGCTGGAGAGGAGTAGCTAGCTGACATCTTAGACAACTGGGCTGGAACTGAAAGCAACCATTATAAGATGGGGAAGTGGACAGAATAAAAAAGAAGGCAATTTAACAGGTGTAACTCAAGTTTCAACCTGTTAGAGCAAGAAAGAACTTTGTGTTTTAGAATTTACTAACATGTTTTAGCAACTAACGTGTTTACTAACATTTTCAAAATTATTCCTACATTATATGAAATGAATTGTTTGGGTTTCTTATTTGTTTGTTATCATAGAATCATAGAATTTGGGAGCTATGACAGAGATTGCTACTTATTCCCTGATGACTACCCTTCCTTCTTCTAGAAACACCAGTCTCCTATTGGTGGCAAGTTTTATTTATTTATTTATTTTTATAAAAGACCAGATCGTAAATATTTTCCACTCTATGGGCCAGACATTACCTGTTACAATTACTGTTGTGGTGCTAAGGTAGTCACAGTCTTGTGTAAACAAATAAGCACTGCTATGTTTCAGTAAAATTTTATTCACAAACAAACAAACAAAAAGAAAAACAAGTAGCAGGCTGCATTTGACCCAAGACTCCTATTCTAAAGTAATAGCATGGGGGGGAGAGGAAAGATGGAGGAGGAGTAGGGGACCCTATTTCAACTGGTCCCCAGAATTGAGCTGAATATCTACCAGACCACTCTGAGCACCCACGAAACCAGCCTGAGATGTAAGAAGATCTGGATCTCTACGAACAGAATATCGCAGGCAGTTGGTTTTGAGGTAGGAAGAGGGGAGCCCTGATTCCGTGGGCAGATATCAGAGGATAAACGTCAGCGGGAGGGTGCCTGGCCCTGGGGATCCTACACCGCTGGTGAGCGACAGCCTCGCGCGCTGGGGACCAGGCACAGACTCGCAGACTGGTAGCGGCGGGGAAAGGACTTTAGGGCAGCCCCCCGGAGCGGAAACCCGGAGCGGCGGGGTCGCGCCTACGAACTGCAGCCCCCAGGATGGAAACCCAGAGCAGCGGGTTCGCGCCTGCGAACTGCAGCCCCCGGGCAGAAACCCGAAGTGGAGAGGTCGCACGCAGTAACTGGGAGCAGCTGGCGGTTTTAGAAGCACAAAGGGCAGAGACCCGCCCTGACTGGGAGGCAGGACTGGGAGCGCCACGGAGGGGCGCACAACCCAGGCAGCTGCAGTTTATAGCAGGACGGACAGAAACGGAGACAGTGTGGCCTGGAGAGCTCACTGAAGAACAGACTGAGGTCTCGCTGCTCTGGGACAGAGGGTTGGAAACGGTCTCTTCTGCTCTGACTCGCGGAAGAGACGCGGAAAGCCGCCAGGGAAAGCCACCAGAGAACAAAAGCCCCCAAAACTGATTCCCGCTGAGCCCATCCCCCACCACAGAGGGGCAGGGCAACTCCGCCCAAACAGGGTTGCCTGAGTAACAGCGCGGCAGGCCCCTCCCGCAGAAGACAGGCTGGGAAAACAAGAGGCCAGCAACCCTAAGGTCCCAAGAAAAAAGGTGCATCTTGCTTGGGTTCCTGTCAATAATTTGGACTCTATACATTCCCTCAAACACTCATCAACAGAATGACTAGGAGGAGCAGCCCCCAAAATAGAAAAGACTCAGAGATTATGATTTATGCTTCAGATTTACAAATGGATGCAGATATAACCAAGATATCGGAGATGGAATTCAGGCTAGCAATTGTGAAGACAATGGCTAGAATGGAGAAATCAATTAATGGCAACATAGAGTCTCTAAGGGCAGAAATGAAAGCTGAATTGGCAGAACTTAAAAATGCTATCAATGAGATCCAATCCAATCTAGATAATCTAACAGCTAGGGTAACTGAGGCAGAAGAACGAATAAGCGACCTGGAAGACAATATAATAGATAAAAAGGGAAAAGAGGAGGCCAGGGAAAAACAACTCAGAATCCATGAAAATAGAATCAGAGAAATAAGTGACACCATGAAGTGTTCCAATGTCAGAATAATTGGAATCCCGGAGGGAGTGGAGAGAGAGAGAGGACTAGAAGATGTATTTGAGCAAATCGTAGCTGAGAACGTCCCTAATCTGGGGAATGAAACAAACATTCGAGTCCTAGAGGCAGAGAGGACCCCTCCTAAGATCAAGGAAAACAGGCCAACACCCCGGCATGTAATAGTAAAACTTGCAAATCTTAGAACCAAGGAAACCATCTTAAGGGCAGTTAGGGGGAAGAGATTCCTTATGTACAGAGGGAGGAACATCAGAATAACGTCAGACCTATCCACAGAGACCTGGCAAGCCAGAAAGGCCTGGCAAGACATATTCAGGGTACTAAATGAGAAGAACATGCAGCCAAGAATACTTTATCCGGAAAGGCTTTCATTTAGAATGGATGGAGAGATGCAGAGCTTCCACGACTGGCAGAAACTAAAAGAATATGTGACCACTAAGCCGGCCCTGCAAGAAATATTAAGGGGGGTTCTATAAAAGGAGAAAGACCCCAAGAGTGATATACAACAGAAATTTACAGGGACAATCTATAAAAACAACGTCTTCACAGGCAACATGATGACAATTAATTCGTATCTTTCAATAATCACTCTCAACGTGAGTGGCCTAAACGCTCCCATAAAACGGCTCAGGGTTGCAGATTGGATAAAAAGACAGGACCCATCCATATGCTGCCTACAAGAGATTCATTTTGAACCTAAAGATACATCCAGACTGAAAGTGAAGGGATGGAGATCCATCTTCCATGCCAGCGGACCTCAAAAGAAAGCTGGGGTAGCAATTCTTATATCAGACAAATTAGATTTTAAACTAAAGTCTGTAAAGAGACACAGAAGGACACTATAGCATTCTTAAAGGGTCTATCCAACAAGAAGATCTAACAATTGTAAATATCTATGCCCCCAACATGGGAGCAGCCATCTACATAAGCCAACTGTTAACCAAAATAAAGAGTCACATTGATAACAATACGTTAATTGTAGGAGACCTCAATACTCCACTCTCAGCAATGGACAGATCATCTAAGCAGAAAATCAACAAGGAAACAAGAGCTTTGAATGATACATTGGACCAGATGGACCTCATAGATATTTACAGAATGAATATTCTATTCCACCCTAAAACAACAGAATACTCATTCTTCTCGAGCGCACATGGAACTTTCTCCAGAATAGACCACATACTGGGTCACAAATCAGGTCTCAACCAATACCAAAAGATTGAGATTATTCCCTGCATATTCTCAGACCACAATGCTCTAAAACTGGAACTCAATCACAAGAAAAAATTTGGCAGAAATTCAAACACTTGGAAGTTAAAGACCACTCTGCTCAAGAATGTTTGGGTCAACCAGGAAATCAAAGAAGAACTTAAACAATTCATGGAAATCAATGAGAATGAAAACACATCGGTCCAAAACCTATGGGATACTGCAAAGGCGGTCCTAAGGGGGAAATACATAGCCATCCAAGCCTCACTCAAAAAAACAGAAAAATCCCGAATTCACCAACTAACTCTACACCTTAAAGAACTAGAGAAAAAGCAACAAATGATGCCTAAGCCACGCATTAGAAGAGAAATAATTAAAATTAAAGCAGAGATCAATGAATTAGAAACCAGAAACACAGTAGGTCAGATCAATGAAACTAGAAGTTGGTTCTTTGAAAGAATTAATAAGATCAATAAACCACTGGCCAGACTTATCCAAAAGAAAAGAGAAAGGACCCAAATTAATAAAATTATGAATGAAAGGGGAGAGATCACGACTAACACCAAGGAAATAGAAACAATTATTAGAAATTATTATCAACAACTGTATGCCAATAAACTGAGCAATCTGGATGAAATGGAGGCCTTCCAGGAAACCTATAAGCTGTCAAGACTGAAACAGGAAGAAATTGACAACCTGAATAGGCCAATAACCAGTAACGAGACTGAAGCAGTGATCAAAAACCTCCCAAAAAACAAGAGTCCAGGGCCTGATGGATTCCCTGGGGAATTCTACCAAACATTCAAAGAAGAAATAATACCTATTATACTGAAGTTGTTTCAAAAAACAGAAACAGAAGGAAAACTTCCAAACTCATTCTATGAGGTCAGCATTACCTTAATCCCCAAACCAAGCAAAGACCCCATCAAAAGGGAGAATTTCAGACTGATATCCCTAATGAATATGGATTCCAAAATCCTCAACAAAATCCCAGCTAATAGGATCCAACAATACATTAAAAGGATCATCCACCACGACCAAGTGGGATTTATCCCCGGGATGCAAGGGTGGTTCAACATTCGCAAATCAATCAATGTGATAGAACACATTAATAAGAGGAGGGAGAAGAACCATATGGTCCTCTCAATTGATGCAGAAAAAGCATTTGACAAAATACAACATCCTTTCCTCTTCAGAGTATAGGGATAGAGGGAACATTCCTCAAGTTCATAAAATCCATCTATGGAAAACCCACAGCCAATATCATCCTCAATGGGGAAAAGCTGAGAGCCTTTCCCTTAAGATCAGGAACATGTCAAGGATGCCCACTCTTGCCACTATTGTTCAACATAGTACTAGAAGTCCTAGCAACAGCAATCAGACAACAAAAAGAAATAAAAGGTATTCAAATTGGCAAAGAAGAAGTCAAACTCTCTCTTTTCGCAGACGACATGATACTTTATGTGGAAAACCCAAAAGACTCCACCCTCAAATTACTAGAACTCATCCAGCAATTCAGTAATGTGGCAGGATACAAAATCAATGCACAGAAATCAGTTGCTTTCTTATACACTAACAACGCAAGTGTAGAAAGAGAAATTAGAGAAACGATTCCATTTACAATAGCACCAAAAACCGTAAGATACCTCGGAATAAACCTAACTAAAGAGGTAAAGGATCTATACTCTAGGAACTACAAAACACTTATGAAAGAAATTGAGGAAGACACAAAAAGATGGAAAAACATTCCATGCTCATGGATCAGAAGAATAAAGATTGTTAAAATGTCTATGCTACCCAGAGCAATCTATACCTTCAATGCCATCCCAATCAAAATTCCAACGACATTTTTCAAAGTGCTGGAACAGACAATCCTAAAATTTCTATGGAATCAGAAAAGACCCCAAATCACCAAGGAAATGTTGAAAAAGAAAAACAAAGCTGGGGGCATCACGTTGCCCGATTTCAAGCTATATTACCAAGCTGTGATCACCAAGACAGCATGGTACTGGCACAAAAACAGACATATAGACCAATGGAACAGGATAGAGAGCCCAGATATGGACCCTCAACTCTATGGTCAAATAATCTTTGACAAAGCAGGAAAAAACAATCAATGGAAAAAAGTTAGTCTCTTCAATAAATGGTGCTGGGAAAATTGGACAGCCACATGCAGAAGAATGAAACTCGACCATTCTCTAACACCATACACAAAGATAAACTCAAAGTGGATGAAAGACCTCAATGTGAGACAGGAATCCATCAAAATCCTAGAGGAGAACAAAGGCAGTAATCTCTTTGACATCGCCCACAGCAACTTCTTTCAAGATACATCTCCAAAAGCTAGTGAAACAAAAGCAAAAATGAACTTTTGGGACTTCATCAAGATAAAAAGCTTCTGCACAGCAAAGGAAACAGTCAACAAAACAAAGAGGCAACCCACAGAATGGGAGAAGATATTTGCAAATGACACTACAGATAAAGGGCTGGTATCCAAGATCTATAAAGAACTTCTCAAACTCAACACCCAAAAAACAAATAATCAAGTCAAAAAGTGGGCAGAAGAGATGAAAGACACTTCTCTGAAGAAGACATACAAATGGCTAACAGACACATGAAAAAATGTTCATCATCATTAGCCATCAGGGAAATTCAAATCAAAACCACATTGAGATACCACCTTACACCAGTTAGAATGGCAAAAATGGACAGGGAAAGAAACAACAAATGTTGGAGAGGTTGTGGAGAAAGGGGAAACCTCTTACACTGTCGGTGGGAATGCAAGTTGGTACAGCCACATTGGAAAACAGTGTGGAGGTTCCTCAAAAATTTAAAAATAGAGCTACCCTATGACCCAGCAATTGCACTACTGGGTATTTAACCCAAAGACACAGATGTAGTGAAAAGAAGGGCCATATGCACCCCAATGTTCATAGCAGCAATGTCCACAATAGCCAAACTGTGGAAAGAGCCGAGATGCCCTTCAACAGATGAATGGATAAAGAAGATGTGGTCCATATATACAATGGAATATTACTCAGCCATCAGAAAAGATGAATACCCAACTTTTACATCAACATGGATGGGACTGGAGGAGATTATGCTAAGTGAAATAAGTCAAGCAGAGAAAGTCAATTATCATATGGTTTCACTTATTTGCGGATCATAAGGAATAGCATGGAGGACACTAGGAGAAGGAAGGAAAAAATGAGGTGGGGGGGGAATTGGAGGGAGAGATGAACCATGAGAGACTATGGACTCTGAGAAACAAACAGGGTTTTAGAGGGGAGGGGGAAGGGGGGATTGGTTAGCCCGGTGATGGGTATTAAGGAGGGCACGTACTGCATGGAGCACTGGGTGTTATACGAAAACAATGGATCATGGATCACCACATCAAAAACAAATGATGTATTGTATGGTGACTAACATAACATAATAAAATTTAAAAAAAAAAAAAAGAAGAAGAAGAAAGCTGAGGAATATTAATCTTGCTATGTTAATACCAAACTATATTTCAGAGCAAATATTATAAAGAATACAGAAGGTCATTTCATAATAATAAAAGAACCAAACAAGAAAAAATAAAATAAAATAAAGTAATAGCATGGCTTATGGCTGTCTGGAATACAGACTACATTTCCCAGACTCCCTTGCAACTGGATGTGGGCATGTGATAAGGTCTGGCCACTGTTAGGTAAACAAAAGTAGTATATCCATCCATGCCTTTCTTCCCCTCTCCTACCACCCTGCTGTTATGAATGTAGAGTTGATAGCTAGATATCTCCTTTGGGCCAGGAGGACAAGAATCCAGATGGAGCAGAAATTGGAAACGGTCTTGGTGACTGCAGTCACTATACCAACCCTGAGCTGCCTATGTCCAGATTTTTTTGTGTGAGAGTGAAATAAAAATCTATTTTGCTTAAACTTCTTATTTTGACTCTCTGATATTCTCTGAAAAGTTTAATCCTAACTTAATACAGGAGCTCAGGGATCATCTCTTCAACTCCCTCATTTTATAGATCACAAAAGAGAGAGAAAAAGAGAGAGAAGAGAAGATACATGACTTGTTAATGCTGAAGCAAGGCCTAAGCTTGTTTGATTCTAAATCCAATGCCTTTTCTAAATTTATATGAGGCTAACACTCCCATAAATACACATTTAAATTACAAAGGTTTGGGCGCCTGGGTGGCTCAGTTGCTAAGCGTCTGCCTTCAGCTCAGGTCTTGATCCCAGCGTCCTGGGATCAAGTCCCACATCAGGCTCCTTGCTCAGTGGGGAGCCCGCTTCTCCCTCTGCCTGCCACTCCCCCTGCTTGTGCTCTCTCTCTCTCTCTCTGACAAATAAATAAAATATTTTTAAAAATTAGTTCCCATATTTTCTAATTACCTGTTGCTCTAAAAATTCCTCTACCAGAGACTCAAAGGTCTCTATAATACAAAACCACTGCACACTATTTCTTCTATTTCCTCTATTAATTATATTATTTCCTCTTTTATTCATCTTCATATGCATCATAATGCCCATCAGAGTAGTTTGCTAAATGGTAGGCACTCAAAAACTACTCAGTGAATTCAGGGAATGGACTATTCTCCCTAGGTCATGATCCTAAGACAGGCTGGGAGCACATACCATAAAGCAAAATCCTCCCCAGGGCAGATATTTTATCTGAACACAAAATTTCTACTGGCACCTTTTTCTGAGATTCTTGGGAATCTGATCTAAAGACAAACAAGATTTATCTATTACTAGTTGTCAGCACTGAAAATGCACCTGATGCTTCTATGATACTTGGGAAAACTTGTAAAGTTGTATTTCTTAAACATTTCAAACATTCTCCCTAAAAATCTTCAATTAACATGCAGAATGTTTTGCTTAGCAAAGTTAAGGCTGATGACTCTGTTCAAATAAGCAAAAGTTTTTCGTATAAATTGACATATATATATACACACACACACATACACACAAATATATATATATATAAAACCAAACTGTCAATTTGTACATATATATATATATATAGTGTGTGTGTGTGTGTGTGTGTGTGTGTAAAATCTTGTAACTGTAACTACCAACACATTGATTACATGAGTAACTATTTCGGAGAGCAAGGCTGCAATAGGAACAAAGAAGAACTTGTAATGTCATGAATACAGATGTTCTATTGAAAAATCTTTGGATATTTATTTATATAACTGTCCTACTCTACTTCATTACTGGATAATTCCACCAAGCTCAATTGCATTTCCACAAGAGGTGTATTTACATAGAATATATTTCAAACAAATTGAAGGAAGATGTTACAAAACAATATTGAACTACTCAATATAAAACA
Source organism: Phoca vitulina (assembly GCF_004348235.1). Lineage (NCBI taxonomy): Eukaryota > Metazoa > Chordata > Mammalia > Carnivora > Phocidae > Phoca > Phoca vitulina. Next base: position 20,467,084 of record NW_022589728.1, read on the forward strand.
ATGATACACAAATTTTTCCTTGCATAGGTAAGAGAAGTATGCACCTATAATGTTTCTAAATATCCACTTTAGTCAATACGCCAACACAAATTACACTCATCTTCATTGTAAATAGAGATATAAAAAATGTTTAATACGATGACTTGAAAACATCAACTATTGGTAACAAACCCAAATAAACCCACGTTTTACCTTCTTTTTCTTTTTTAAAGATTTTATTTATTTATTTGACAGAGAGAGACACAGCGAGAGAGGGAATACAAGCAGTGGGAGTGGGAGAGGGAGAAGCAGGCTTCCCGCCGAGCAGGAAGCCCGATGCGGGGCTCAATCCCAGGACCTGGAATCATGACCTGAGCCGAAGGCAGACGCTTAATGACTGAGCCACCCAGGCGCCCCCCACGTTTTACCTTCTAACCAATGAAAACACCACAAGGGGAAGTTGAGCCTGACAGCAAAGCAAATTTTCTGTGGTCCATCATGAGATGGTTCAGGTTACAAAAAGACGTTACTTCAACTTCTAATAATGTTTAAGCCCCTGTTTTACTGTTTAGTTGAAAAGAGTAAGGTATTTCCTTGCCCTGTGTGGTAATAACCATATCCTGGCCATGCTCAAGGGCTAAGATCTTCTTTGACTCTGGATGTGATTTTTAGGACAGAAAGCATCTCTGAGTAAATGAGAGACGGTGGCATGAGCTGGGAGTCAGAACAGTGCGTCTCTAGCCCCAGGACGTCACTACCTGTGGGGCCAAGAATCCTTCAGTTAGAGCTTCTACCTCTACTGATCTACCTATAAAACTGGGATAATATTATACTCTGTGCTCTCTCTTCCTCATCTCTTTCCATAATAGTCCTGATTCTCCTGTCCTATTATAGAGGATGGAATATTTAATGAGGAGAGAGGAAAGCCAAGGTCATTCTCATTAATATCTATGTTGTTCTTTACACGTAAGTATTTTTTAAAATTTTTACTTGAGTATAGTTGACACATAATGTGACATTAGTTTTAAGCATACAGCTTAGTGAACTGGCAAGTTTATACATCATGCTGTGTTCACCACAGGTGTGGCTACCATCTGTCCCATTACAGTATCATTAACTGTATTCCTTAGGCTGTACCTTTTATTTAATAAGTAATTTTTAAACTTTTTAAAACTTCAACAGCCCTATAAAATGGGTATGATTACATCATTTCACAACTAGTAAAACTGAGGCCAAAGAAATTACTTAACTCACGCAAAGTTACACAGCTAATAAGTGGCAGAGGCAGATCTTGAACCCAGACCCTCTGACTCCAAAATCCATATCCTTTCTCTTATGACATATTGGCCCACTACAAAGCATTTGGGGATGACCTCACTTCAGCAGGGTATGGACCTGCAAAAATGGGATCATGCCTGGTAAAAAGTTCCTGAGTTCTCAAAAGGAGAATAATTAATCATCAAGCTACCTTACTCCTTGATAGTCCTTCCAAAAAAAAACAAAAAGTGTAGCAATTCAACTTCAGTTCGATCACACACAACAAAGACAAAAAGAAAGAGAAAAAAACACACACACATATATATATATAATATATGTATGATTTTAACTGCCAGGAAATACATCTTACATATACCAAAGCAAAACAGTAAGACATTGACTAACTTGAATGTCTAGAAAAAGAAGTTGCTCACAAAAATCAGAGGATTTTGCAGGGTTGGCAAGAGGGGGTAGATGCAGAGAGATGGTGGGATGTTTGCTAGTTGACCTTTGAAGAAAGGTTGTCTAATTCAGTCTTTCATTTAAAGAGAGGACTGCCTGAGGGCCAGAGAAATTAATATTTACAGTCATTCATTCATCAAATCTACTGGGCGTAGGAGCAGAAAGGCTCTTACATCTGCTCCAGACATTTCACTCTCTCCTCTGGGTTTTCAGTCCTTTTCAAAAGCTCCCTAATCTTTCTCAACTTTTATACATAAATAAATCCTGCTCTGTGAACGAAATATATTATTTTTGATGGCTAAGGCTCTCAAGGGGCCTCTGTGCCATTCTGAACATCAGCGATCATCAAGGGGAGATGAATGTAGATATAGAAATGTGGAGAAAACTGGACTGAATGTCCTCTGAGCCCAGAAAAGCCTTTATAAGTGATGTCTGTCCTCATTTTTCTCTGTGTACACACACACATGTGAGTGTGCATGGGAAACAAATCCCAGACATAAGGACTAGTAATCATCAAAGATAAGTGAAATAAACATCTCATTTAATTCAAAGATTTGGTCGTCTGACATTTCACTGCACCGTGCTCAAATATATGAAATTAAAATACTTAAAATGTCTTTTCCCCCACTAAGAGTTATGAAAAATAGACATATTTGAGGTTGAACAATAAATGGAGAATAAATCAGAGATATCAAGATTTACCCCTAGCTCAACATTGATTCAGCTGAAATCAGTTTCATGTTTCATGTGTTACACTTGGAAAGCAATTGTACTTTATAACTTATATTGCATCTCTAAGCCTCCCTCAGTTCAGATGAAATAATCCCTCAATCACATTAGTATCAAATCTCTTGCCTTCTCTTTCATTTCCCCCCCACACCTGTTAGTCACACTTTGTATCTCTTTTCACTCTTTGAATCCATTTCCCCCACATAACCTCTGCTATCAATGTTTCCACCTGCCCTAAGTCCTGCCTTCACTCTTCTGCCTTAGATGCCCCTTCCTGAGAGTATCTCATAAAGTGGGTATTGGAGTTATCCCTAATGGTTACTTCCCAAACACTGCACCAAGCACACAGTCTACATTCCCTCACTTAATCCTCGTAATCTCTAACACTCACAGAACTTAATGAACTCATCCAGGGACATGGGCAGCCTTACAGGGTCACTAAACTGCAAGGTCCTTGAGGGTAGGATCCCTCTGTGCTCTCATCATGACTTTTCTACACCTTGCACAGTGCCAGGCCCATAGCAGAAGCTTTATAAATATCTGTGCATGGACGGATGAATGGATGAATGGATGGATGGATGGATGGATAAAAAGAATGAGCAAGAATTTCAACAAGATTTGTCTCCTTCCAAAACTGATCCTCTTAACTACCATACCATATGTTTTACCCAATGCATAAAAAGTTGGAGGAGAGAGAATTTGTACAATAAAAATTCTAAAATGTAAGCAGCTTCTCTGAGGACCAGCTCAATCTATAGATTATGGACTTGTATTATGGACAGCTGGGTGTACAGCTCACAAAAACTGGCCTCTACCCCTGTTTTATCCACTGCAAACTGGAGAGATGGGCCCTCCGCTGCAGTACTACAACAAGAGCAGCCTACAGTGCATCAAAAGGCCCCTTTGTATCACTGCACCTAGCTAAGAGTGGAAGCCGAACAGAGCACAGACTCATACTGAAGGAAAGACGCCCAATTTCATTCGGATTCCCAAAAGCTACATGGATTTTTCAAAGAAACTTCAGCAAGATTCCCTCTTTTGATCATTACAGCAATCTGAGGGAAAATGCTAAGGCTTGTTGGGGGAAGAGGGGGGTACGGACTGACAAGCATATTCATGAGCTCTCTGTTTCCCTCCCCTGTCTGGAATTGGCTTCTCTGCCAGGATAAAGGCTAATTGAAAGATGGACAATTAAATTAAATAGTTAAAAAGAAAATAAGTATATTAGACAAATGGGTTATTAGTATGAAATTATTTATATGGATACGATACGTGTCATTACAGCAAAAGAATGGAAAAAACCCAATGTCCTTCCAGACAGTAGCGTGCTATACTGTGTGGCTATAAAAGAAATGAGCAAGGTCTCTGAGGCTGCTATAGTAAGTGTACTTACCCCGGGGGGAGAAAGGGGAGAGATACCAATATAACACACTGATGTGTATATTACATATATTGCATACATACTACATTCATTCACTCATTCATTCATTCATTTTTAAAGATTTTATTTATCTGAAAGAGAGGGAGACACAGCAGGAGCGGGGAGAGGGACAGAAGGAGAGGGAGACAGACTTCCGCTGAGCGTGGAGCCAGACACGGGGCTCAATTCCACAGTCCCGAGATCACAACCTCACAACCGGAGCCCAAGTCAGATGCTTAACCGACTGAGCCACCCGGATGCCCTCACATATTTACTTACCTATTCAAAAAGAAATAAGAGGGATAAACTAATAAAATGCTACCTATAGAGAGAACTGGATGGAAGCAAGGCCTCTTTGATGCATTACATAATTTTTAAATTAACTTAAAAATATAAAAATAAAATAATCCCTAAAAACTGAAAACAAATTAAAGCAAATAAACTCCACAGTTTATCAGGTTGCTGGCATAACCAGAAAAGAATCATTTCAGATAACTTCAGGTCACAGTATTTTTTGCACAGCCTGTGGACAAAAGAACCACAAAGAAGTCTAAAACTGAATTTCATATTTCATGGTTGGCAATAATACTGATACTTGGTTGGAAACTATAATACACACACTCATACATAAACACTCGGATAAATTATTTTATAGTCATTAGGAAAAAAGATTTGCAGAATTAGAGCAAAGAGATACAATATAATAACAAAGAAGTTAATCAATAACCTGCAATCTTAAGTTTAAAGCAAAAATATCAGTATAACCTCATGATGTTTTTCTCTTTTTATGTAAAAAAAAAAAAAAAAGCCCTAGCATCAATGACAAGCTTATAGCAATGAGGCGACCCTACTGTCTGGATGGTGATCTCCAAATACCCTCTTCCTCTAAAAGGAACCACAGCTGCTTGCAGAAATGACTGATCCTAAGTCTAGGGCAGGAAACATAAGATAAGTGAGTCATCTTTTGTCATGCGAGAAACCAAAGACTACTGAGGCTGTGCCAAAGGATGCAGGTGCTAACTTGAAAGGGCTCCCAGTGACCAGACACTGGACAACTACAGCAGCAAACAGAATAATGACTACTAAGGATTAAAACACATCAAACATAAGTAGCCACGAGTTCATTGTAATATATTTTTAAATTTATTGGTGACTCTACAGATTTGCTAGAGTATAAATTTTTACTCCGAAAATTGGTAAATAAAGGAAAGAATCAAAAGAAATAATGGGCATTTGGAAAACTGGCCAAACAGGAGGCTGATCACTTGGTGAATTGATTTAGAGCAACTGAGAGAGAGAGAGATTCAGAGAGAGAGAGACAGAGAGAGACAGGGGTCCATGATGCATTGTGGTATGAACATCCCTCCCAGCACCCTCTCGCTGTCTCCCTGCTCCAGAAAGTTTATGCTATTTTACTCTTATGATCAAGACTAAAGAAGTCCCTCCTTATAATTTCATTTGAATGTGTTACTTCTTCTAACAGGTGGAATTGAACAAAACACCCTTGAGTTACCACTCTAAATTAAATTAATACAAAGTTTGTTTTAAATCAGAAAACCTAACAAAACTGTTTAACAGGAATTTAAATTTAACACTGTTTCACAGCATGTAAAGGAAGAAAACTAATTTTTATTGAGCATCTACCAGATACCAAAATCTTTAAAGTAGAATTATCTCATTTCACTTTTTTTCTGTAGCCCTGGGATATGATCACTCACATTTTACAAATGATAAACAGAGTGGTAAAGTGACTTGGCTAAAATTACGCATTTAGTTAATCTTTTGGATCTGGGATCCAAAGAGAGGTCTGTCTGTGGATTACATCAGGTCACCCACAGAAGGAAAAACAGATCATGTTGATGCTAGACATGGCCAAAGTTGGTGGTGATGCAACATTACCAAAAAGACCACAGAAATGAATTGGTTAATAACTAATCCTCTTGTAAGAAAATAATACAACTCTATGGGGAATGTAAGAATAAGTTCATTTCGTGCATGTGGCTTTAGAAAAAAATGATTTAATCTAAGATTTTAGAAAAGGAAGAAATCATAGAGTTCCTTCCAGTCCAAATTATTGTTTTCTAGATTAGAAAAACTATTCTCTAGAAAGAAAGACTGATGAACCTACAGTCACACAATGGATTAGCGGCGTGAGGGCCAACACGCTGCTCACCTCATGCCCTAACGTAGTCCTGGGGTAGCTCTGGGGGGTACCTTTGCAGGCCTGAGATCATCCTGAGCCGAATTAAGAGAGCGCATGTACGTGGCACTGACTCCTAGCCAAGGTGTGAAACACATGGATTAATATATTGATCTGCAACCTCATCTGAGGAGTTTGGGGATGATTTGTACCAGCTTTTAGCATTGTTTATTGATGAAAGTGAGCATGAAGATTTGTACCTGGTCTCCCTAAGATCACCTGGAGAGTTCTGATGTTGAGGCTGGTTACAGAGCAGGAACCCATGTGGCCAGCAAAGTACAGAAAATAAAAAATATTAAAAATATTTTTAAATAGGGTGTCTGGGTGGCTCAGTCGGTTAAGCATCTGCCTTTGGCTCAGGTCATGATCTCAGGGTCCTGGGATCGAGTCCCGCATCAGGCTCCCTGCTCAGCATGGAGCCTGATTCTCCCTCTGCCCCTCTCCCTGCTCATGCTCTCGCTCTCTCTCTTGCTCTCTCTCTCTCAGATAAATAAATAAAATCTTTAAAAATATATTTTAAAATATAAAAAGTATTATAAAAATACTTTGTGGGCGCCTGGGTGGCTCAGATGGTTAAGCGTCTGTCTTTGGCTCAGGTCATGATCCCAGCGTCCTGGGATCGAGTTCCGCATCGGGCTCCCTGCTCCTTGGGAGCCTCCTTCTCCCTCTGCCTCTCTCTCTCTCTCATAAATAAATAAATAAAATCTTAAAAAAAAAATACTTTGTAACACCCACTGAGACTCCATTTTGGGCTCTGCTTCCTGGGTGTTCCAAGTACATGTCAATGGTGCCAGATATAAGAGAGGACATGGGTCCTGCCATGCCCTTCAGAGATGGTCTGTGACTGGGAAGTACATTCTCACTTCAGTGCTATTGTCATAGAGTACTTATGTGTAGTGTTGTCACTCTGGGGCCTCTGAGCCTTCTTGAGCAATTAAACCCTGTTTAACCATCACCATCAGTGCACTGGCTTAGAACCTGCCACATGGTAGGCACTCAAACATGCCTTAAATTAACTAGCTAATCAACAAATAAAAAGAATCTGAGTATCTTGACTTAATGTCCGCTATAACCTTCTACAACAGTTCTAATTAGCACCGGAGAAAAACACATGTAATTTAGTATAATAAATACCTTTCTGCCCAAAAGACAAAGAGCCTAAAATTGTCACTCTTAGGTCCTAATAGCCTCTATTTATCTCAAGATTGTTTAAAAGTATAGAAGGGAGAAGATGCTAGCAGCGGCTGCAGGATGTTGGTTTTCAAGGACCTTCCTCTCCTCTCCCTGAGCATATCATGTTCAGTGCCTGCCCACGTCTTGTGGAGTCCAAGGTCACTGTCTGACCTTGGAAATGGGCAGTGACGCCAAGTGTAGCCATACTTAATATGGTCCATTTGCACTTAAAAGTTTAATGTTAATGTTAAAAATCTATGTACACATTTATAAAATTAGTACAAAAATATATTTTTAAAAACTATTCTTATAAAATTAAAGAACTGGTATAGAAAAGCAGAAGAATGAAGCTAATCAAAGCATGTGCATGTCTCTCTGGCTTCCAAGCATGCAGTGACTCCCAGAGGCTGCAGTCTGAGTTCAGTGGCACTGCTTTGAATCTCATTAAAAACAACCCCCAAATCAGTAGCTGAAGACAGATGGCAAATATTTGGTTAATTAGACAACAATAAAAATGATAGTCATTAAAAAAAATAAAATCACACCCCAACCTAATCCCCTTACCAAAGAAATAAGTATTTTGATTATTCTCCAATGAAAAGCAAAACAGAGTTCTCCAAGGCCATTTCTCTTGTAAAGACAAACTACCGTCTAATCCCTTATAATTCTGCACACACAAGGGCAGGACCCCAGGAAAGCAAAGGTGATGCTGAAAGATGCTGGTGCTCTGAAAATGAATGTTCTTGACCATGGCTCAGTGGCAAAGGCTGCCCTAGACAGGGTGGAAGTTGAATCTTAGACAGAATACTGTTTCTCTAAAATAGTTAAAAAAAATTTAAACTGCCTGGAAATGATAAAATAGCATAGACCTATTATAGTATTTCAATAAAAATTACATATGGATCTTTATATACTCCAAGATACTAGTCTCCTGGATCTAACTATTTGCATGTTTGTAAGCAAGTTGTTAAAAACTCCCTAGACCTTTGTTTCCTCATCTGGAAAATGGGCGTAATCAAGAACACCTACTACATAGCCATTGGTTACATGGATTAAGTAATGTTGTCCACATGAAGAAGCTTAGATAGTGTCTTCTACTTAGTAAACACTCAGTATAGTCAGCAGCTGCTTTATTATCATCATTATTATTACAGAGGTTTCATTCTCAGACCTGTTCAAGCAACATGACTTCAAATGTAAGACGCTACCATCAACATCATCAATAATAATTCCCTTTCCTATAATATATGATTAAGTTGTGTTTTTCAATTTATATTGCTGTGCCCATTTGAACCTCAGGAAGATTCAGAACAAATCGCTATTCACTACTTCATCGGATCCTCACAACAACACTGAACATAGAGACAGAGGAGCTCTTTCCTCAAGACACAGGTAAGCTTCAGTTTTAGCTCAAGTAGAGGAAGTAAAATGACTTGCCAAAAGTCACACAGCTAGTAACCAGCAGTGGCAACATTCAAGGCTGTTCTGCCTCCTCCTTCAGGGCTCTTGCCATCATTTCAGCCTTTTCCAAAACATCAACCTCCAAATAGTTCATTTCAGTCAACAAATGTGACCCTAAATGGGTTAGCAGAAAGACCACAAATGGGAAGGGTGTAACGTGAACTTGGATTCATGGTTGCATAAATACAAACACAGCCAGATCTGTAAACAACTTATGGTTCTGGTTTGAGTCTGACACACACACACACACGCACACACGCACACACACCCTGGTCATACACACACAGGGTACAGCTCTATGAGAGCCGGTGCTCAAGGGCTATGGGAGAGAAAGTGAGCAAAGGCCTGTGTTCTGATACATGTATGGAGCTTCATCCCTACCATATAACACAATACAAGCAAATGGCTATGGAGGGTCAAAGTATTTATTGAAATAATCCTTTTAAATTAAAATAAAAAGAACTTTAACTCAAAAATTTCGTCAGATGAGAAATTAAAACTGTGTTAAAATTCTGGGGTGCCTGGGTGGCTCAGTCAGTTAAGTGTCTGACTCTTGATTTCGGCTCAGGTCATGATCTCAGGGTCCTGGGATCCAGCCAGCGTCAGCAGGCAGTCTGATTGTCTCCCTCTCCCTCTGCCCCTCCCCCGCTTGCGCTCTCTCTCTCTTAAATAAATAAATCTTTAAAAAAAAACTATATTAAAATTCTTGTTCAGATACATTTCTTAATTCTACATGTCACTTACATGCATAGAAAGGAAAAAAAGACTCAATTAAACTAAATAAATCCTTTAAAAATACAAATCTCTGCTCAGAGGGTAAGAAGGATTCAATTAATAAAAATTCAAAAATCAAGGTGAGCTTTAAAAGAGATCATCATCCTTGTTCATCTTACTGTAATATGACAGGCAACCTTCTACTCTTAATCTGAGTATCTTTGACCATTATTATTTGTTATCTATCTGAAAAGAAAGGAAAAGGTATGAGCTAGGAGTAAGAAAGCATTTGATCAGAACACAGGAGACTATCAAACATAGTATAAATTGCATTGACAATGTTTAAAAAAAAAAAAAAAAAAACCTACCTATGACAAAACCAGAATGGAATTGGCACTGTGTGATGTTGCTTTTTTAATCCTGATGTTGGAACATGGGATGAACAAATTCCGTGAGCTAGTTTTATTTAATCTTGCACCCTCCTTCGCCAAGGGGCCATATTCAGTGACGACTCTGCAGCCAAACACCCCAGGTCCAGCTGAACCCTTTACTCTATTTTTCTACAAGGAGTCTTATGTCTAGCCTCTGCCTCTACCAATAATTAAATGATGGCCGTGGTCAATGTGATTCAATATGCATCAATTCCTACCTAGCTCTGTACGGTACCACTGCCCCAGCAACTGCTGGTTGGTTAAAATGGCACATCTGGAGGGGAATGGGATGATCCAGACAGCTCCGCTCCCTAGTCTGGCTGGAACAGGGACACACAGGAGAGAACAGCAGTGTTTCTCAATGTGTATCCTGAAGAAAACTGCTCATGGGAGAGACGCCATTCAAAAGTTGGATTTCATGGTCAAATCAATTTGGGAAAGACAGTACCTTGAGCCTGTGTCTGGGAGTTTCACAATGCACATTGGCATAGTAAGGGTTGTGAAGAGTCCTATAGAAAACAACTCTGTAATACTTGAACTCAGCAAGTCCCAAATTTATTTGACTATGACTCTTCTTGCCAGTAACACTTACTAATACTGAAACTTAGTTAGGGAAATGCTTGAGACTACTCTACATTTATCAGATGTGTGGCTTCAGATCTAGCTACAAGACAACTCTCGGTTTCCCTGACCAAGAATTGTCACTCAAACAAAGGGTTAGTGTAAAAATTAAACTAGAAATGTGTCATTCAGATTTTCTGACAAACTGTTAAGTAATCTGTAAATTTTACCTTAATACAAGGAAAACATATATTTTTTTGAAACACAAATAGAGAAAAACATATTTTTGGGTGACCATTACAATGATCCAAAGCAGTATACTCTTTATAAAAATATTGGCGATTGTGGACCCACAACCCAAATGTATGTCTTTTCATGTGCAAAGTGAAAGAAGAGAACAAAGTGATTACCCAAATATTTCAAGTCAACTTCTCTTTCTATAATAATATAACTTTGCTCGTTAATTTTCAGATAATTCAAGCTACTAAGCTTGAATGTGGATGTGGAGGATAAAGTGGGAGTCAGCGTCATCAGAAAAGTTATCATAAATCTCCACTTTACTATTTAAATAATATTTTATTAATAGATTAAGACTTAGGCAGATACAGTCATTTGACCATCTTTGAAACCACTAAAGATATATCCAAAATATTATGATATAATACACTGAAAATTCCCCCAATATCTGAGAATTAGTGTTCCCACATTTCTAAACACCCAATTTTTTTTTTTATGGTCATAGTGAGTTTTATTTTTTTTATTTTACTTTATTATGTTATGTTAGTTACCATACAAAACATCATTAGTTTTTGATGTAGTGTTCCATGATTCATTGTTTGTGCATAACACCCAGTGCTCCATTCAATACGTGCCCTCCTTAATACCCATCACCAGGCTAACCCATGCCCCCGCCCCCCCTCCCCTCTAGAACCCTCAGTTTGTTTCTCAGAGTCCATAGTCTCTCATGGTTCGTCTCCCCCTCAATTTATTATGAAAAAAGATTTGAGTACTACATACAATAGGTACCCATATCATCGTCTCCAAAAACCATTTTCCCAGACATAAAACACCTTCTAAAACAAAATTCATAGATTTCCTTATAAAGTCAAGCATCTCTTGTAATTCAATCAAAATCTGTTTATATTCTTGAAGGGGAAATCCTGATACCATGCACCTGATCATCTCTATCTCAGATTATCCATTTAAAATTTTTTCAATCATTTTTTTAATTTGACTCACGCCACCCATAAAAAGATATATTCAGATTTAAATTTGAATGCCATTGCCCATTTCATTCTTTTTAACTGAGAACCATAAAAACATAATTATGCAAAGTTCTCCCTTCCCAAAAGACAGTTGGTAAAAAATGGTACACAGTAACACCATCTGAGTCAACAAGAAAACATTCAAAGACCTTCTCCTCCTAAAATGGGGGTGGAGGGTGAGGGGAGGCAGGTAGCTGTTAATGAATTTATTCAACACTTTGATGTTAGAATGAACTTTCTCCTCACTCATTGCATTTTAGGTTAGTGGTCAAAAATGATCATGTTTTCAAGGAGCTCTAACGGCAGTGCCTTACCAGTGTAGATGCTGGCATTGGAAGCTGGGATACCAAACTGTGACTCGATGAACTTGGGAATGAAGGTAATGAAAGCGGTTACAATGGCACTCTCAGCTGTGTATGACAAACTCACAAAAAGGAATGTCATGTTGCTTAAGATCCTGACAGCTGCTCTTGGTAGGTCTACAAAATGACAAAAATGACAAATGAATGTTATAAATAAGGGATGGAAAATAAAATAAGATTGAACTGTTTTTGAAATGAACGGGAAATAGCCATTCAGCAATATTCGAGACTACTGAATAGAGAATAAAAACAGAAAAACCTGATGACTGATTAGAAATCACCCCCTTTATTAAACAGATTTGGGGTTGCTGAAAATTTTTCAAGTAGGATGAGGAAATTTAATAAAGTAACAGAAAACATATCCAGACACAAATAACCTTACAAGAAAAACCCAACCTATGACTCCTGTTCTAAAAACTGCTTAAGATAAATTGTTTACATTTTTTTAATTAAAACAATGTTATTCTTTGCTAAAACCCAAGAATCTACTAAATGCGCAAAGTATCTGCAGTACAGTGCTACATTATGGTTTCTACTTCATTCAACCAGCACTTCCCTGAGAAACCCACTTCTGAGTTGTCACATCCCTGAACCCGCATTGCAGACACCCACAGCAGGGGAACTGGTACATGATTCTGGACATTTAATCTTCCAGCCTCATTATGAAACAGGAAATGATGCAGCTAAAAGGGCTTAAGGGTCAGGTCACCAGGTCAGATACTCCCAGGGCCTTTGGACTGGGGAAGAAAGAGAAATGATCTCCAAAGGAGGAGAGGCCAGAGGTGGGGGCTCAGGACCAGCGCAGCTGTCTCTCAAGGAAGAGATAAAAGTCTCATCTTTAAGTCTTTGCATTTACTTTACAGAACTTGCCATATATATATGCTTCAAGATGTATGTCCAGGTATCTTCATTTCAGCATTATTTATAATAGCAAAAATTTAAGGAAAAAGACTAAACGGAAAATGTTTAAATAAATTATGGCACAGCCCTATAATGAAATACTATGCAGTAGCTAAAAATGATACAGAGCTATATGTGCTGGCATAAAAGGAACTCCAAGAAATATTTTTATAAATGAGTAAAGCAAGCTGCTGCAGAAATATACATATACATGAGTATGTAAATATATATACATATACATATATGTAATATCAAAGTAAAAATCAAACAAACCAAAACAACGTATTTATATGTGGTTGAATATATATACTTCCCAATATATACAACACCAATAAATTCTGTAATTGGAATAAGATTGGGAAAGAGGAATAAAAGGAGATTCTTGTGCATATTCCTTTGCATTTTTGCATGTTTATAATGTGAATTAACCCACATTTATGTGATCTTTACATATCTTGGAATGTATCATGGAAAAGATAAGCTGCATTAGTTCTGACAGGTACAGTCATCTCAGTTATCAGAGTGGCTATCCCCTGGGGCGCCTGGATGGCTCAGGCAGTTAAGCATTCGCCTCTTGATTTTGACTCAGGTCATGACCTCAGGGTTGTAAGATTGAGCCCCACATTGAGCTCCATGCTCAGTGGGGAGTCTGCTTGAGATTCTCCTCCCTCTCCTCTGCCCCTCCCCCTGCTTGAGTGTGTGCTCTTTCTCTTGCTCTCTAAAATAAATAAATAAATCTTAAAAAGAAAAGAACAGTTATCCTCTTATGCTACAACATAATAAAATCATTTCATAAAAATTAAGCAAAACTTGTTATTAAAGCTATAATTTATGGCCTATACACCAGAATTTAAAACTTAGGAAGTCAAGACTATTTGCTAATCATTTTAAAATGTAAATTAATTTTAATGTTCTATATCTTAATTTGATCATTTAAAGTTTAAATGAACATTTAAAAAAAATTAAGATGCATACTTCATTTTTTAACATGGACAAACACACCAGAAAAAAAAATAATTAAACTACTTCATAAAATTACCCAATATTCTCTTGTAAATAGGCAAATCAAAAGATCTAAAATTTAAAAATTAGAGGGGTGCCTGGCTGGCTCAGTCAATAAAGCATGGGACTCTTAATCTTGGGGTTATGAGTTCAGCCCCACGTTGGGTGCGGAGCCTACTTAAAAAAATATATAAAACATAAAAAAATTAAAATAATAAATAAAATAAAATTTAAAAATTAGAAGATTTTCTATCAACATTTGGAGATTCAAATTAAGTTTACTTGGTATATTAAATCTAAATATTATTGAATCTAAAACATCTGGTGAAATTATACAATAAATTTTTTTAATCCAAGAAGATAACATATATCTCACATGAATGTTTTAAAAGATACTAGTTATAGGGGCGCCTGGCTGGCTCAGTCAGAAGAAAGGAAGAGCATGTAACTTTTTTCTCAGGGTCGTGAGTTCCAGTCCCACGTTGGGTAGAGATTACTTAAATAAATAAACTTTTAAAAAAAAGATACTAGTTACAGGGGCGCCTGGGTGGCTCAGTTGGTTAAGCAACTGCCTTCGGCTCAGGTCATGATCCTGGAGTCCCGGGATTGAGTCCCACATCGGGCTTCCTGCTCAGCGGGGAGTCTGCTTCTCCCTCTGATCCTCCCCCTCTCATGCTCTCTGTCTCCCATTCTCTCTCTCAGATAAATAAAATCTTTAAAAAAAAAAAAAGATACTAGTTACAGAAAACTGATTTTTCCTTTATACCCATTTGGTGTGGTAAATAGCCCTCTAATTTCAAAGCTAACCAAAAATATATGTAATATTTGTCTTCTCTTTCATAAATAAATAAAACAAAAAAACTGGTGTTATTTAAGAAGAATTTAGCAAAAGTTGAAATTCAACAACTTTAAGTTAGCTTCCTCCTTTCTTCCACCTTCCTCCTTCCCTTTGTTGGAGCTAAACCTTCAGCATACATGCCCTGCAGGAACAAAGGGCCAGATATCCAGGCTTGTGTCTTTGGCAGGTGGGGCTGAGAGTTGGTTTAAATACAAGAAGAGTGAGTAAGTTAGTCCATTGAAACTAATGGCAGTCAGCTTTCTAATGGCCAGAGAAGGGAGTTACAAATATGGACAGGGGATAGTTAGATATCAGATTGGAACTGAAGGTAATGGTATGAAGTCATGGGATGGATGGACAGATAGACAGACTGACAGATAGATAGAATATGATTGATAGATATGATGATAGACAATAGATGGATAGATAAAGATGACAGATGATAGATATGTGTGAGTGTGTTTACATACACATATTTCCTAATTCTGTCTACTACACAGTTTAGAAGTTATAACACCCTAATAGCAATGAGCACACCTAGCACCCGGTGCTTGGTTTCTAAAGGCCATTTTCCACTCAAAGGAACCAGAGCTCCTTGGAGAAATGTCTAACTTCAGAGCTGAGGCAGAGAAAATACAAGATGAGCCTGGAAAATCTTGTTAAACAAGAAAGTAAAGTGCTCAGAGAATGATGGGGACATGTCAGAAGGACACCAAAAACAGTTTGAAGGATCCCAATAGTCAAATATGAAGCAATTTAAGGTCAATGGATGCTAAAAGTGGTAAGTGAAAGTTTAATAGAAACAAGATACAGTCAATCCTCATTATTTACAGATTTAATATTTTCAAATTTGCCCACTCGCTACAATTTATGTGTAACCCCCAAATCAATACTCACAGGGGGTAGCCATTCAAGGACATGCACCAAGTGGCAAAAAAATTTAAGTTGTAGGACACACACTTTCTTGGCTAAGATTTCATGAGGCATCTCACACTGTCTTCCTGTGTCAGCTTTCATGCTGCAAGCAAGTGTCCTTTTCACAAGATACTGTCATATTTTTAGCATTTTTGTGTTTTTGGTGATTTCCCTGTTTCAGATGGCCCTCAGATATAGTGCTGAAATGCTGTCTAGCTTTCCTAAGAGGCTGTGATGTGCCATGTAGAGAAAATACACGTGTTAGATACACTTCCTTCAGGCATGAGTCATACTGCTAGTTGGCCGTAGGTTCAGTGTTAATGAATCAACAATATATATTGAATAAAGTGTCTTCAAACAGAAACATACATAAAACAAGGTTATGTACTGACTGGTTGATGATTATGTTGTGACAGTAATCCAATCCTGTGTTTTCCCTAGAGCAATGCTTCTGTATTCGTTAACTCAATGTTCATGTGACTTTATAGAACACAACTACCCACAAATGAGAATCAACTGGATTTGCATGGCTTCAAAGTACTTCCCCATAAAACACTTATAAATTACTTATGGATTTAGAACTGCAATATATTTATTAACTTCAGAGTACAGAAACCTGGTAGATACAATCTTCTCCAAGAGATAAAAGTTCACAGGGATATTAGCGTTATATAGCTTCTGTTACAAGTCACTGTAATATAGCCTCATTTCAGTGGTATGCCCGCCGAGTGCATAAACCAGGAGGCGACATCGTCAAACCCAAACTGAGGGACATTCTATAAAGTTATCAGCTTATACTTTTTAAAAAGATCAAGATCATAAAAATAAGGAAATATGAGAAACTGATCCAGATTGAAGAAGACTAAAATACACCCCAACGAAATACAACATGTGGTCTGTGAATTGAATTTGGACATAAAGGGCATTGTTGAAATCACTGATGAAGTTTGAATTGGGCTTGTGGTCTAGAAGGTAGCACTGGATCAATGTTAATTTCCGGGTTTTGATGGCTGCCCTGTGGTCACGTAGGACAATGTCCTTGTACCTAGGAAACCACACTGAAGGAGGATAGGGCAGCAGAGCATCATGTCTGCAACTTCTCAGGTGGGTCAGAAACATTAACAACTGGAGAACTGAAGTACAGGGTACACAGGAGCTCTGTGCACTGTCTGTGGCTTTTATGTAAATTCAAAATAATTTCAAAAACACAAAGTTTAAAAATCTAAGCTAAATCCATACATTGGCAGTCAAATATCCAAATTTATGCTGCAGAATATATTCTAGGTAAGTTTCTTCGTGTCATTTACAACTGTCATTGTAAAATAAAAAATGCAGTAAAAAGCCTGGTGAAGGAGAGATAAAATAATGATAATGATTATCATTTTTTTATCATTTAATGCTACAACATCTTACAAATTCAATAAGGGCAAACTGACACTAAAACCAGAAATGCCTTAAACATTAGTAAAGTAGGAAAAGAATGCAATACAAAGCACCAAACTTCAATAGAATGTAATATAAGATAGGCAACACATAGAAATCACTTTTAAAAGAAGTGTTACTTAAGGAGAGCACTTGTGATGAGCACCGGGTGTTGTATGTAAGTGTTGCATCACTGGGTTGTACGCGTGAAATTAATATCGCACTGTATGTTGGCTAGCTGGAATTTAACTAAAAACTTAAAAAAAAAAGAAGTGTTGCTGTCACTGGCAGATCCCTTGCTCGTTCCCATGTGCACATCCACAGCAGTGCAGGTGACCCCAGACTGCACCAGACCAGACGTTGAGTTGCATGCCCATCATAACGGGGCTATGCTACAATAAATTTGATGTAGTCCCCCTGCCCCCTCCGCTTGACCTTGCAAACCTTTAGTCAAAGTTTCAGAAAATCTGAGATGTGCGGTGTGACTGGGTTCCTGTGGAAGCTGATCAACGACGATCTCAGCAAGGGCAGAGATCATAGTTTCTCGTTCTCCAAAGCCTCATGGCTCACAGCTTAAGAGGAGACAACAGGGATGGTAGATGGGTAAGTTTCTGCCCATCAGGCAAGCGTGCTCCAGCACGTGGGAATGTTTTATGCTCATTCATAAAATAAGTCTACAACTTGAAGGATCGATTTAGAATAAAGTTTTTGGAAGAGTAAAGCTTTAAGTAAGCCTGGGTTTCATAGAACCTGAAAGGTGGAAGTCAGCTTTTAAAGTGGGCAAAGGGAGGAACTCATTGGTAATACGTTTAGTCTGGTGTAAAATGAATCCCATCCTGGAGAGAGGTCTGTGTGGCACTGCCACCCTGAAAGTCACCTTTTCAGTGGCTCCTTATGCTGACGTAGCAAGGTTTGTAGCGTGTGACCTGATTTCTCAAAACTAGCTGATTGCACCAGGAAAGGAGGCTGGACTCAGAGGTGCTTCCAGAAAGCAGCCCTGCAGCCATGAGAGGCCTGGGACACCCTATGGGAACACACACTGGCCAAGCCCTTTATCGTGTCCCTTACTGTTGACACCTGACACACAGTGAATTAGGCTGTGCGTATGAAGATTTGAGTGAGAACTTAAGTAAGGAAAAGGAACTGAGCATCAGCCTGCAGTTGAGTATCCAGAGTGGCTGTGGGTCCCGAAGCAAGGAACACATTCCCAAAGCTGCCGGGGACTCACAAGAGAGCCTTATGCTAAAACCCCAGTATCTCAGGGGGCTTCAACTTGCTTCTGTCCTTTACAAACTGAAAGCAACTGTCATGCCTTTTTGTTGTCTTAAACTATGGAAACAGACTTTTTTACATAATGATATACTTGAAAAAGACATGCTGACAGAGGGAACGACCAAGAAAATGGGAAGAAGGCCCAGCTGCCCAGAACTTGGCCTCATTTGCAAGGCCCTCAACACAGGGTTGCTGTCCACCCTTGCAGTTCTGAAGTTCTGTGATTCCCACCATAAGCTCCCTACATGGCCGTGGTCTTTCCTGTCTCTACTATTTACTGTATTCCCCCGCAAGTCTGCTTAGCAAATGTCAAGCTCATCCATCGAATCTGTAGGAGACAGCCCCTTCAGCCAGGTGCTTCTCCTCTGTGCTCCCATGGCATGCTGTTCATACTGCTACTCATCAAGTCTTCAATAGCTGCGTGTGTTTACCTGTTTGTTTCTTTCAAGAGAGTGTAAATGCTATGAAAGCAGGACTTTGGTAAATCTGTATATCTTCAGCTCCCAGCATACATCTGGCATTTTGTAGGCACTCAAAAAATATATCTGGAATGTATTTATTTATTAACATTCATTATAACACCACAGCAACAATTTGTACTAAAACAATATCCATATACTGGTGAGAAAATGAAATCTATTCTAAAGATGCCTAATTTCTTCCTCCTAAGATAAAGGCGGTCCATGTAGTGGTGTACTTAACAAAACCACAGAAAAATGTGAAGGACCAAATAGATAATCCTTTTTAAAATAGGGTTTCCTGGAGCTAAAGAATCCTAAAAGGATTTAGATCAGATTATAAACTAAAAATTCCATTAAAGAAACAATAAAATGCTAACCAGAGAAGGAGGAAATATACAATATTTCATTCATCCAGTGTATCTGGGGAAAAGAGGTGTTTGGAATGCTTGAATTTTTCAGATAACTGGGCAATTGCCTCTTAAAGCAACAAAACTTTAAATATTTTGTATGTATTAACTGGTATTACTGGAAAATCCATAGCATAATTTGACATTCTCTTCAAGATTCAAAGTCACAATTATGAATGATAATATCTATCTGTGAATTTGTTTTGGTATATTTTTAAGCCTTCTATTTATTTTCTGATCTTTTTTTGGTTGCAGGAACATTCCTTCCCTATGATGTGTTGTGGTGTTTGTTTTTGCTGACATTATCCTTCCACACCAGCTTTTCTCTGTTATGTTCTTCTGAAGGACCTTTACGAAATAGACATAGATTTCAATTTTGTTCTTTTGACATCTATTTTTTTTTATTTAAATTGGGGGTGGGATGAGGAATGGTGGTTTTATTATTATAAAAAATAGATGAATTGTTCTATCAAGTTGTTGACTAAATTTTAGTACCTGGAAACTAACATTATTTCCAAATATAAATGATAAACATTAAATACCAAATAAACATACTGACCGCTGTTAATACTTTCCTGACATAGCTATTTTTGGACATAATACTTCTTGTGGAAAAAAAAAGATTTATCTGAAGATTATAGCTTATTCAGTTTATTTCCCTTATGTCTAAATTCAAGTAAAATAAATACCTTTTCAAAAATAATTTATTGAGGTAAAATTCACATAACATAAAATTATTTTAAAGCAAAAAATTCAGGGGCATTCAGTACATTCACAATGGTGTGCAACCACCACATCTATCTAGTTTCAAAATATACTTTTTGTTATAAAAATAATGTAAGCATTTATGTTCAGGAATGATATTGGAATGCACTTTTATTTTATCCTTTATATCTTTATGTACTTTCTAAGTTTTCTACAATGAACATGTATTACTCTTATATTTTAAAAAACCAAACCAAACACTCCACAATTTTAAAAGAAAGCAACAATATGTCATCTTCCAAGACAAGTCTTCCCTGACTCAGTCAGCTAATTTAGGAATTCCTTCCTCCTGTTCCTTCAGCCTTTCTTAGAATGTACATACCTCCATTTAAAGACTTATATTTTAGTATGTCAAGTTTCCTTTCTACCTCCCAGTTCTTTGTCCTGTAGCTGTTGCTCAAAAAAGATATTTGTGAAAGAGAAAAAGAAACAAAGAAAGAAAGAGAGACATTTTCTTAAGGTAGATATTGTCAGCAATCTATCTCAATAATAAGAAGGATTTGCAGGGGTGCCTGGGGGGCGCAGTCGGTTAAGCATCAGACTCTTGGTTTTCCCTCAGGTCATGATCTCAGGGTCGTGAGATCGAGCCCCGCGTCAGGCTCCACACTCAGCGTGGAGTCTGCTTAAAGATTCTCTCTCCCTGTCCCTCTACCCCCTCCCTCTCTCAAATAAATAATCTTTGAGGAGAAAAAAAAGGAAGGATTTGGGGAGAACAGTCTAGTCCTTTCCTAAACATCTTAGATGATGCTGATTTCTTAAATGAAAGTAAAATTTGAGGGAAGTATCAATTGAAGAAGCAGATCTAGACAGCTTAAACGGACTAAGTCAAACAAGGCATAGAATTTACAGTAGGCACAAAGTGACCAAGAGTGAAAATGGAAACACCAGAGTGGGGGTCATTGTTATATAAAAGGTTGGGATATTTATTAAGTTTAAAATAAAACAATATGTGCCAAAATATAGAGTGGTTTTCAAAGTACATGGGCGGGACCCAAACCCTCAGCCTCGAGAGCTCCAGAAAGGCCCCTGGGAGGTGGGGAGAAGGAACGTGGTAAAGAAAGATGGAGAAAACACCATATGATAATAATAGGGGAGTCAGGCCAGGTGAGTGTATGCTTTGGCTGTAACATAAGAGCTTTTATATTAATCATATTTTTTAATTTTTCAGTATTTTATAATGCTTTGACATCTTAAAAATCTTGCTGGATGGGAAGACACTAGATTACCAAGTCTTAGAGATAGCAAGGGTCGGCTGGGAGCACAACTTTTACATGCAAACTATCCAGTCCTGAGTATATAGTCTCAACCACCTCCTTACCGTGCTCTCACACACCCAGCCAGTATTGTCCCCACCCTACATCACCCAGGGTCGGGTACCACACAACCAGGCCACTCCACAGCCCAAAGCCCACTGAAATGACACAGACCAGCCAGTTGTAAGCTGTTGACTCTGCCCTGCCTTTTCTTTCCTATGGGAACCCCCTCAGGGGTCTGACCTTGGCTTTCCCCTCACTCTTGTCTTTTGTTTCCTGACCAAAGCCTGGTGCTTCCCTTGCAGCCCGATGTGCCCCCTTCTCTTGTGAAATGCAAGTAATAAATCCTTCTTTCAATGGCATTGACCTCTGCATGTCATGATTCAGTCACCTCCATAAACTAAAATTTGTGGGTACAAATTATAGAGCCACTTCTCTTAACACCTTTCCACAAAATTCCTTGATTCCCTTCTTTTGTAATTACTTTCTAAAAGTATTTAATTTGTCCTTCCACCCCTAATATTTTTGTTCTTATTTGTATACTTCAAAGCCTTCTGGTACATCAAAAAGCTGATGGAAACATACCATCCCCATGCAGTGAAAATTCCAGGAACTTCCTGTATGGCCTGGAAGTCTTGCACCATCCTGCATATTTCATGGGCACAAAGCAAATGCAATTTTTTGACCCCTGTTATCCAGGAGCATCAAATAATTTTTAGTCACAACTTTCTGTAAAAGCAAAACCAGCGTTGCGCTCATATGTAACATGGCCAACAAACAGCCCAAGTGTCCCCATTATCTGTTCATTCTCTTAGAAACTAATGACCACCCCTGTGTTCCCTGCTCACAAGTCTCCATAAAAGTGTTGCAATTTTTCTCTCCCCTCCAGAACACACTGGCAAATGGCATTCCCTGCTTGCCAGTAAAAGAGCAGAAGGAACTAGGTGATCTTGCACATCACAGTCACCTCTGGGCCAGCACATGAAGCTCCTGAGCAACTTACCTACAGGCAGGGGACAGAAACAGCAGTTGTCAAAGCCCAAAATACATCATTCGTGGTTGCTGGCCAAGTACTATTCTGCTTGTTTAAAACTAGCACCAATGAGTATTTTCCTACATAGCTTTCTAAGTAGATACTATGCCGATGAGTTGATGAGTAACCCCTCAGTTTGCACTGAATATAAAGAAAGTGCTTTCTTTTTCAGGAATTCTTTGCCAGGCGTGTTAGCATTTACCTCCTAAGCTATAGGTCCAAATCTAAAGGTTCAGCTTCCCACAAGATAACATGCGTACAACAAAATAAATGTAATAGAAGAATGAAATGAAGAACCAGAGCCAGAGAAGATGTAAACACAGCACAACGTCAAACCAGAAACAAATAATGAGGTATGTCTGTAAGAATCCTTGCCGGGCTTCAAATTTGACTCAGTTTCTTGGCCACCAAAGCAAAAAGTTGTATAATCATCATTAGCAGAAACAATCAAATTGCTTTTCTTCTCTAAGTTCTAGAGCAGTGGTTCTCGCAGTGTTGTCCCTGAATTGCCAGCATCAGTATCACCTGAGAAGCTCTTTAAAAATGCAAATACAAAAAAAAATTTTTAAATAAATAAAACTAATTAATTAAAATTTCAATTTAAAAAGGGCACCTGGGTGGCGCAGTCAGTTAAGTATCCAACTCTTGATTTCGGTTCAGGTCATGATCCCAGGGTTGTGAGATCGAGTCCTGCTTCAGGCCCCACCGCAGGGCCTGGAGCCTGCTTAGGATTCTCTCTTGCCCTCTGCCCCTCCCCCCCTCTAAAATTAAATAAATAGATAAATAAAATTAAAAATAAAAATGCAAATACTCAGGCCACACCCCAGGCCTCCGCACTTGAACACTGTGGGTCAGGGCCCAGCATTCTGGGTTTTAAGAAGCCCTTGTGGTGCTTCCTAGGTGGCCGAAGTTTGAGAACCACTGTTCTCACAAAATAGGATTTTATATAAAGGGCAGTGAGCATGTTCCTACAGCAAATATGGGGAATTCAAGCAACAGCTCAATAAAAGCTGCAAACATAAAACCAAACTGTAATTCAGCAAGGGAGCAAAGACAATATGCAAGAGAGCTAAGGTAGCACAGACCGGGCACCTGGCTTTGGTGATCCCTCTTTGCTGAGTCAAGGATTGACCCCAACATATTCCACACTATACCAGTTTTAAAACACTTAGCAAAAGGCCACATGCAATAGTTCTGGATGTTCTTGGGCAACTCAAATTTGTAATGTATTCCTTCTGTTCCTCTCAACTAGTTCCTTTCCCCCATTATCTGAGGTTGAAATCCTGAAACCATCTTTGATACCTATCTCCTCATTATCCCCATATCAGTTGCCACATCCTATAGACACAACCTCTCCTTCCTCAATAATTCATTCATCAAATATTGATTATCTATAAGGTGGTATAAATTCATCAGGGAACATGGTGGACACAATATCCTTGCCTTCATGGGGCTTACTTTCTCACTGTGGAGACAACAATAAGATAAGTAAAATATATGGTATGTTAGATAGTGATATACTAAGGAAAAAAATAGAGGAGGGCAGGAGATACAATGCTTTGGAGAGGGGCACCTGGGTGGCTCAGTTGGTTAAGTGTCTGCCTTCGGCTCAAGTTACGATCCCGGGGTCCTGGGATCGAGCCCTGCAACGGGCTCCCTGCTTATCTCAGAGTTAACTATTTTATTCAGTTAGGATTATAAACATATTGCAGTCTAACACAGAAAAATCTAACAGAGAAAAATCTGTTATATTTTATGCTAACTAATAATGCTAAGCAGCTAAAAGATTAAAAGTGGATACAAAAATAAAATGTTTCTTATGATTAACGGCCACCAAAAGTTTTCTATTTAGGAAGATATCCAGCTAAATTTGGAAGACTTTTAAAATGCTGGACCTCAAACCTCAGGAAAAGTGATCCAGTTAAATATTTTAAGTGTTTATTTTTATTGGTAAGATCTGATGCGATCAATGCTAATCTCTTTATGGAAAGGTGATTCAGACACACTAAAAATTCTACCTTCTCCTTTGTGGTGTTTTAAAACAGTCTTACTCTTGCATAATTTATAATAAGAATCTAGAAACACTGAGTCAGATTTTCCCAATGTCTATCATTAAAATGTGGAGGCGGAGAGTGGATTTGTATGGCCCAAATCATTTTTTTAAGGAAGTGTGAGTTATTAACTTAGATATCCTGCCACTTTCTCTCTGAAGAAGCTAATACTGGTATCCAAATTTCAAAGATGAAAAAAAGAGGAAAAAAGAATCTGAGAATCAAACTCAGATTTAATTCAAAATGAAATCTTAGCAACCATTCTTTATTTCAAGGCCTTAATGATGAATCTCAGTTTTATAATAAAAAATTATATCAACAGTTGAATGACTCCCAGAGATTTAATTTGTCCTTTTGAAAACCAGATTAAATATTAGACTGTCATTTCCTATAGGTGATAGGTATTATATAATCTGGAGGAAATCAATAAGTGCAAGATAAATATGAATTAATTTTAAATATTCTAATTGAATATTATTTCTACATCATCAACATCATTTGAATCATTTTTAGCGAAACATTTGCACTATAGACTCTCATTAAAACAGGATTCTTTTCTAATAGGAGAAAGTGGCTCTTGAAAGTCCAGTCTAGATACAATTAGAGAATTCAGTGCAAGTGAAAGTAAAAAATGAACCAGCTCTGTGTCCTAATCAGGAGATTTAGAGGCAGAAGTGAGATCAGTCATCACAATGAAGGCATAAGATGATAAAGCTGAGAATATATCAGAAACACTGACAGGAAAATCAGAAAGGAAACAGACTTTATAGACCAAATACCCATCACTGCTAAAAGAGTCCTCTTATTCTTTCCTTTAAAAGAAAATATCCTAATCTATCATATTGAGCATAGAAAAGATGGAGAAGAGAAATCCCTAGCAGTACAAGATGATATACAATAAAATAGTATATAGATTCAATTTGGAAAAACAATCTTAAAATTCCATGACAGCTTTTGAACCCTCATGCCTAAGTGTGCTTCCCCAGAAGTAGGTCCTGAGTCAAAGATTCAAGTCCACGCAGTTTATCTGGGAGGCTCAGAAAACGCTGCTCAGGGAGTGCGAACGTGATGCACAGGAAGCAAAAGCAGCCTACAAGGGATGTAGAAATAGAACTCAGAACTGTCTCACCCATCAAATGGGGAAGCTAGGGTGTTCATCAGCCAGTGGTTAAGACTGTTGTGTGTGGGGGTGGGGGAGTGTTAATTCCTTGGCACTTGATGCCAGCCTTGAGCAGGAGCCAAGAGCTTTCCCAGCCCAGAAAGAAAACCTTCGGGCAAAAGGAGACCTTCAGGCAAGGAAGACCTACAGTCCTTCAGGCAGGTACCAGCGGTCAGCAGGCCTCCGCCCCTAAGACAGTAAGGTCCCAGAGGTAGACAGGGCATTAACATCATTGTCTACACTTTATCCTCCAAAGGAATGCCATTCCCATCTATGGTCATATCTGTGATTGGTGTTTGATATCAGTCTTCTCTTCCTTTTCTCAACTATCCAACAAGGCATATATTTCACATTCAAGCCATCTACCCCTAAGCTATAAAGTATACAATTTTAGCTTACCTAGGTATGTATTTCTCTCCTTGAGTCTACTTTATATTCTTCATAAATTAAGACTCTAAGTCTACTCCTGTATTGTAAATTCTTTAATGTCAATCTTGCTCTTAATCGAGTTGTAAAAAAAAAAATTACTCCTTTGGTAATAGACTTTATGATCCATAAGACATCCAAGAAAAATGGTGGTCCATGTGGTAAGAGCTCAGGTCACACTAGCATCCAAGGAATCCTTGATGGTATTATAGCAGAAGTAATGTTTGCAGTTCCAAAAGTATACATTGTCACAAAACAATGGGTAGGGGAGGGCGAGTAGGGGAAGCAGATCTAAAACTTAATTGGGAAGGAACATTTTCAAAGAAAAGTGACTTCACTTGCTCTAAACAAATATAGTCTTAAAAGTAGTCCAATCTAACCATTATTTTTCTTTGGCTGCAGGGACAGTTCCATAATATATTAGTAACTTCTTTCTAGGCCTGAAAGTTTCCTCTTTGGCTTCAGTGTTTATATAGTCAAAGTGAGATGATAATGTGCCTAGGTAAATTTTACCTAAAACGACCTTGACTGATGCAAGCACTTGATAAATATTATGCTTCATAATTTCAAAAAAAAATCAATTCAGGGAATTTAGGAAATAGGCTGAAATTAATGGGAGTGTAGCATTTACTCAACAGATACACTGAACACTGAACAAATATTGCCTGGTTAAAATTAAATTGTTTAGGTTTGAGAATGCCTAACCTAGTTTTAATAAAGTTCTTGTTTTTAAGACAAATGAAAATGAAAAAATAGACAAGTACACATCACTGAAACTATCTGGACATTTAGAGGCCAATTTCTTGGCTACTCTTCTCTATGAACACTTACAAGCATCTGACAGAGCCACTGTTGAATGAGATTGCTGTCTAGTGGTACGTTTTATATTTGGGTAAGGATGTGGCCACACTACCAAACCCACCATGCCCTTGAAACAAACCATTCATCATAGAATGCAGTATTTTAAAACTCAGACATCTCTCCTTACAGTAAATGACATATTTAAAATCTGTATCTTTAGGATCTCAATCAGTGCTTCTCAAACAATCTGTGATGAAGAACCATTTTTAAATTAATATTTCCAGTCTATCATGTACTGATACTTTTGCAAAATATATTAAAAATGAATTATAAGAAAATGAGTTTTTTTAAATGCACAAAATGGAAGCCCAGTTTATTATTATTATTATTATTAGATTCAATAGGCATAAAATTACTGTCAAATTTCTTTAAAAGTTTCTCAAGGCTTACTCAAAATTTCAGTACTTATCTTGTCACAGGCCAGTAACAGTTGCTGGGGCAGAACTGACCTGGGTCCACACTTTGAGTAGCACTGATCTAAAATAACCGTGTGCAAAAAAAAATAAAAACAAAACAAAATAAAATAAAATGTTGGGCACGTATTCACTCAAAAGATATACTTTACCTCTGACATTCTTTCCAAATCCCAAAGAAGAAACTTTTTTGTCCACTTGTTCACTATTGTTTGACTTCTCCTTCATAACGTCATCATCACTAACAATATCAGCAGAAAATTTTTTCTTTTTCTTTTTCTTGTGTCGAGGAGGAAGCTTTTTTGGAAAAGTAAACATTGGGAATATCACAAGAAACATTGCAACGGCACAAAGGAGGAATCCACTCCACCTAAAAAATTGGGAAATGTGAATAGCATTTACGGCTCTTGCATTATGAATGAAAACAAATTAGCAAAGTAGAAGTTCATGGTAATAAAATTCTCCAGGGAAAACTTCTGTAAAGCAAAACAATTGTAAAGCAGTAGGAAGTTGGACAAACTAAGAAAACATAGGGCTCCTATGTTATAAATGAGAAATCTGCCTGATAATCATACTAGTATTATAATGAATATTATAATTAGCAACTGGATTAGAATTTTATTGAAATATTTGTTAGCTCTGCTATAATGTGCATTTCATAATAAATCAAAAAATAAAAAATAAAATAAATAAATAACTCATAAATATAATAGAAAAATAATATAGACTCTATAGCATGCTTTATGGACCAAAATAGACACATTTTTCTTAAAAGAAAACCATTCATATCTCATGTGGAATGTATTTTAAATTGCTAATGGCATTCAAATATTTTTCTGCAAGCACTTAAGAATATATTGACCCTCTTAGCTAGCCCTTACAACACTTAACCGTGAGGGCCACCAAAGACATTTATATTTGATTGTTGCCTTCAAGAACTTACAACCTACTGGTAAGGGAGCTAAAAATACAAGAAACAATCTCCAAGAAATGCAAGCATGTATACAATTAAGTGTCAGATGATGTGGTTCAGACTATGAATGCTATAAAAGCTCAGATAAAGGAAATGTGTGTCAGAAAGCTTCCTAGGAGAAGTAGACCATGAGCTATGTTGAACTGAGAGTCTGTCTTTGAACTCATCTGAGGTTGCCAAGCGGCAGAGACTAAGAAGCAAATATAGAGAATAGTACTCAAATTCTAGTCTGGCATTAGAGCCATGTGTTAAGGCCTTGGGCTTCTTGTCTGCATAATTCCTCAAGGGCAATCTCTCAGTCCCCTTTCAATCCTTTCTTAGCAAGTAGAGACCCCTGATCCTACAGAACAGGGTTGCCACTTTCTTACTAGGACTCCTCAGCTCTAATCTCTGTCCTTCAAGCTTGCAAATTCTTGATGCTCAGACTCTGTCCTCTGTCTCAGCACATTCGCATCAGTTGTAACCTGAACGCAAGCAGCATTCTAAGCATCAATGTTGAATTCAACCCATTAGGAATACAGATCAATTGCAAAGTGAAAATTCATTTTTAAAAAGATAGTGCTTCTATTAAAGTACTGTTATCAGCTGTTAAAAGTCACAGTTTCACTGACAGAATAATTCCATGAACCAGTTATTAATAATCCAGTATGCTATTTTCAAAGATACTTAGAGTTATATCAAATAAAGATTTTTAAACAATTGGAAAAAAAGGCTTTATTTTGAGAAGATTGCTCAGGGCAGACTTCTAGCAATTTCAATTATTCAGTATAACCAAGAACCCAGTGACTGACATACTCAAAAAATTTCCTGAATAAATAAACTGAATGAGATAGATTTAAAAAAAAAAAAAATCCTTTAAATGTCTGCAGAGAACGTAGCTATGATCATATCTGGCCCCTGTAGTACCTGGCTGCTTATGAGGCCTTTACTAATAAACTGCCCCTGCTTATCTGCCACCTTTGAATCTCTTTCTACAATTCTGCCTTCAAGCCCCTTGGACTCCTTCAGTTCCAAAAGCAGAACAGGACAAACAGTGCAATATAAGGGACAGTTCTTGAGCTGTGGTTTCAGACAAATGTGTTTTTTTTGTCTTTCTTTATGACCTACTGGCTCTAAGATCCTGGGGAAATTATTTCACTTTCCCAAACCAACCTTCTCATCTGAAAGGGGAATAATGCTAACTGCTTTTTGGAGTCATCAAAATTAATAAGACAATGTATATAATGGACCTGAAAAAATGCCTGCCCCCAAATCAACAATCACTTCATGGTAGCTAGTTTTGTTTTGGTTTTTTTGTAGATCTGTACTCAGGTCCTCCCCACACCTCCACTCAGAGCGATCGACTTAAAATTATATGCAAACATTAAAGATACACTTACAGTAGTCCAGAGTAAGAGCAAATAACAGAAGGAGGGGAAGAATTATAGCAAATAAACAAAAATAATTTAAAAATAGTATAAAAGTTTAGGGGTTTTTCAAAGCTGAGCAAACTGGCCCACATTCTTCAGCGGTCTTCAGTAGCATTGACAAAATGCATGATATAATGATGAGGCCAAAAAAGACCCCGAGAGAAGCTGAGGAAGGCAGAAAAGTGCATAGTAGGGGTGCCTGGGTGGCTCAGTCGGTTAAGCTTCTGCCTTCAGCTCAGGTCATGGTCCCCGGGTCCTGGGATCAAGTCCCGCGTCGGGCTCCCCACTCAGCGGGGAGTCTGCTTCTCCCTCTGCCCTGCCCCCACCCCCACTCTTGTGAGCTCTCTCTCGCTCTCTCTTAAATAAATAAATAAAATCTTTAAAAAAAAGAAAGAAAGAAAGAAAAGAAAGTGTGAGTTATATGTTAGGAAAAGACCCATCAGTAAGAGCTAAAATTGAAAAACCAGGGTCCCTAAGTCCCTTTTACAAACCACCCCTCAGAGATTATTCATAAAGTACGGCCAGTTAAGTATATTGACTAAGAGCTTTGCCCTGTTCTCAGTTTTTTATCCCAGCTCTCACTGCCTCTGAGGCTTTGGGCAAGTTATTCAAATCACAGGGCATCAATTTCCTCATCTGTAAAATGGGCATAATATTAGTGAGTACATATGGTTGTTATATATGTAGGCTTAAACATATGAAGTTCAAACAAAAATGTTTGTGAAGCTCTTAGTAGAATGCTCGACACACAGTAAGCACCCAATAAACATTAGCATTATTCATTTCTTCAATCCTTTCTTCAATCTTTCAGCACATGTTTATTGAAAAATCCATCATTACTGCTAGGCATTGGATTAAATAGCATTGTATCAAATAACTGTGTCTTTGGTCAAGGTAGAAGTCTGTTACAAACAGAGCTACTCAATAAATAAAATTCAATTTTTAATATTGGACCATTAAAACAGATAAAAGTTCCTGAACATAGATTAAATTCAAAGGACTTAATAATAGCTAACACATACTAGATAGCAAGAACTATTTAAAGCCCCAGATATATAGACTCATTTATTCCTCACAACAACCCTATGAAGTAGATAGTGTAATTACTTCCATTTTATAGATTCTTTTAAAACCAACAACTGAGGCACAGAGAAGTTAAGTAACTTCCCCCAGGGTCACACAGCTATTAGGTGGCAGACAGAGATTTAAACCCTGGACAGTATGGCTTTGGGGTCTGTACTCTTAATTACCCTACTTTGCTACCAATTAGATCGATGTCTAGAAAACTTTTAAAAGTCAGCATAAAGTACTTGTAAGCCTAAAGCTCCTGTCTCCTTCCTTCTCCCTGCCCCCAAGTTGGTCCTCCTCCCCTTTCTCCCTCCCTCTAGATGTTCCCTTATTGCCATGCTCTTTTCATGGACACCTATATAGAACACAGAATGTACACTGAATGTTCATATACATATTGTCTTTTCTATTGTCTTGTCTAATCTTCTTTTCTGAGAATAAAAAAATCCTTACTCTTATTTACTTCAGAACTGCAAAGAAAAGAGTGGTTGAGGCCAAAAATTTCACTAGTGGTCAAGAACTTAAAATTCCTGTGTTATTCCCCTAATGCTGACAAGGGAACTTCCTTTTTTACGATTTGAAAATTCTACCAGCCCAGATTCATCTAAATCTTAGCACATCCATCTTCAAAGAGCATTACTTATGAAAATAAGCGTTATATAACTTGATTAATATTTCTTAACTGCTTTGAAAATAGACAGCGTTAAGCATTATTCCCATGTACTTCACAGTTATGAGATTATCTTATAATGAAATGCAGAGATAACACAAGTTATCTAAGAAACTCTTAGAAACTCCTTCTAAAGTAATTAGTGGAAACTAATTTCTAATACTCAACTATTCTCTTTGTTATAAAATGAACATGTCTAGGGGCACCTGGGTGGCTCAGTTGGTTAAGCGACTGCCTTCAGCTCAGGTCATGATCCTGGAGTCCCAGGATCGAGTCCGGCATCGGGCTCCCTGCTCGGCAGGGAGTCTGCTTCTCCCTCTGACCCTCCTCCCTCTCATGCTCTCTGTCTCTCATTCTCTCTCTCTCAAATAAATAAATAAAAATCTTTAAATAAATAAATAGATAAATAAATAAATAAATAAAATGAACATGTCTTATCAATGTATACCTATTACTAATCCATGTTAAATGAATTCAGGAAGCCAATACTTTTCAGTTAGTGCTTGCTATCATGAAGAAATAACTCATGTTCAAGTTGAGGATGATGAAGAACTGAAACACAGCCCTGGCTATGCGGATAAATAACCTAACATCCAAAGTTGGAGGTCTCATTCTAAGTCCGAAAAATTACTTATTTAGCAAGACAATTAAGGGCTAGCAAGTGAGAGAACAGCTAAATCTACAGCACTCCATTGGAAAAACAATTACCAAGTGAAAAGATTCACTAAGAGTGTGACGATGGAAAAAAGGTGGGAAGGGGCTGGAGTTTTGGGCAGTCGGGGAGGGTTGACAAAGCAGAAATGCTAATCTAATAAGGACGTGGGAAGAAAATATTTTTTAAAAGGCACAGAAAAGATAATGAAAGCTAGGACTCGAGCACACAGGAAAGCCCCAACACAGCCACCCTCTCCTCCCCCACTCTGCTATTTATAGCAAAAAGCGCCTCAACCCTAAAGAAGGTGGATTAAGCCAATGCTCCCAAGCCCTCAGCATTAGTCCCCCGTTGCTGCTATAACAAACTACCCCACACTTAGTGGCTTAAAACAACACAAATGTGTTATCTTATAGCTCTGGAGGTCAGAAATCTCAAGTGGGTTGGCAAGGCTGCATTCCTTCCGGAGGCTCTAGGGAAGAACCTATTTTCTTGGGTTTCCTAGATTCTAGAGTCCCGAGTGTGTTCCTTGGTTCATGATACCTTCCTCCATCCCCAAAGTATGTCACTTCAACCTCTGCTTCAATCACCATATCTCTTTCTTACTCTGACCCTCCAGCCTCCCTCTTTCCCTAATAGGGACGCTTGTGATTATACGGGGCCCATTCCTGTCCGACATCAGGAAAACCCTCCTATCTCAAGATCCTTAACTTAAACACATCTGCAAAGTCTCCTCTCCCATGTAAGCCAACACATCCGTAGGTTCTGGAGCTTAGGACATGGATATCTCTGGGGGATTACTATTCCGCCTTCCACTCCCTTCTAGGCAACTTTTAGCTGTTTTTCATATTCCCATGGGGGAAATTTTTATTTTAACTACAAGGGTACTACGACTTGAACTATCATTAATAACAAACGAAATGAAAAATGTAGTAAATAATTCTTACCAGTTTCCAATGAAACGAGGGTCATTCTGGTCAAGGTTAACAGGATTTCTGGGATCGACATAAAAACCAATAAGAAGTCCACCTAATAAATATCCCACTGCAGGACCAAGTGCTCCCATGACATACATGATGGCTGAGAAGACACAAGGGGAAACGTGAAATAGAGAAACATGGTCCTTAAGTTTCAAGTGTGGTCTAATTTCAGTCATACCACGTATATATGTCACAGTTAAACCCAGGGAACAGCATCCAAAACCAAAGAACTTTAGAGATGTGTCTATATTTATATTTGGGTTTCAAATCATGCCCTTTATTCAGCTGCTGCCTATTGTCCTTTTAGAACATTAGAATCATGTCTGGACAGCTTTTCAGTTGTTGTTGTTGTTTTAAAGATTTGATTTATTTATTTGACGGAGAGAGACACAGCCAGAGAGGGAACACAAGCAGGGGGAGTGGGAGAGGGAGAAGCAGGCTTCCCGCCGAGCAGGGAGCCTGATGTGGGACTCGATCCGAGGACCCTGGGACCATGACCTGAGCCGAAGGCAGACGCTTAACGACTGAGCCACCCACGCGCTCCAACTTTTGTTTTTTAATAAAAGTGCTCAGGCCCCACCCCAGGCCCACTAATTTAAATTTCTGAAAGTGCTAGTTAATGAGCAGTCACTGGATAACTCAGAGAAGATAAAAGGTCGTTTCAAGATTAAAAAATAAATAAATAAAAGGTCATCTCAAGATAAGAAGAAAAAGAAAAAAAAGTAGATGTCACTTGTCACAGCTGGAAGATTCCAACAGAATGAGGGAACTCAAGGCCAGGTTCTGCCATGAAGCTGGATTTAATCGAGTTGGCAAAGATGCTTAAGCACCTCAAATCATGAATATTTTTCAAATCACCACTTTAGAGTCGAAGAAGAGCTCACAATGCATTTGGTTTATTGCTAATTGAGGAATCTTACTTAAAGATTAATAAATCTCCTTAAATGGCATCAGTGAAAAGATCCAAACAGATAGCACCAACCCACAGCTGAATTAGAAAATAATTTTTTAAAGCACATGACCAAAGCAGAAGGGGAAGGGGTTGTATCAATAGATCAGAAAGTGTGTCATTCTATCCAAAAAAAAAAAATTGGCCATCAAAATGGGCTTATAGCAAAAAATAACAATAAATTCATTGTCATTCCTTTATACTATTTTCACTGCTGTGATTTCAAATAAAAAAATAATTTGTCAAATCTTAAATTTTGAGGTAGGATATGAAATGCCTTGAAAGTCATAGAAAGATCTGGAGTGTGGCTAACACTCCAAATCCACTTTTTTTTTTCCTGTTATTTGGAGAAAAATCTATAAACACTGTTAAGATGCTCCTGTGTTCAAGGCATGATAAACTCAGGTATAACGTATTTCTCATTTCTACTGCCATCGTGCACTTAAGCCACTGAATAAACAACTGGTTTGCCATACCCTTTAAATAGTACTATATTTACCAAAAAGCAAATTGAACTAATCAGAATAACTTCACCCTACTTTATCTTCTGCACCTAAATAAACTTTGAATAAACTTGTACCTCCTGTTACTTATAACTACAGACAGTAATTTAACACTTGCTCTCACTTTTCGCACTATTTCAAAAGAGAAAGCGCACCGTTTATTTATTTTACAGAATCATCTGCTTGTAACAATGCGACACTAGCTGCTCCGACTTCTCCATCTGTGTTTGGGAGGAAGCACAGCCACAAGCAATTGTTGGTATTCTTTTGGAAGCACGCTTTCTGGCGTTCTTTTGGAAGCATGCTCTTAATAAAATAAAATCAGAATTTTGATAAATATCTCGTTAACCTCTCTGTTTATAGCCTGAAACAGAACTCAAGAAGAAAAAGTGCTTTTTCAGTTCCAGGTTTTCCCATATGCATATGGAGATAAAATTTATGTTTACACCTCCAGGCAAACCAGCACCATTTACAACTTAAAACTGTAATGAGGCCAAAATGTGACATGAATCATCTTCCCAAAATAGTTCTGGCATGAAAGAGACTGTCTTACAAACACAGACAGGGAAAAGGGTATTTCCGCCATACTGTTTATGCCTGGGGTACTTGAGGGCAGCGTCTGGGAAGGCCCAGCAGCAGCGTGCAGCATGGGTACCAGCAAGACCTCGCAATTACATGGTGAACGGAAAACCAATTAAGTCACACTCACCCAAAGACCTTAACTACTTTATAAAATACAGAGAAAGCTTTTAAAATGCAGCTATGCCATCAGAAGAAAAATATTTGTAATATATAGCAAACACTGAGGCCAACTGAATCATTCTCATAAATAGGTATGTACATACATTTATATAACTGTACTAGACGTTATACTATGTATACTGTCATAACTATACTACATATGCTATATCTACAAATCAGTAAGTATATAACACTAGAGATGGAGATAGAGAATACC
The DNA here is from genome assembly GCF_004348235.1 of Phoca vitulina. NCBI lineage: Eukaryota > Metazoa > Chordata > Mammalia > Carnivora > Phocidae > Phoca > Phoca vitulina. The sequence goes on from NW_022589728.1 coordinate 20,502,438, forward strand.
TCGTTGACATGGTCCCATTTAGTAAATAAATCATTGTGGCCACTGAGCTAACATTTATTAATTGATTAACCAATGGCACTCATTCAGAGCTTAATAGAGGGGCAAATTGTTGATGCAAATTCATATCCTCACTCTCCCAGTCCAAAACTCCCAATCACACACACACACACACACACACACACTGCCTAAAGAAAGTCTAAACTACTCTATCTGGAGTTCAAGGGTGGGACAAGTTGGCCTCCTGCCAGCATTTCTTTTTTTTTTTTTTCCATTTTAATCTTAAAACCTACCGCCTGCATTCACGACTCCACACAGACTGACTCTCAAAACAGGCCCGAGCCGAGCCACCTCCCTTCCCTTGAGGACCCACAGTGCCCCCAGGCCTTCCTATCTGTGTGAATCCTGCCCCTTCTTCAAGGCCCAACCAAGTCCAGCACTGCCCATCCTCCCCTGAGTGGTCTCTGTCTCTTCAGAATCCCTGTAGACGACACATTATCTATTCCAGTGGCCTCCACACCTTTACATCATGCATCCCTATCAGTAAAAGGATTTAAACATTTACCCAGTGTCCTTTTCTGTATAAATAATGTATATTTCCCACCAGCCTCATTCTTACAGCTCACACCTAATATGTCAGTAAACCCTGCTGGTTCTACCATCAAATCATAACCAATATGCCCCTCCCTCTCCATGCCTCTACCTTGGCCCAAGCCACCAAGGTCAATCATCTGGAAAATTGCTCCAGGCCTTCCAACGGGTATCCCTGCTTCTGCCCTTCCTTCCCTACAATGCATTTTCAACTGGGCAGCCCCAACAATCTCTAGAAACATGAGCCACATCATGTCACTTCTTGGCTCACACCCTCCAGTGGCTTCCCACCTCCCTCGCAATAAAAGCCCAAATCCTTTTATGTGGCTACAAGGACCTGCCCCCACACTGGCCCCACCCCCTAGGATCTCTCGGCTCTGTCTCCTAACCTTCTCCTTGTTCACCCAGCTCCAGTCAAACTGACCTTCTCCCTCTTCTTCACCCTGCCAGGCACATTCCCACCTGACGGTGTTAGCACTTGCTCTGTGTGGGTGTGGGTGTGGTTGTGTAATGCTCTTCCCCCGGGTAGCCTCATGGTGAACTCACTTACTTCCTCCAGGTAGTTAATCAAATAGTCCCTTCTCACTGAGGCCTTACTTGGCCATCCTATCTAAAAATTTAAAACTTTTCCCCCAATTCTTCCCACTCTTTCTCTGCTTTCTTTTTTTCTCCTCAGCATATGTTGGCACCCAACACACTCTATATTTCCTCTGTTCATCTTGTGTATCACCTGTCCTCCTCAACAAGAACATGAGCTCCAGGAGGGCAGGGATCTTGCCAGTGGTGTTCACTGACGAAGTAGCGTAGAACTAGGCACTCGACCCACCTCGCTCCCATTATCCATTACCTTCAGCACTCCCAGTCAGTCCGTGAACGTGCTGCCGTTATTAACAACAGATATCAGTGATAAAAGTCATCTTCAGTGTATATCAGCTCTTGAGATATTAGCTAATCACTATCGAGTGGATAGTTTCATGTTTTTTGACCGTGTGCCATCAGAACGGAGGACACTGGCATTGGTTTTCTGTCATGATGAGGAGCTTATACTGGGAAGTCCAGGCTATCCAATGAACTAGCAATAGAAATAGAACTAGAAGTTCCAAGTTTCAAGAGTGGTCTAATTCCAGTCATACCACATATATATGTCACAGTTAAACCCAGTTAACAGCATCCAAAAACAAAGAACTTTAGAGATTGTATCTGTATTTATATTTGGGATTCAAATCATGCCCTTTATTTAGCCACTGCTGCTGTCTTTTAGAACATCAAACTCATCTGGAGAATTTTCCTCTTGCACCCCAGAGGACCGTCCTACATCTCCCCTGGATTGTACACAATTCAGCTTCATACCCCTTTCAGAGAACCCTGGACCATTTCATTCATTTGAAATTGAGTATGCCTTGCTCTTCACTTCTACTTCTTCTTCAAATGTTTATATCTTATGTTTTGAAGTAGCTCTTTAACCTGGACAGCAGGAGCCATATCATATACAGTACTAGGCAGTGGTTAAATCCCAGACTACAAATTCCTGGGTTCAAATCCCTGCTTCCATTATGCATATAATGTGCTTAGCATATAACAAACATGAAGAAATATTAACTTGTATTTTTATATGTTGAATGATCACCTATTCATTCTCTAACAAGTATTATTAAGTATTAATTTTGTATAGGCCAAATACATGCATTATTTAACAGAAGGCATACTTATCTTTATATTACCTTAATAAATTATCTTTTCTGGAGTCACTATTTTTGACCCAGGAGTTAGTTTTGATAATGGCCTGGGCAGATGGGAGTGGGAAAAGAGAATATCCAGGCCTTTCTTTCCTCACACAAAGGCCAGTACAGACTATCTTCTTGAAGCTGAGAATGTGTCTGTGGCTATTATTCTTTTTTTTAACCTTTAGGTTTTTTTCTAATGATTACAAAATATAATATGAATTCCTTGTAGAGATAACTCTCAAGAGCACAAAAACTTAAAAAAAAATCACCAACAATCCTTACCATCCAGATAATGATGGTAACAATAGTAATAAATACTTTTTACTATTCATATACTGTATAAGTTTTTTAAGTAGCTGGAATTATACAGTAGTTATTGTTCTGTAATATGTTTTCCCATAATACCTCAAACATTTCTTACATCAATAAATTCTTCTGGAACATTCGTTATGGCTAAATGGTGTATCACCATGTGGCTATGACTTACTTCCTTTAATAATACCTTACTGGTACCAGCTAGCCTATCACCAATATCTGATTGGGGCTATTCTTCTGAAGATTATATCAACCCTTTGTTATTACATATCATGCACGGAACTAGACCCCAACCTGAGAATTACAACACCCACCCAAAACCAACCTCAGCTGGGTGAGCTTTTGTAGAGTTAAGAAGCCACTATTAAATGAAGGGGACTGAAGGGCGCCTGGGTGGCTCAGTCAGGTAAGTGTCTGCCTTTGGCTCAGGTCATAATCCCAGGGTCCTGGGATGGAGCCCTCCTTGGGCTCCCTGCTCAGTGGGGGGTCTGTTTCTTTCCCTCTGTCCCTCCCCCCATATGTATGCTCTCTCAAATAAATAAATGAAATCTTTAAAAAATAAAAAATAAATAAATGAAGGGGCCTTCAGTGGGGGGGGAGGGACATCATGGCTGGTTTGACAAAGAAACAACCTTTGAGGAAGGCTGACCCACCAACAACTTAGTAACTGTCTCTTCACCTGCTTCTAGCATGTGAATCCTGCACCTACCTTCCCCCAAGTTGTTTTACCTTTAGACCTTCCATTTCAATTTTCTTCTTAAATTATTTTTCACCCTATTTTGTGATCATTTATGCTTCTTTACATTAAAGCACATTAACTTTATTTTTAATCCCATTTACCTTCACATTTTTAACTTTTCTCCTCCTGTAGATTTAACCTTTATTCTAATCTAATACCTCTTTTTACTTTTACATCATAAACAGTTTTAGCTGCTGCTCTCTTACTTTACTTTGTAATGCATTTTATCTTTTTAAAAACACTTTTTGTAAGAATTTCGATCTAAAATTAACTATCAAGTTTTTCTTTCAAATTATTTGCTACCTTCTATTCTCATACCTTAAGTAAGTTTGCTTACATTTTTAGCCCTAATTATATTAGGTTAATTTTTTTGAAGATTTTATTTATTTATTTGAGAGAGAGAGAGAGAAGAGAGCACACACGCACATGTGCATGCACAAGCAGGGGGAGGGGCAGGGGAAGAGGGAGAAGCAGACTCTCCACTGAGCAGGGAGCCCCACTCAGGGCTCAATCCCAGGACCCTGGGATTATGACCTGAGCTGAAGGCAGATGCTTACCCAACTGAGCCACCCAGGCACCCCTAGGCTAATATTTTATTTTTATAAACTCTCTTGATTTTAAACTTTGAATCTTTGTTATACTCCTGAATTTTATGTTATTTTTCATGTTCAAGGCTTTCTCTTTCCTTTTGTATCCTTCTGACAACAGCTTATTTTAACAGTCTTTGTTTATCTTAGTCTTCTCTTATATTTTGCTTGTTTTGTGATCAGTTTTGGTAATAGCTCACTAGAAGCTGTGCCTGACCTCCCAGCTCATCCAGGCCCATCTCTTCCACCGTCTCTGTAGTCCTGCTCAGCAGCCCTGCATGGCTTTTCCACCAGTTAAGGATGGTAGTGTGAGAAACTGAGGGTTAATTCTCCCCTGGGCTCAAGGCTCACTTTACACATGGCATATCTGATTAGCCGGACGCCATGACTACTGTCTCACATGAGCCAATCATGACAAAACGTGAGTTCTAAACCCCAGGTCTCTGATGTATAAGCACTGACTCGAAAACAAGCCAGGCCCACAGAGTGAAATAAACATGCCAGAGAGCTCTTCCTCATCCAGCTGCAGCCTCTCCTGGGGAGGGTCCTATGGGTTGACCTTCCCAATGGCTACTCGAGAGAGGAGGCATAACAGCACCCTGCAGAGCTCGCCTGCACGTTTCATCCCTTCTTAAAGCTGACACCTCCACTTCTGGCAGAGTTAAAAGACACTCCTCCTTCCTTATCACAAAAGCCCAACTTGATTGCATTGGTATTATCTCAAATAGGTTGTTTTGTGTGGTCGGCAGCAACCAGGGGAACAGCTCTCTGAACTCTACAGAGTCCGTGTTGAGTAACTTAACCTGCTCCTGAATCACAAGAAATGATTCCAGAACTCCTAATAGTGACCAACCAGACACGAGCCTTGCTGGACTTGGGAAACCAGGGGCCAAATCAAAATCAGGAAAGATCTTAGTATCACAGATCACTAGAGTCACCTCCTTCCTAGTCTCAACCCCAAATGATGAGGAGGGCTCCACATTGCCAGATCAGAGGTCACTCACTCGTCCCAGGTGCTCTGTGATGCCAGGCCCTGGGACAAGGAGGGGGCATTGCAAAGATCCATAAGATGGATGCACAGTCCTCCAGAAGAGGAAAGGTAAAACCAACTATGATTCAAGACTCCATGAATAAGTGCAACAAGCACCAGCAATATGCCATGGACCATGGGAGAGGAATGATTCACAGTAACTAGCTGAGGAGGGAGGACAGAGAAGCCTTCCTGGAAAAGATGACTTTTGACATAAGCCTGCAAAAATGGGCAATAAAGGACACTAGAGACTGAGGGGCCCATGTGGGCAAAAGTATGCAAGTTTGGAAGTGCATGGCCTGTTCAGGGAATTGCAAGTGATCTTGACTTGGAGGTGCAACTGCCTCAGAGAAGAGTGACCACCACTGACTCTATCCTAGTCCCATGCAGGGCTCTAGGTACCCAGCCTTGTGCAGGCGGCCCAGTTGCTCTTCTCTGAGGACAGTTGAGGATGGATGGCAGCATTGCACCAGCTTCCCCTACCATTCAGTGGCATTTAGAAATGCTTTTTGCTGTTGTTTTTCACATGGCAGTAGAGGAACAAGTCACTTCCACTGTGCGAATGAGGGCAGGCCCTGACATCGAAGAGAGTGGGAAGTCAGAGCACTGGTCCTTGGGCTCACCTGAGCACTTGACTGTCTCCGCCCACTATCCTTTCCTCCCTCTCTCCTTCTGTATCAGTCACTGGAATGTCGTCAGAAGTCCCAGCTATCATGTTACTGCCAATGGCCTCTCCTTCCACCTCATTCTTGCTGTCCCTAGCTCTTGGGAGAATAAAAAACTCCCCTTCTCATTCATTCTCTTCATTTATGGGCAGAATTCAACTGGGTGGACATCTTCTCTTCCTATCTGTTCAGTTTCTATGTTCAGTTTCTATGCCCCCTTCTCTTGGCAAAAGTAATTCCATTTTCCTTTAGGAACTACCCACCCTTCATTGCACAGCCTCAATGGCCTGTCATCCATGGGGCCCTGTCCTCCATGATTCATGGTAGACAGGTGACCAACCCAGGCCAATCAGCTGTTCTTCTCCCACATACCATGTGGCTCACTCCCTTACCTCTTTGGATCTATATTCAAATATCATTCTTCAGAGAAGCCATAGCTCACCACATATCTAAACATGGCACCCCCCATCTTACCCCCCATCACTCTCTGTCACCTTGCCCTGCTGGGGTTTTCATTATGGTAAATACTGCCAAATACCAACAACTACATTTGTTTGTTTGCTTATTCTCTGCCCCTCCCACTGGAATGTCAGTTCCATGAGAACAAGGGCCGTTTTCTCACCGATCCCTTATCAATGCCTGAACAGTGCTGACCATAAGCACTAATGAATCTTGTTGAACAGAGAAGGGATGAAGACATGGACTTCCAATTTGAGTGAAGTAACAAAAGCAATAGAATGAAGTGGATTCGTCCTTGCAACATGACCTTGAAGAATCATCCACTGGTTCCTGTTCCCTAGACCCCTGGGGCTGTGCTGTCCTTGCCAGCCATCCCTACCCACCTTCCCCATAACGTCCTTGGTTTGACAGACCTGGCTCCTGTGATTTACAGCCACAGAGCTTTGATTCCTACTTCCAAAACACCTCCAGGCCCGACCCTTACTTCTGCCAGGCTCTCCAAGGTTAACACCCACCCCAGCTGGGTTTCCCCAGTTCTCAGAGCCTCATTGCAGTCGGCCTGGATTTGCTGTACCCTCATTTAAACTTGGTGTCTAATTAATCAGCCCCTGCTCCATGTTGCTCCCCACTTCCCACTTTTCACCACTCGCTGTCCACCACGTCCTCCACATTCCCTCTGGCACAGGACTCACTTTCTCAGCTGCCCTGCATGGCCAGTAAATGCTGCCAAGAACTGATGATGACAGGGTTCTGGGTTACAAGCATAATTTAGGCTCAGTCCCAGGACCTGGGATTCACCCAGGATGGTCCCATGGAGAAACATATTGCATGCATGCCCATTAAACCCAGTCGAGGACATACTGATAGGAGGTCACCCTTTTGAATATAGTTTGGTGGTACAGCTGCTGCAGATAAGAAGAGGAGATGAAAAGCAATCCACACTTCACTGTGGTATCACAGCAATGACACCAACTTGCATTCAACTTGCACAATGTCTTGAAAATTAGCCAAAGTACTTCACAGCACCGGTGTACCATAGTTAAAGAAAATATTCCCTCGCTCGTTCCTTCCACTCCCAAGCACAGGCAGATAAGAGACCTCTGATCTCGGTTATTTGGAACAGCAATTTTTTTTTTTTCTCCTTTAAATGATTCAGTTATTTTGACACAGGCCTGACAGTAAAAAAAAAAAAAAAAAAAAAAAAACAGCTGCCACAGCAGTCAGGGAATAGTCTATCACTTCGCTAAAACATCCAGAGAGCATCTTAGGTCACAAACGAGAAGGGAAAAGGGTTTATTTAGGTAGGTTCCGAGTGGTTTTTCCACACGACCATAGCAAGCAATAGTTGGTTTAAATTCACTATCTCCCTTTAGAAATATTTTCAAAGTAGTTCATTTCTAAAAGGAAACACAGAATGTGTCTAAGTATAGAAGGAGACATTTACACTGAATTAATACCTGGGACATGGGGCGGGGCGGGGGGGTAGGTTAATGTGCTGCGCTTTAAAACATCAAATTAGCCACCTGTGAGGGGCCACTATCACCTCAATCCAGTCCTTAGAAAGGACCACAAGGACAACTGCCACGAAAGCATTAAAAAAAAAATGTCAATTTTTTAAAGTTATATTTTGGGGCAAAAAAAAAAAAAGTTTTATTAAAAGGTAAGAATGGATTCTCTTAGAACACAAACAGAAAATGTGTAACAGAATAATCAAAATATTAATAAGCCCATGAGAAACTAATTTGACTAGTTATCAAAGAAATAGAAGGTACAAACAATGAAATGCCATTCTACTAAAATAAACTAGCAAAGACTGAATTGTGAGAGTACTCAGTGCAGATATAAATCAGTGAATTCGTTATTCTCATCCATCGCTGGTACCAAGTTACAACTAGATAGCAATTCACCAATACATCATAATGACATTTATCACTGCATTTTGTATATAGAAAAGGAGAAATGACATTAAAAATAGTAACTAATTGGGGCACCTGGGTGGCTCAGCTGGTTAAGCCTCTGACTCTTGCTTTCAGCTCAGGTCATGATCTCAGAGTTGTGAGATCGAGCCCCGAGTCAGGCTCTGTGCTGGGCATAGAGCCCGCTTAAGATCCTCTCTCTCCCTCTCCCTCTGCCCCTCCCCACCTCACTCTCTAAAAAATTAAAAATAGTAATTAACTACATTTTGATTCATAATGCAACTATTAATTTTAATGTTTACAAAGAATTTTTATACCTTGAGGAAATATTTATTTTTAAAATTTTAAAATTTAAGTGAAATTCTGTTTACAGTGGGATTGTGTCAAAAAACATACACTTTTTAAAAAAGACCGTTTATAGAAAAGCTACTAGAACCAATAAGTGGATTTAACAAAGTTGCATGATATAAGATCAATATTTTAAAAATCATACTTCTATATGCAAGTAAGTCAGAAATAAGCACCATTTATAATAGATTCATAAAATATAAAGTACTTAGAAATAAATCTGACAAAATATAGGAAACACCTATACACTTAAAATTACAAATACTGCTAAAAGAAATTAAAGATGATCTAAATTAATAGAGAGATATGCCTTGTTTGTGGGTTAAAGGACCCAATATTGTTAAAATACCAATTTTCCCAAAATGGATTGATAAATTCTACCCAATTCCAATTAAAATCCCAGCAGACTTTTTGGAGAATTGACAAACTAATTCTAAAAGTGAAAGAACATATGGAAATGCAAAGGATATAGATTAGCCAAACAATTTTGAAAAAGAGCGAAGTTAGGGCGCCTGGGTGGCTCAGTCAGTTAAGCGTCTGCCTTCGGCACAGGTCATGATCCCAGGGTCCTGGGATTGAGTCCCGCATCGGGCTCCCTGCTTATCGGGAGTCTGCTTCTCTCTCTCCCTCTGCCCCTCCCCCTGCTCCTTCTCTCTCTCACTCACTCTCTCTCAAATAAATAAAATCCTTTAAAAAAAAAAAAGAAAGAAAGAAAGGGGCGCCTGGGTGGCTCATCGTTAAGCGTCTGTCTTTGGCTCAGGTCATGGTCCCAGGGTCCTGGGATCAAGCCCCGCATCGGGCTTCCAGCTCAGCAGGAGGCCTGCTTCTTCCTCTCCCTCTCCCCCTGCTTGTGTTCCCTCTCTCGCTGTGTCTCTCTCTGTCAAATAAATAAATAAAATCTTTAAATAAATAAGAAAAGGAGCAAAGTTAGAATACTAAAACTACCTGATTTCAAGACTTAAAAAGATACTGTAATCAAGACAATGTAGTACTGGCTTAAAGATAGACAAGTACATCAGTGAAATAAAAAAGGAAGTCCAAAAATTAATTAGTTAGTTAATTACTTTAATTAAATAAAAAGGAAAATCCAGAAACAAACCCACACAGTTATAAGGACAAGTGACTTGTGACAAAGGTATAAAGATAATTCAGTGCAAAAAGTAGTCTTTTCAACAAATGGTGCTGAAATCCATTAGATATCCATATATAAATTAACTCAAAATGAAGCATAGACCTAAAGGTAAAACCTAAAACTATAAAACTTCTAGGAGAAAACAACCAAGGAAAATATTTTTCAACAGATACTTTACCAAGGAAGATATATGAATAGCAAACAAGCACATGAAAGATGGTTAGCATCATGAGTCATTGGGGAAGTGCAAATTAAAACCACAAGGAGAGGGCGCCTGGGTGGCTCAGTCGTTAAGCGTCTGCCTTCGGCTCAGGTCATGATCCCAGGGTCCTGGGATCGAGTCCCACATCGGGCTCCCTGCTCGGCGGGAAGCCTGCTTCTCCCTCTCCCACTCCCCCTGCTTGCGTTCCTGCTCTCGCTATCTCTCTCTCTGTCAAATAAATAAATAAAATCTTAAAAAAAAAACCACAAGGAGATACCACTAAAATCCCTATTCAAATGGTTAAAATTAAAAAAAAAAAAAAAAACAAATTACACCAGGTATTGGTAAGGTTGTGAAGCAGCTAGAACTCCCCTACACTGCTGATGTGGAACAGAATGTTACAGTCACTTTGGAAAACAGTTTGATAATGTCTGAAGGAGTTAAACATATGCCTATCATATAATTCAACCATTTCACTCCGAGTACTTTCACAAAAGAAATGAAAGTATACATGTCCATACAAAGGGTTGTGTACAAATATTCCTAGCAGCTTTATTTGGAGTAGCAAAAAAAAAAACAAAACAAAACTGGAAACAACCAAAATGTCCATCAAGAGGTGAATGAAAAAAAAAAGAGAGAGAGAAGTGAATGGATTAACAAATTGTGGTATATTCATCCAATGGAATACTATTTAGCATTATAAGGGAATAAGAGGGATGCCTGAGTGGGTCAGTCGGTTAAGCATTATAAGGGAATGAACTATTGATACATGTTAAAACATGGATAAATCTCAAAACAATTATACTAAGTGAGAGAAAGCAGACAAAAAAGAGTATATACTGTGTGGTTCAATTTATAAGATTCTAAAAAATGCAAACTAATCTAAAGTAATAAAAAAAGCAGTCTGTGGTGACCTGGGGGTGGGAGAAAGCCAATCAGAAGGAAGGGATTACAAAGAGGCTCAGAAAGATTTGGCAATGTTGGATATGTTCATAGTCTCAATTGTGATGATGAGTTCTTGGGTGTGTTTGTGTGTGTGTGTGTCAAACCTTATCAAATAATCTACTTTAATTATGTGCAATTTGTTTTATGTCCATTTTACCTCAGGATAAAAAAAAGGACAACTGTTCTAAAAGTGCGTTCTGGGGACGTCCGGGTGGCTCAGTCGGTTAAGCGTCTGCCTTTGGCTCAGGTCATGATCCCAGGGTCTTGGGATCGAGTCCTGCATCGGGATCCTCGCTCAGCAGGGAGCCTGCTTCTCCCTCTGTCTGCTGCTCCCCCCACTTGTGTGCTCTCTCTCTCTCTCTCTTTCTCTCTGACAAATAAATAAAATTGTAAAAAAATAAAAGTGGGTTCTGGTGGTGGTTGCATAATTCTGTAAAATTACTAAAAATCATTGAATTATACACTTCAAGTGGGTGAATTTTATGTATGTAAATTATGCATCAAAGAGCCATAAAAAAGACTAGAATGGAACACATCCTGTATTGAAAGTTGTTAACTTGGGGTAGTGAAATTACAATGGGTTTTTTGGTGTTTTCCTTATAACTTTCCAAAAGTTTAGTCAGCAAAAAAAAAAAAAAAAATTAACGTATCTTCTGGATTAGTACTTTTATCTCTTTCAGCTACTAATACTCAGCCATCAAATATATCATCTTTTTGTCAATTTATGATGAATATGTTTTTTAAAACTTGAAAGAAGTCTTTACAGGGTAATGGGCTTGTTTTATTTGTTCTTATATCTACAGCACCTCCTGCTGAGGCAGCAAACACATAGTGGACTTTCAGCAAACCTCCAGTGAGTGAGTACACAGTATTTGTAAAGCAATACTCCAATTTTTCTTAAGATTGATCTGCCCAGGGTGCCTGGGTGGCTCAGTCAGTCGGGCGTCTGCCTTCGGCTCTGGTCGTGATCTCAGGGTCCTGGGATCGAGTCCTGTGTCAGGCTCCCTGCTCCACAGGGAGTCTGCTTCTCCTTCTGCCCCTCCCCACACTCATTCTCTCAATCTCTCTCTCTCTCTCTCTCTCGTTCTCTCAAATAAATAAATAAAATCTTTAAAAAAAAAAAAAAAGATTGATCTGCCCAATACTTCATGATGACTCTTCCCAGCCTAAATTTAAATTAGGGGTTGACAAACGACTTGCCAAACTCTGTAAAATTGTACTGGAGCACAGCGACCTGCATTCATGGACATATTTGTGTGACTACTTTCATTACAGCAGCAGAGCTGAGTAGTTGCTACAAAGACAACATGGTCCTCAGACTAAAATATTTACCAGAGCAAGTCCTTTATATAAGAACAAGTTTGCAAACCCTTGTAATAAATAATGACAGTTATGTACTACATATTTACTGTTTCAAGTATCAGCTAAATGTGTGCACACGTTATTTCTTTCAATTTTCACCTCTTATAGGTAGTTATAATTATCTAAGCTATGGCTATAACTCACAGAGGTATGGGTGGGTTTTTGTTTAAATGAATATCTGGAAAAACCACTCTTTTATAAATGTTTTATTTCTAACAACTTATGTAGATTAAAAATTTTAAATGTAGAAGAAATATTTGTAAAGTCAATTTTTCTAGAATTGTCAGTTTTTCAAAGATTCCATTTATAAGAGTATATCCCCAAGTAATATTTTATTTATTTATTTTTAATGTGTACATGGGTGTTTAATTTTTTTAAAGATTTTATTTATTTATTTATTTATTTATTTATTTATTTATTTATTCGACACACAGAGACACAGCAAGAGAGGGAACACAAGCAGGGGGAGTAGGAGAGGGGGAAGCAGGCTTCCCTCTGAGCAGGGAGCCCGACACAGGGCTCAGTCCCAGGGCCCTGGGATCAGGACCTGAGCCAAAGGCAGACGCTTAACGACTGAGCCACCCAGGTGCCCCCCCCCAAGTAATATTTTAGTTGAACTATAATCCACTGTGAAGTAAAATGATATAACTATTATTTATTGACAATCTTCTGTAAACTACACTAGGTACTTTATGCTTTTGTAACTCTTGTTTGCCATTCAACACTAACAGCTTTCTGGGAAAAGAATATTGTCATTCCCAATTTATAGATGAGAAAGCTGAGTCCCTGAGAAGTTAAGAAGATCAGCCATTACTAAGTGGTAGAGCCAAAATTAGAATTTGGCTCTATCTAAAACCACAGCCTACCCTTTTTCCATTTATGGACACATGTCTCTAAAATACAAGAAAAAAAAAAAAAAGCAAAAGAAGTTTAATTGTGAGAAATATATAGTTCTCTACTACCGAAGAAATTAATCCCTTAAGAGCTGAAAATCTCAAAATATTTTTGGAACTGTTGGTAGCAGCAGTCTTAAAAGCATTCTAAATGAAAGAGAAGTTCACTATTTAGATTTCCAACTCTAGTCTCATCACTAATTGGCTGCCATAAGGATGGCAGAGAAATGTACATTATATGAAAAACACATTCCAAATATGTTGTATGACATTTACTTCAATAATTACACTGAAGACTCAGAGGAAGATACCAGCTGTTAAGAGCAGATTAAATTTACCTCCTGGGAAGAGTACATCTCTGCCAGGAAGCACCTTCCAGGTAAACAGACATAGGTATGACACACCTCCAGTTTGCTTTCCAGGCACTGGAAGAAGCATGATTCCCACAGAAAAGAATCAAGTCTAAAGTAACGCTCAGGGGCGCCTGGGTGGCTCAGTCGTTAAGCGTCTGCCTTCGGCTCAGGTCATGATTCCAGGTCCTGGGATCGAGCCCCGCATCGGGCTCCCTGCTCCGCGGGAAGCCTGCTTCTCCCTCTCCCACTCCCCCTGCTTGTGTTCCCTCTCTCGCTGTCTCTCTGTCAAATAAATAAATAAAATCTTTAAAAATAAATAAATAAATAAAGTAACGCTCAAGCACAGGTGGAATAATGTCATGTGCAAATGTTCCTCCAGTCATTGGCATCTATTGGATTTTACAGGCATTCAAGTGATATAAATGTTTTAGGACACCTTTAATATTATCTTCCTTTTCTCCCATCAATATACACGAATTAGTTGTAGTACAGTAAGACTGCTTCCACTAGGGCTCATTGCAAAGCTTATTCATGTATTTGAAGAAGTGTTAGCAGTCCAAGTCTACAGCCACTGACAGCAGAACTATTACTAAAAAATAACACTGGGCATTTATTACATGTGAGATACTGCGCTAAATGCCTTTAGATGTATCTCGCACTTCATATTCACAACCTTATGAGCAGGTAGTATTACTGTCCTAATTTAGGGCATTTTCCTTTGTAGTCACCTGGCTGATGAAATAATACAATCAATTCATCCGAATTAAAAATAGATAATCCCTGCTCTTTGTTATCTAACAATAACAAAGATAATTTATAAATACAAGCAGATTTACCAAGTTAATACGCTTAAACATTTTATGTTTCTTCTATCACACAACATTTAGAGTAGTAGAATAAATTCTCATTTGGAAAGCTAGTCTATAGTCTACTTTTATAAGAAAGAAATATGGCAGGGGCGCCTGGGTGGCTCAGTCGGTTAAACGTCTGATTCCTGACTTCAGCTCAGTTCATGATCTCAGGGTCATGAGATTAAGCCTCGCCTTCGGCTCTAAGCTGAGCATGGAGCCTACTTAAGATTCTCTCTCTGTGTCCTTCTCCCTCTACCCCTCTCCCTCCCACCCCCCAACTCACTCTCTCTAAGAAAAAAAGAAAGAAAGAGAGAGAGGAAGGAAGGAAGGAAGGAAGGAAGGAAGGAAGGAAGGAAGGAAGGAAGGAAGGAAGGAAGGAAGGAAGGAAGGAAGATGGAACTGACCTAATATCAGGCATTTTGTTTTAAAATAAACAGTATTGCTCAATGTCCTGGGGGCAATTATGATTCAACTCAATATTTGAGTGGCTCATAAGAGCACTGGCTTTAGCATCAGATGTTTGTGTAGGTCTCAATCAGGGACTGGCTCCATGAACTTAGACAAGATACTTAATCCTGCTAGACATGCTTCCTCATCTATAAATAGGGGATCATAATTTATCTACTTCTGAGAGTTATTGAGGGGATAAATGAGATAATGCACATAAAACCCTTAACACTTACTAAGTGCTCAGTCAATGTCAGCTATAACAATTATCATTATTACTTCTATTATTATATCTAACTTCATAGTTAAAATTATGATTCTGAGACAATACAGGATTTTAAAGTATCTTCAGAGCCACCAAAGGATGTTCTACTCAGTATTATTTTAGTGTTAAGTGTATTTTATTGTTTCCAAAGTCTTCCCATATAGAATTCACAAGTCTGGTGATCAGATCATCAGAATATTCAATTACTCAAAACACCTTACTCCCTAATCATTAATCAATCGTTACTCGGTAAAATTATTTTGTATAAAATAACTGGTGCTAAAATTATGAGTGATAAAAGGGCCATGCCCTTTCCTAAAAAGAGTTTATGGGGAACTCTTTCTTGAGGAACAAAACAAGAAAAGATAATTGCCAACATAAGACGTTCCATGACAAGTGCTAAATTGTGGTTCCAATAAGAATTATGAGAAAAGGAGAGAGAGAAATGGAAGAAGAAAACTAATACTTTTAAGTGCCTCCTCTGTGCTTTTTAAACACAATAGCTAATTTTCCCAAGAAAATACCTGAAAGATGAATTTAATTAGGTCCCACCTCACAGAAGGAGTCTGACCTTGGAAATGTTAAGGAATATAACCAAGTCACAAAACTAGTGAAGAGAAGATTCAAGCCCGAGTCTGTCTGACTGCAGAGTCCAAACCCTCACACTATAGCACGTGGCCTCCTCCCATGTGATTTAAATGAGGCCACAAATTTTTTTTTAAAGATTTTTTATTTATTTATTTGACGCAGAGAGAGACAGTGAGAGAGGGAACACAAGCAGCGGGAGTGGGAGAGGGAGAAGTAGGCTTCCTGCTGAGCAGGGAGCCCGATGCGGGGCTCGATCCCAGGACCCTCGGATCATGACCTGAGCGGAAGGCAGATGCTTAACAACTGAGCCACCCAGGCGCCCCTAAATGAGGCCACAAATTAAATCTTACTCTATACCCAACAAATATCAAAATCAAACCATTTTTTAAAAAGTCAAATTGTCATTAGTGTTCTCCCAGAAGGAAAATATTAATTTAATACATCAGCCAAATAATACATAAGAAATCTCAATAGTAAGTCCTAATCTTAAAAAAGAAAATCCTGAATTGTCATTGGAGCTATTATGATTTTCAGGGCAAAGTTACCTTAGAGATGCGTTCATGAATTTACTATGTTAAATTTTCAAATTTACTCACACGCTTTGTCAAGTTCTCAAGGACATTTCTAGAGTAATCTCATCACTTATAGAGCCTTAATTCTGAGACCTGACTAGAGATAATATAGCTATTATGTAATATTTAATAGTTCAAAATGAGAAGTTAATATACTTCTAAAAATACCAAAGAAACTAGTATATAAAAATGTCAACTGTGATCATCAAAAATTGCTTTGAGTTCTGTCTAATTCTCTCATACTCTTTTTTTTTTAAGATTTTTTTTTTTATTATTTGAGAGAGAGAGAATGAGAGAGAGCACATGAGAGGGGGGAGGGTCAGAGGGAGAAGCAGACTCCCTGCCCAGCAGGGAGCCCGATGCGGGACTCGATCCTGGGACTCCAGGAGCATGACCTGAGCCAAAGGCAGTCGCCCAACCAACTGAGCCACCCAGGCGCCCTCATACTCTTTTTAAGGCTTCTGCATTTTTTATCAGGAATGGTCTGAATAAATAACATCATTTGATATGTGGCAACTCTTTTTTATATTTTAGCCCATTCTCAATGATACTGATTTATCACTATCTTTTAAACCCCATGAACCCATCCAATCTGTCAATTTTCAACTACTTTCAGGAAATTTCAACAATAGGCAAATATGGTGAAGGAAAAACCAGATACTTCCTAAAAGCATTTTTAAAAATAAGATTTCTAAGTTGTTCCTAGTTAGCTTCAGTGTTTAAAGTACATTTAATTAATATTATGTACCAAGTTTTCATAAGTGTCATGCATCTTTGCAGCTTAGTTAATGGAGTTTTGGTAATGCTATTAATTAGTAAGAAAATTTAGAGACAATTAGTTATTGATTCCCCTCAAGACAGTAAACTTTTCATGATTTAGCAAACATACACACACATGTATGCAAAACAAAGAAATGGAGAGCTAAGCCACATATCTGGTCATCTGAAACCCCTCAAACAATCAACTTACCTAGAAGTATCTAGATAATTGAGGGAAAATGATGTTTATGCCAAATATTTGGGGAAAGTTAAGAACCCATTTCCTTGACTATCTATGATTTTGGAAGTAAGAGTAAACATTCCTTTAAAAATGTTAGTGGAGGGGCGTCTGAATGGCTCAGTTGGTTAAGTATCCAACTCTTGATTTTGGCTCAGGTCATGATCTCATGCTCATGAGATGGAGCCCTGAGTCGGGTTCCTAGCTCAGTGGAGAGTCTGCTTGAGATTCTCAATCTCTCTCTCCCTCTGCCCCTCCCCCTGTTCACATGTGCTCTCACTCTCTCTCTAAAATATATAAATCTTTAAAATGTTAGTGGACTGGGGGAAGTCTGGCTGGCTCAGTCAGTAGAGCATGCAACTCTTGATCTCAGGGTAGTGAGTTCAAGCCCCACATCAAGCGGAGAGCTTAAAAAAAAAAGTTATTAGATCGAGGGGTGCCTGGGTGGCTCAGTCGTTAAGCGTCTGCCTTCAGCTCAGGTCATGGTCCCAAGGTCCTGGGATCGAGCCCCGCATCGGGCTCCCTGCTCCGCGGGAAGCCTGCTTCTCCCTCTCCCACTCCCCCAGCTTGTGTTCCCTCTCTCGCTGTGTCTCTCTCTGTCAAATAAATAAATAAAATCTTTAAAAAAAGAAAAAAGTTATTAGATTGAATTTGCAAAGCTTCCTCCATGTGAGGAGGCATGGGAACTCCTTCATGACACAGGGTTGAGCAGTTCTCCACCATGGATATGTCCTCATCTCTTCCCCACTAATGTGGCCGACTCCCACACCAACACCCAAAGAATGAAATAAAAAAGAGCCTATGTCATTTCAATTTATGGCATCGAGCACTAGACACATCAACCTCTTCTTATGAAAAGTAACATTATTCTTTCTAATCTCTGATACAATGCTAATAAATCAAAATTCAGACCTATACATGCCCTAAACTAACATATCATTTCCCCCAGTGGAAGTTGCTATGGTTATTTTTATGTGTCAATTTAACTAGGCTAAGGGATGCCCAGATAGCTGGTAAAACATTATTTCTGGGTGTGTCTGTGAGGGCGTTTTCACAATATTAACATTTGAGTCATTAGACTGAGTAAATAGGTCCACCCTCAGTGGAGGGGATAGGTATCATCCAATCCTACGAGGGAAAAAATAGAATGAAAAGGTATAGGGAGGACAAATTCTCTCTCTCTCTGTTCTTAAGCTGGAATGTCCATCTTTCCCTGCCCTTATACGTCAGAGCTCCTGGATCTCAGGCCTTTGGACTTTAGGACTTTTACCAGCAACCCCCAATGTGCCAGGCTCTCAGACTTGAACTGAATTATACCACCAGCTTGCCTGGCTTCTGGCTTACAGACAGCAGACTGAGGGACTTCTTAGCCCCCATAACCACATGGGCTAATTCCTATAATAAATCTATCTACCTACCTACCTAGCTACCTACCTATCTGCCTATCTATCTATCTATCTCTCCATCCATCTATCTATCTATCCCCCATTGGTTCTGTTTCTCTGAAGAGCACTAACACAGATTTGCTTCAAATCTCTAACTTTTTCTTTATGTCTCATGGTTATTGTGATTGAGTCATATCCAGCCACTGACCTGAAAGAGCCTATTAACTTCACAGACAGCCCTAGTCATCAGCATCTGCATCTGCTTATGTACCACCATAATTAATCAAGAGTGTTCGTGCTGGATAATAACATGAGCTCAGGCCCACAATCCCTCAGCCAAACCCTTGAGGCTGAATGTCATGTGGAATTATGAATTTTTCACATTTTTCAAAAGTAAAAAGGTGAGTGATGCTGTCTATCACGTAGCTCCCTCCTGTGGAGTCCAGAATGGTGCTCCAAAATCAAGCACACTAATGTTTTGGCAACCAAATGAATGAATATTCACACTAAATGCAATTTAAAAACTAGTCCCTTCTCTGATCAGGCCTGTTTTTGCCATGAAATGGGTTGCAAAACTAACTTTTGGATTCCAAAGTTTTGTTTTGTTTTGTTTTGTTTTAAGATTTTATTTATTTATTTGACAGAGAGAGAGAGCACAAGCAGGGGGGAGCGGCAGAGAGAGAGAGGGAGAAGCAGGCTTCCCGCTGAGCAGGGAGCCCGATGCGGGGCTCCATCCCAGGACCAGGGGATCATGACCTGAGCTGAAGGCAGACACTTAACTGACTGAGCCACCCAGGGGCCCCTGGATTTCAAAGTTTTTAACAGAATGAAGTAATAGTAGAGCAGCAGTAGCAGTAGAAAATGTTTGCAGTTGTTATAAGTACTAGCATCTGAGAACAGACGTCAAGCACCAGCTATGCATCCTCTCATTACTCTCCCCAACAACTTCTATTACCTATTATCAGAACTATTATCTAGAGGGTGTTTTACTCAAACTGATTAAAAAATACCCTCCTAAATCCTGTATTAAGCCTAATATTGTTATTAGCCCTTTATTTGATTGGCCTCTTCTCTTTGAACATTACTTCTACCTCTCTTTGATTATAGGATTTTAATATCTATAGATGCCTACCTACATAGCAAGTCCAGAGGTAGATTTTTTTTAATCACATAATTTCAAATTATTTCAGTGCCTTCAGACAGCCACAGGACCAACCTTTAGGTATATTCATTAGTTCTGCTCCTTTGACCAAAATTGTATGGTTAACAACTATCCCTTTAAGGCAGCTTCGCTTCCTTCAGTGAATTTCTGTATGCTCATCTCATAATTCTGAAATTTGTGTTTATTCTGACTACCACTACAAGGAAAAACTTGATTTAAAAATAATAACAATAGAAGGCTATAAAAGGGCTCAAAGTGTTCCTATTCAATTGGACAGTAATTTGCTGAGTCCAAAACTAGCATACAGAAACCTGTGCAAATCTCATTACCTGTCCTTAGCCATGGTCACCCTAAGCAGCTTAAGTGATCCAGTCTTCCTCTCTGTTCACTCCACATTCACCCTAGTAATTTGGATTAGTTCTCATTCAGACCCTGTCAGCTCAGCCTCAGAATTGCCGGCCTATATTATATCTTGGGGGATCATCATAAACATGAGACTCCAAGAGTCAGAAACCTTGTAGTATCTAAGACCAGAGTGATGGTGATAATAATCCCTTTTACCTCTGGCGAACAGTTCATCTAATAAGCCTGATATAAACTGATTACATATGTAATTATAATTTTTAATATTCATTTAGCTCAAACAATGAATCAGATACTATAACAATATGATGTATGATTGATCATTTTATTCTTTAAATAAAATGCTTCCCTACCATGCTTCTTAATTACAGAACAAGGAATGCATTCCAACTAAAATCACAGTCTTAGTAGAATCTAAAACTTTCTTCTCACAAATATGAAAGTCTTATTGTAGCAAGTGTCTTAGTTTGGGCTCCCCCAGAGGCAGACCTTAAGACAAGGATTTGAGTGCAAGTAGTTTAGTATGATTCTGGAATACATACATACAGAGTTGAGGGATAGCATGCCAAGGGATGACTCATCTAAATTCTCTGAAGTATTGTCAAATATATATATTTATTTGCATACATATAATAATCTATTTCAGTTCTGTGTGTATGTCCATCCCCCAAGAAATATGTTTTGTTTTTCAGCAGTAGAAACTGTTATGGGAAATAACACTGCCTCTTGCTCAATGGGCCTTAGGCACCATATAGCACAACCACCCTCAACCAATATCTGGAATGAATATTTTTGCACAGTTGTTGGTTTCTCTTCTGTCCATTTATTTTGAATTCTGTCAACAATTTTGACTCAGACTATCCAAAACAGAATATGCAAAAAATAGCACTGGTCATGTGACAAAAAAAATCTAGAAGGAGAATCAGCTTAGATGTTAAAAGGCAAGTAAGTTTCATGTCTCTCTCTCTCTCTTTTAAGTTTTATGTCTCTTGAGGGTCATCAAGGAAATGGTCAAGGACAGTAAGAGTGAAGATCAGCAGACAAGTGGGATGGGGAAGGATGCCCTTTGATATTCTGAGGGTGTCACAAACATAACTGCAGCTCAGAAAGACTCATCAATGACTAGGAAAGTGGGAACCAGAGAGAACTAAGGCCAGAGGCAGTCATGACTTTAGGGGATTTGAAGGGAACAGAGAGCCTTTGCCAAAACTGCCATTATATGACAGTGTGTTCCCTTCAAATGTTACTAACATCATTTAAAAAAAAAAAAAAAGGAAAGGAAAGGAAAAAGAGCAAAGGGCTGGATTTTCCTGTTCTGCAGGCCATCAAATGGTCCAGAGCTGAGGCTCCCTATCCCTGCTCCTCAATTCCCACTCCCCAGAGATTCTCCAATCACACCCACTTGCTTTTTCATCCCTTGCTTGCTGGGTCTCCATCACCACCAACCACCTGGGAAGTTTGGGGGTGTTTGGGGGTAAGTTTCAAAGACGCAGAAACTAGAGGTGAGGACATGCACATAGCCAGCCAGCATTATCACTCTGTAGAAAGGGAGAAATGGAATTTCAGAATCTCTTGCAAAGCCAGGACGGCAGCAGTCACAGTAAAATGAGTAGGTGCTATCAATCCAACACATGGACGCATGGAGTCAGGGGATGTGTTAGCTAAGGCTACCGTAACAGAATGCCACAGACTGACCAGCTTAAACAACACACATGCATTTTCCCATCGTTCTGGGGACTAGAAGTCCAAGATCAAGATGCCAGCACGGTTGGATTCTGGTGAGACCTCTCTCCCTGGCTTCTCACTGTGTCTTCACGTGGCCTTTCCTCTATGCCCACGTGGGCAGAAAGACAGAGAAACCTCTGGTGTTGCTTCCTCCTATAAGCTCACCAGTCCTATTGGATTAGGGCTTTACTCTTTTGACCTCACTTAGCCTTAATTATCTCCATTAAGGGCCTATCTCCAGATATAATCACATTGGGGGTTAGAGCTTCAACATGAATGGGGGGGAGGGGCAACAGACACAATTTAGTTCATAACACCCAGGCATTCCAAGTGAGAGCTTTTAAAAAATCATTATATTATTCAGTTCTGGTCATTAAAAATTGTGCTTTGTTCATTAGAAGAAAAATTAAAATTCATGATAAATATTAAATGTTAAAAATACCTGAGATGGGGGTGCCTGGGTGGCTCAGTCGGTTAAGCGTCTGCCTTTGGCTCAGGTCATAATCCCAGGGTCCTGGGATCAAGTCCCACATTGGGCTCCCTGCTCAGTGGGGAGACTGCTTCTCCTCTCCCTCTGCCCCTTCCCCTACTGCTCGCTCTCTCTCGTGCTCTCTCTCTCTCTCAAGTAAATAAAATCTTTTAAAAAAATACCTGAGGTGTAATTTTTCCCTCCTTTCAAATCTGCAGCACTCTGTGGTTTCATCATTTGACACACACAGCACTCACTGTGGGCCAGACACTGTGTCAGGTACTTTGAATCATGCAGATGACTGAAAAGTAGTAACTCCCCTTCGGGAGTTCAGAGTTCAATGGAATAGCATCCAGGTCATAAATAACAGAGGCATTTGCTCCCTGTCACTGAGATTTTACCAGCTGGACTTTATTGCATTTTAAAAAATCCTGCACTCAACAATGTAATGGCTTTCTCTAATAACTGAATTACAAAAGGCCTGCTTTGAGATATATTCAAGCAAATACTGATCTGACCATTAAAAGAAGCTCAGACTCTCAGGATAAACAACATTATAAATAGTAAAAATCAAAAACAAAGTTAATGAAAAAACTAAGTTGAAGTTCTGTCTTTTCTTTCAAAAAAAAAAAAAAAAGCTTTTTATTCCAGCATCTATTTTTATCAAATATTAAAGATATATGAATTCATCAATCAATATCCCATATATCACCCATCTTCTGCACAACACTGGGTGTTAGAAATGTAGGCACCCTCAGAAACATTTCAATTTAGTTGGAGAGAGGAGATAAGAACATGAAATGTTAAAAGACACAGAGATTAATACCATTTCAATACAAGAAACTCACAAGCCAGTGTGTGATTAGCTGACAAATGAACAGAACAACGCTACTGCAATTTACAAAGGCAAAAATGCAAACATTTTGGACAAGGATGTATTTAAGCAAGATCTTCCAGGATGAGTAGAATTTGGACACAAAGAGGGCAGGAGGGCAAAGAAATATGAAAAGAAACAACCATAAATAAGGTAAAGAGTAGAATATTTGGGAGAGCAGAGAAAGAGCAAACGTGGAGATCCTTCAATGTCAAGCTAAGAAATTGGATTTTATCCTCAATAATGAAGTGTTTGAGCAAAGGAATGATAAGAAGAAAAGTGAAATTTAAGACATTAGTCAGGTATCACTATGTAAGGATTCAAATAAACCAACAGACAAGAAAACCTGATAATCCAGGTGTGAAGTGGTAAAGAACTGAACTAGGTTGGGGCAATGGACAGTAGTGTGAGAAATTTAGGAGAAAGAATTCTAAGACTTGGTAAATTATAAGAAACTAAAAAGTTCACTGGTCTCAACAACGTGTGGCCAAGAGAAGGAAAGAATCACTAACAAAATTAAAGTCAAGGAGGAAAGCTGGTTTCAGAGCAGAAGAAAACTCAATAGAAACAGGATCACAAAATGGTGAGGCAGAAATAGCAATCATAGGATTTAGTGTGGATACTGCCATATATTTTCTTGGAAAATAATCATGTAAATATGTTATTTTTAAATAGCTTTTTTTTCTAATTATAAAGCAATCAAGTTCAGGACAAACAAATTCAGGACCAAAAAAAGAACCAAGAAAATGAAAAAGCACTCAGAATCCTGCTACCCAGAGATGAGTACTTTAACATTGTGTCAATCCTTGCAGTCTTTTTTCTATGTCAATAATAATAAGAGGGAAAAGGAGGAGATATGCTCTTTAAATTAATTATTGTCCAGGGGCATCTGGGTGGCTCAGTCGTTAAGCATCTGCCTTCGGCTCAGGTCATGATTCCAGGGTTCTGGGATAGAGCCCCGCATCGGGCTCCCTGCTCCGCGGGAAGGCTGCTTCTCCCTCTCCCACTCCCCCTGCTTGTGTTCCCTCTCTCACTGTGTCTCTCTCTGTCAAATAAATAAGTAAAATCTTCAAAAAAATAATAATAAATAAAAATAATAAATTAATTGTTGTCCAAAAAGGAGGCGCCTGAGTGACTCAGTCAGTTAAGCATCTGCTGTCAGCTCCCATCATGATCCTGGGGTCCTGGGACGGAGCCCCGCATCGGACTCCCTGCTCCGCGGGGAGTCTGCTTCTCCCTCTCCTTCTCCCTCTGCCCCTCCCCCTGCCCATGCTCGCTCTCTCACTCACTCTCAAATAAATAAATAAAGGGGTGCCTGGGTGGCTCAGTCATTAAGCGTCTGCCTTCAGCTCAGGTCATGATCCCAGGGTCCTGGGATCGAGCCCCGCATCGGGCTCCCTGCTCATGGGAAGCCTGCTTCTCCCTCTCCCACTCCCCCTGCTTGTGTTCCCTCTCTCGCTGTGTCTCTCTCTGTCAAATAAATAAAATCTTAAAAATAAAAATAAAAAAAAGCAGGGCTCAAATAAATAAATAAAATCTTGAAAGGAAGAAAGAAAGAAAAGAAAATCATTTTATGTTGTTGAGACCAGTGTTTCCCAAACTTACTTGATAACAGAACATTTCTGCGTGTGATGCTCATCAGCGTCCTCCCCTGCTCTCAGATGGCTCTCCCCCATTTTGCTCCTTCTACTCCCAGAAGACCCGCTTCAAACACCCCAACCCCTTACTGCCTCGGACCGTTGAACCTGCTGTAGCCTCTGCCTGGAGCCCTCAGCTCCCCGAAGAGATCTTCCCTGACATCACTCTCCTACAGTGTCCTACCTGGTGCTCTTTTCCTTCACAGCCCTTATCCCTGCCCAAAGTGACATGATGTACCATCTACCTCTGGCACTAGAATAGAGGCTTCCAGACACCAGGACTTGGTCTGTGCACCACTGTAACCCCCAGCACCTGAAACACTGTGTGAGGAGAGAAGGCAGGCAGTACATATTTCTTGAATGGATAAACTAAAGAACCAATTACCTATGAAACCCGGTTCTAACAAATACAGGAAATTGTGGCATCAGCAATCACCTGGACACTTGATAAAAATGCAAATTCTCAGGCCCTACCCTGGATTTACTGAACCGGATCCACTAAGGGATCAAACCCAGCAATTCAGGTTTGAACAAGCCCTCCAGGCAATTCTGCGGCTAGCTAAAGTTGGAGAACCAAAGGTCTAGATTATCTTTAAGATAAAATCAACCGGGGCGCCTGGGTGGCTCAGTCGTTAAGCGTCTGCCTTCAGCTCATGATCCCAGCGTCCTGGGATTGAGCCCCGCATCAGGCTCTCTGCTCGGAGGGAAGCCTGCTTCTCCCTCTCCCACTCCCCCTGCTTGTGTTCCCTCTTTTGCTGTGTTTCTCTCTGTCAAATAAATAAAATCTTAAAAAAAAAAAAAAAGATAAAATCAACCCATGAAATTCTTAATCTCAGGAAACAAACTGAGGGTTGCTGGAGTGGTGGGGGGGTGGGAGGGATGGGGTGGCTGGGTAATAGACATTGGGGAGGGTATGTGCTATGGTGAGCGCTGTGAAGTGTGCAAGACTGTTGAATCACAGACCTGTACCTCTGAAGCAAATAATACATTATATGTTAAAAAAAAAAAAAAAAAAAAGAAGATAGCAGGAGGGGAAGAATGAAGGGGGGGAAATTGGAGGGGGAGATGAACCATGAGAGACGATGGACTCTGAAAAACAAACTGAGGGTTCTAGAGGGGAGGGGGGTGGGAGGATGAGTTAGCCTGGTGATAGGTATTAAAGAGGGCACGTTCTGCATGGAGCACTGGGTGTTATATGCAAACAATGAATCATGGAACACTACATCAAAAACTAATGATGTAATGTATGGTGATTAACATAAAAAAAAATCAACCCATGAAATTCTGGAATCCTATTACCTGTGAGCAATTCTCTTAAAGTGTTTTGACCATTTTACGGAGGAATGGACTAAATTCTCAAGTACCCCTAGGGTCTTAGAATTATCATATATGGCAACATACTGCTTTTCCCTCCAATAGAACGAAAGCTCTAATTAACACGAAATGTCCCACTGAGAATTAATCAGTTTAAGAGCTACCCCAGCACACTTGAGGGCCATTTTACTGTCTGTTATAACTTAGAAAAATCAGTTACCCTAGAACAATTAAAGCTCTCTCCAGTAAAGGTTAAGTTCCTCCAAAATAACACACACACACACTTTCTCATCATGAATTAATCCCTTGATTATATTCTCAATGATAATACAGAAAACCCAATTAATTTTAATATTGAGAAACATTCCAAAGGATAATTTATGTGCTCTCATTTTTATCTATTTTCATTTTCTGTTAAGTAAAAAAGTGGACAATGGGGCAATTTTTAATAAAAGTTTTTCTAGAAGATGCCAAGTCAAGCAAGCATTATTGAATGCAAAAAGCCTGGGGTATATATATCATTTACAAGTCACAACACCTCTGGGCAGTCCACAATCTGGCCCAAATACACTGTCACGCTCACCTAGGAAGACGCTCTATTCCTGCCAAACTGATAGACTTGCAGCCTCCACATTGTGCTTTTCACACTTCCCCGTCTCCCTGTTTGTATTATACCCCCTCACCCTTTTGGCCCAGCCCGAGCTTGTCCCTCAGTCAAGCTGACCCCTGTGCAAACCGTGCTTACCATCCCAGGGCAAAAAGCGCCTCCCCAGGGCACCTGGCTCAGTCGTTAAGTGTCTGCCTTCAGCTCAGGTCATGATCCCAGGGTCCTGGAATCAAGCCCCGCATCTGGCTCCCTGCTCCACAGGAAGCCTGCTTCTCCCTCTCCCACTCCCCCTGCTTGTGTTCCCTCTCTCGCTGTGTCTCTGTCAAATAAATAAATAAAATCTTTAAAAAAAAAAAGCACCTCCCCTCTTGGGAGCTTAACAGCATCCAATGACAGGACTGGCCACGAGTCCTGGAGCCACACTGGATGGCACTGTTGTCATCTGATATGTGTGAGCTTCATCTCCTCTTATAATTAGTTTCAATGAAAGAAAAGATTGGCACTTACACATTTCTGCACCCTCCCTCACCATTTCCCCTTCTGAACCTGCCCTCTTGAATCTTTGGCTCACCCCTCAGTTTCAGCCACACCCAAAGCTCTAGCTAAAAGGCCATCCCATGGGGCACCTGGATGGCACGGTCGGTTAAGCATCCGACTCTTGGTTTTGGCTCAGGTCGTGTACTCAGGATCCTGGGATAGAGCCTGCCCAATGTGGAATCTGCTTGGAATTCTCTCTCCCTTCTCCCCAGACCCCTCCCCACTCTCTCTAAAATAAATAAATAAATAAATAAATAGCCATCCCAATGGCTCTCAAGAGATTCACTGATGAGGTGAGTCCCACCGTCACCTCCTCACCTCCCTGTCAGGGAAACGAATAAGAGAGGGAGGAATCTGAATGACTAGCCATGAAGAAATCCTGTCATCTAGGAATCTTGACTACAGGAAAAGGGAACAGCACCTTCCTTGTAAAACTGGTCAGAGACCAGGATAGATATTACATCTGACCAGGTATATGTGAGTTTTTCACTGTCCTCTGGAAGTAAATATCAGAATTCCCAAGAGAAGGTGTAGGATAAAACCAGGCCTGGAACTAAAGCATTTTTGTAAGGATCTAAAATCTGTATCTTTAAACTCAAAGAGGCTTTAGCCTTCTTACAGTTTCTGACTTTATTTCCCTGTTGTTCTCAGGATTTGTGGATGCCTTTTTTGAGCTGCAGCCTATTTCAAAATGCCAAAGAAAACCAAAGGAACGGGATCATCTGTTCCATAGTTATTAGAACATCAAGCCGGAGGCTACCCACCCCATCCCTACACCGGAGGGTGAGTGTGGAAATAATGTAAAAACAAAAGGGAGATATCCCCAGGGGAAGATGAGCAGGCATGTCAGAGTCCTACTCCATCTGAAGGTACTCCTGGAGGTGTCTGTGTTCTCCTTCACTAAAGGAGAGGGTAAGCCCTCACAGTCACATGCTGCTTCATAAAGATAAATTTGTTCAGAGACCACATGTTAACTCCTCCTCACCAGAGAATGACCATCATCATTCAGACCTTGATGATGATAAAGGCAGCAATCACTGGCCATGAAAGGTGACTTTGAGTTCATACCCTGAGACTACAGAGAATCACTCTTGAGAATATTTTACACTTAAGGACAAGTTGTATTTCAAAAGATTATTTGTCACTAGCCACATCCTACCAGCCACTAAACTTTACTGATCTGCTAGCAATCAATCTTTTTAAAAATATAGCTTGGAGCACAGGAAGATTTCTAAAATAAACAGTTTTTGAAAAAGCCTCTCACTGGTAAGTCCTGGCCAGTGGCTACTTTATGTTCTCAAATATACTGCTCCTGGCTTCCCTGAAAAACCCCAGGAAGGAAAGAGAAAAGAGGAAGAGGCTCCCATTTCCTTTGTCCCAAGACTCAGATTGAGTTGTGCCTGGCCTTAGGATCCCAACATAAGAGCAATTCTAGGTCCGTATTTAAAACCACTCAGTTATATGAAATATATATATAAATATATTAAAATTATATTAAAACTAGGCAGAGGGATAAAGTATAACGAATCCTGCTGTAAGGAATCTCTATGCTTACTTTCACAGAATTCCAAATATGTTTCCTATGGGCATAAAGTTACAAAAACTTTCAGATTTCCAAAACAACCCACAACAATCCATTTGACATACAATATTACACACCAGAATTCCAATATATGAACTAGAAACAGACCTCCCTCCCCCCACTTAAATAGTATCCAGAAGCTCCCCCATTAAACACACCTGCTAGAAATGGGGCCAGCTCCACAATAGGTAGAAAGCAAGATACGAGAAGACTAAGCCACAGTCACTGCTTTGAAAGGCAACTGTTGTTTCTGAGTAGGATTTCTCTAGGACAAGTTTCCAAATCTGACAGATCAACAGGATCATCTGGGAAGTTTTTTAGAAATACAGACTCTAGGGGCACCTGGGTTGCTCAGTCGGTTAAGCGGCTGCCTTCGGCTCAGGTCATGATCCCAGGGTCCTGGGATCGAGCCCCACGTCGGGCTCCCTGCTCGGTGGAGAGTCTGCTTCTCCCTCTCCCTCTGCCTGCCTCTCTGCCTACTTGTGCTCTCTCTCTATCTCTCTGTCAAATAAATAAATAAAATCTTTAAAAAAAAAAAAAGAAATACAGACTCTAAGGTCTGACCACAGTCCTACTAAATTAGGCACCCTTGGAGGTAGGTCCAGAGTCTGCATTTTTAAGGAGGCTCCTTGCATAATTATGATGTTCAGACATGTTTAAGAATTCCATTCTAGGGTTTTTGATATCAGAATTATGGATTCTGATTACAGAATCATTTTACATTACCTTTTACTTGTCACAGTTCTCATTTATCCTTTAAGCCCTAGATTACACGTGGCTTCCTCTTAAAGATCTTCCTATTTAAGTATCTCCTCTCCAAATGTAATGCCATGTGATTTCTTGTATTTATAACACTTACCAAGATTTGTAATTACTCATCGTTTACTTTTTTATTGTCTCCCTCACTAAACTAAGCTCCATGAAAGCAGTCCCGCTCTGCGTCATACTGCAGCATCTAGCACACAGTATGTGTCTATAAACCTTTGATGAATGAAAGGACATTTTACTCATCTCATTTCATCTTATTGCCAGCTGTAGAATATAGGTGCAGTCGAAGTTAATATTCCCAAGTTAATGAGATGAACCAGAACAGCTGGGTGGCTCAAGATCACATGGTGATTAAGTGGTGAGACCACATCTAAAACCCAGGCTCAGTTTTCAGGTTTCCCCTCCACTCTTTCCATCCTCCCACGCTGCCTCCCTTCAGTGAATATCAAAACATGGATCCAATTTATTAATATCAAACTTACTAAAGAGATGGGGCCTGTGTCTCAAAGTCTTTATTTTATGTATGACAGGCAATTGTGCAACTCAGAAACCTTGAACACATTCCGTTCATTTAACAGAGAAACAATATACATGATGTAGTGGGAAAATATAAGTTCATTGGAAAACTCTGGCATAATAAATTCTAGTTTTAGTCAAAAGAAAAACAAATGTTATGAAAGGAAAATTATTCGGCTATAAGAAAAAAACTTTCCAAAAAACTGATAGTAAAAGAACCTTTGCCAGAAAGAGAGAAAAGCACATTTAATGGAAACTTAGAATACAGAGGAGAGGTTAATGAATTAAATATAATGAGTTTATTCTAACCTAAATAATTTATAGGAAACTAAAAGGAGTATCTAGAAAGAAGAAATTCTGGAAATTAAATGCATAAAAACATAGTAATAATGTTCAAATGACTAAACTGGTCATTAAATGTCTGATTTAACAATAATGAAATTAGAACCTGGTCCATTAGGGACTAGTAATACTTTGTTAACACAGACTGTGACATATTTGTACTATTCCTGGAGAACTGGTATTTAATCACAGCAGGTTTAGATTGTACAAAGTCACAAGGGGAATCAGTTACTAAGCCTATTATCACACTGGCAATTTAAAAAAAAAAGAAAGAAACCAGTGAATTTTTCAAATTATGTTGACACAAAGTCTACCTAACAAAAATCTCTAATGAAAGAATAATACAAAAGAGAGAATGAATCATAACAAATTAAGTAATAAAATATATAGCCATTTTAGAAAAAAATAGAGTTTTTACTGAGTAAATGAGCAGATACAGTAACCTTAGTAAGCATTTGACTGCAGGCCTCCTAGGATCTTCTCTGAAACATTAATTCAAATTGACTCACATTAGAGCAGTCATAAGACCTTAAATCAGTAGGAGTAAATTAAAGCAAAGGGTAATAATCAACTAATAATGTTTTAAGAGAAAGGGAAGATCCCAATAGGAACCCACAGGCTTGGTAGTAAGCTCGAACTGTGACATCAATGAATGGGTTAATAGCTCTCAAATTAAAATCCCAGAGGATGCCAAATAAAAAGGGAGAAGAAAACTCAAAAGGGAGAGAACCATTTATTAGCCAGATTCTGTGACCAATGAGAAATAAATATCTGGAATTAGAATCCACATGTGTGGGATTTTCATGGATGAATATGCTCCTAAAAGCTACAAAATATATTTTTGATAATCATAGCTAAAGGATTCATAAGAAAGCGAAAACCTTGTTATAATGTAAGAAATTCATTTTCCCACCAGGGAAAAAAATGTGTATTCTAAGTTTTTATTTTTACATAGCACTTTTTCTTAAAGCAAGACAAACTACAGGTTTAAAACTGAGACAGCATTAAAAAAAAAAAATGAGCACGGTAGTCTGAAATCAACTCATTAAAGAAAATGTACAATAACCACCATGTACTTTTTAGCCAAATAACTCAGCTAGAGTAACAATTTATCTTTTCAGTATCTGAAAGGATATCAACACTAAAGAGGAAAAGGAGTATTTCTTTTTTAACCTAAATACAATTGCCAATGAAACGTGTAAATATTTTGTTTGGCATATACATTTTCTTTAAAAATTTACAAGCGACCTATTAGAAACACAATCAAATATGCCAAAAGAAAATTTGCAAAGACCTAAAATAATTTGAGTCATTTAAAACCAGCTTGGTCAGAACATTTAAACACCCTGCCTCCCAGGGCTACTTATAAAATGATGATTATAATTACTATGTCATCATTATTATGCTAAGTTTAATTATTATTATTATACATTTTCCATGTATTGAAATACAGTACATGGGTTTTGTTTTTGTTTTTGTTCTTGCAATAAAGGTGGGTGAGCACTACTCCTATTCCTTGTTTCCTGGAGGTCAATAAGTAACCTCATCTGCAAGCTGACAGGACAAGGGAAGAGCAGTGCATTATGGGACAGAGCAGTGGTGACTGACTCACAGTAACTTACGATCACAGGCCTCGTTAACATTGGGCTCTGCCTCGAAATAAGTCAAACAGAGAAAGACATGTATCATATGACCTCACTGATATGAGGAATTCTTAATCTCAGGAAACAAACTGAGGGTTGCTGGAGTGGGGGGTGGGGGGGGGGGGGATGGGGTGACTGGGTGATGGACACTGGGGAGGGTATGTGCTATGGTGAGCGCTGTGAATTGTGCAAGACTGTTGAATCTCAGATCTGTACCTCTGAAACAAATAATGCAATATATGTTAAGAAAGAAAGAAAGAAGAAGAAGAATGTAGCAGGAGGGGAAGAATGAAGGGGGGGAAATCGGAGGGGGAGAAGAACCATGAGAGACGATGGACTCTGAAAAACAAACTGAGGGTTCTAGAGGGGAGGGGGGTGGGAGGATGGGTTAGCCTGGTGATGGGTATTGAGGAGGGCACGTTCTGCATGGAGCACTGGGTGTTGTGCACAAACAACGAATCATGGAACACTATATCTAAAACTAATGATGTAATGTATGGGGATTAACATAACAATAAAAAATTTAAAAAAAAAAGAAAAGAAAAAAAACAAAAAAAAAAACACTGGGCTCTGCCTAACGCAGTGAGTTCACCAGCTACAGACACAAAATAACCCCTACTGAGAATTATAGCTGTATACAGCGGAGCACCTGTGTGTGGTTTCAATGTCAGAATTCCAGGCCAGAACAGGCCAGTGCCCCAGAGACCCAAATGGAGGTTCTGAGAGCTTAAGTAGGCACTCTATCTACAGTGAAACGGGCCAAACTGCAGGAAAGAGTCCATAGAGAGCAAAGCTCCGCATCCCGGAAAAGTCATAATTAAGATCCAAAGAGAGAGTCCACTAGAATCCACAGGGACTGAGAAGAGAGAGGGTCCCGGCAGTGAGTATGAATGGGAGGTATCAGGGCAAAGGCAAGTTGGTTGAGAATTTACGGTAGGAAGTGGAGTCTGCAGAGATTTTCTAAGACACTTGACAGGCTATTATAAGTAACCAAAACCTTAAAAGTGGTTTGGGAAGGAGCTGGTGCAGTCAAGACGAAAGAAAGCCAAATAATAACACTGATAAACCAACCATTATCTGTTACAGCATGGCCCAAATCACAGGGTTCATTGATATGAATCCAAACTTTATTTTAGACATGAATTTCCACTTTTTAAGCAAAAATGTTTAGAAGAGTAATTAAATATAGAACAAAAATCAATTAATTCAGCCTTTACTTCCTTTCTTTGCCCATGCAAACTCTGAATGGAGCACCGATAGACAATAAACTCACTACAGTCAAAGAGAGAATGAAAAACAAAAGGCTTTGATAATAATCTATAAACTATCATTTGACCCTGGAAAAATAAGAATTAGAAGAAATGCAAAAACTCCTATTCCAGCAATAGCAAGGTAAGGTCATATTTCTGGGACACAGTATAAGCAACTCCTGAAAATATACCCATTTCTTCCACTTGTTTTGGGTTTTTTTCTCCTACACCCCCAACCCTCTCTCTCCCTCTCTCTCTCTACCTCTTTCTCTCTCTCTGTCTCACACATACACACAAACACATAGATTGTGTGCCCTCTATGAAAGAAGATAAGCAAAAAGGCCCATTTCTGTATTTCTGGAGCCTTGGCTTTCTTATATAATCCACCCAAACTTCCCATCCATAATAAACCACACGAGCCATGATATCAGTAAATGGGCCCAGGAAAGTCACAGGCCCACTCCAAGAACCACAAAAGGCTCTAGAATTACCCTCATACACAAGAACTTGCTGGTTGGAGAGCTGATCAGAGATTTTTAAGTCTAGAATAGGACAGAAAAAAGCATAACGATAGCCCATGAGCATATGTGTTTAGGGCTACCTCCCCATGCTTCTCAGCAATTAAACTTGATTATAGCCAACAGCTCCCATCATAATTATCACAAGCCCATAGCAAGAGCATCTCATCAGGAAGCTATTTATAACCTGGAAGCTTTGTCTTCTTTCTCCCCATGGTCGCTCTTCACTTTGTAGGGCAGATAACAGACACTCCAGACCCAAGGAAGCACAGTCCACATATCATTGTGGAGGGGAGGGAGATGGAGTGGACACCTCCCGAAAAGGTGCTGGCCAGTCAAGAACAGCAGTGGTGTGATGGAAGCCACATGTCTCATCCCACCTGGCTCAGGGCTAGCCTAACACACAATGACCCGAATAGGGGCAGTCAATGCAGACACACTGAACATGGCTTGCGAGGCAGGCAATCTGTTCAGAAAAGCCACAGGAGATCTGTAGCCGGCCAGCAACAATTAAAGCTAACACCACTCTCTTCCTGAACAGGATTAATTTTTTACAAAAATAATAACAGCCCACTTTTTTTTTTTTTTTGAGTGTTTTACCAGGTACCAGGCCAGGTCCCATTTTAAGTGCACCCCACACATTAATTCATAACTAGCCCACAGTGATCCCAGTGTTAACAGAGGTGGGATCGGGCACAGAAAGGTCACAGAACCTGCCACAGTTTCCCCACTGGCCCTGACAGTACTGGGATTCGAACCCTGCTCTAGTAGCCACTCTTTTGACCATAAGATTTAACTGTCCTGAATATGCTAGCTTCTGGATCCATGCCACAGTTGGTCCAGGAGAAATGAGAGAGTATAGAGACTCTCTGTCTCAGACATACATCTCTCTGTATCTCTAATCAGAGAGTATTTGAGACTCTCTAATTCCAACCCATCAATTTACAAACTTGAAAACTGAAGACCCTGAGA
Source organism: Phoca vitulina (assembly GCF_004348235.1). NCBI lineage: Eukaryota > Metazoa > Chordata > Mammalia > Carnivora > Phocidae > Phoca > Phoca vitulina. Next base: position 20,537,080 of record NW_022589728.1, read on the forward strand.
TGTTGAGGGACTTGCCAGAGGTCACACAGCTCACAGATCATCTTAAACCATCCAAAACAGATGGTGCTAAATAAATAGTCAAACTAGATTGTAAATTCTTAGGGGGTCAGGACCCACTTCTTAGGGTTAGTTTTAGAAATGCAGTGTACAGTATGGTGATTAACATAACATAATAAAATAAAATTTAAAAAAACAAAACAAAAAAAAGAATTTAAAAAATACAGTATACAGTATATTAGCCACTCCCCTGTCCCACTGTTCCAATCCCTAGTCAAGCTTTTGAAAATCACAGATTAGATTAGAAGTTTTCTGGTGTGATCACATTACATCATTTTATAGAAAAGGGAGCTGAGGTCCTGAAAGATTACATGATTTGGTCAAAGTCATGTCAGTAATTACAGTGGAGTTTGTGTCAAATTACAAATTAGCTCTCTGTATATGATTTAGCATTCCTACAAAACAAGATGACCCAGAAGGTCCAAGTTCTAAATTAGTAATCCCCAAAGTGATATGAAATGTCATGTAAGTGAATAAATAAGTGTCCCATGAGAATCCACATAAGGGTCTCTCCCTGACAACAATGGTTCTAGAAACTAAAAGGAAAGAAAGGGTGAATAAAAGAGAACAATGCACACCCAAAAAACTGAACCCAGAGATTAGGAGGAAGACTACCCATCACCGTTCCTTTCTTGCATTAGCCACCATTGCCCTCCATCAATCCTAATTAAAGAAATTAAAACTAATTTCTTTGAGAGTTTCACAAGATTGAAGTACCTAGAGACATTTTTGAGACCAGCAAAACCAAATTTCAAAATAACTATTCTAAGATTTATATTTGTATTTTTTTAAAGATTTATTTATTTAGGGGTGCCTGGGTGGCTCAGTCGGCTGCTTCGGTTCAGGTCATGATCCCAAGGTCCTGGGATCGAGCCCCACATATGGCTCCCACTCAGCGGGGAGACTGCTTCTCCCTCTCTCTCTGCCCGCCGCTCCCCCTGCTTGTGCTCTCTCTCTCCCTCACACATAAATATTATAAATAAATAAATAAATAACATTTACTTGAGAGAGAGCGTGTGCACGAGTGGGGGAAGGGCAGAGGGAGAAAATCCTCAAGCGGACTCCCCATGAACACAGAGCCCCAAGCGGGGCTCAATACCACAACCCATGAGATCATAACCTGAGCCGAAACCAAGAGTCGGATGCCTAGCCAACTAAGCCACCCAGGTGCCCCTAAGATTTATATTTGTATTTTTAAGTAAGTCTTTCCCATGGGAAATTTTTCAGATTTATCTCAGGAAAATGTTTGCATCTTGTTAAAAGTTGCTGCTGCCCTTCACCTAAAAGGAAAGCCATCAAAATTCAGTTCAAATCAGTAAAGTTTCCCCTTCCAGTGGAACTCCAACAGTATATTTCTAGACAAAATACTGGCAAATAGCTTTCACCCAATAATACAAAGACACTTTGCAAATGAGGATTGTTGGTCCATCTTTATACACTGATCAGAAGATTTATTCAGATTTATATACATATGAGATTTATGGCCAGAAAGCCTAAGGTCTCAAATTCACTACACAGTCTTGCTCACTTAAATTTCTCCCCTCTTCTTACAAAAAAAAAAAAAAAAAAGGAAAAAAAAAAAAACGCTTAAAACTTCTATTTCCTTCATAAGAATTCAAGACCAAAAAAATAAGAAAACACCTGACAAAACCAAATCCCATTATTATTACTATTATTAAAGTATTATAGCTAAGAAGTCCCACATGCTAGACAGTCAAGAACTGTACAATTCAATTTCAAATAGTGGCAAATTATGTAATTTCATCATGCTGAAAATATTAATTACATAAATACACTCTTTTGAGAAAGAGTAACCTTCACCTGCCTTTCTAGCTTATATTAGGTAACAGGGATTAGCATTTCTGCAGGGTGACAGTTTCACAAGCAATCATAAATCCCAGGAGGGGAAGTAGACTCTGAATTGACCATCAGGTAACACAAAGCTGCCTGAAAAGGAGCAAAAGGAATGCCTGACTTTGGCTCAGTCAGTGGAGCATGTGACTCTTGATCTCGGGGTCTTGAGTTCGAACCCCACATTGGGGGTAGAGTTTGCTCTAAAAAAAATTTTTTTAGGGTGCCTGGATGGCTTAGTCAGTTGAGCGTCTGATTCTTGGTTTCGGTTCAGGTCATAATCTCAGGTCCTGGGATCGAGCCCCCAGGTGGGCTCCCCACTCAGCGGGGAGTCTGCTTCCCCTTTCTCTCCCCCTCTGCCCCTCCCCCCACTTGTGTGCATGCACGCTCTCTCAAATAAATAAAATCTAAAAAATAAATAAATAAATAATTTTTTTTTAAAAAGGCATGCCTGATTTCCCACAGGATGGCTGTCACATGGTGATATCAGTCAAGCCACAGGGGGTAGAGGAAGGGCTCAAGAAACTAGCTTCTTATGGCTCAAGGAAAAGCAGAACCAACTACAACTTCCCTCCAGACCTGAGTACAAAGTTCCAGAACAAGACCATATCAAGCCAGCTGAGAAGACACAGAACTGGAGAACTTAAGAGGTGATAAGATTCGAAGAAACTGGGTGCCTAGGTGGCTCAGTCGGTTAAGTGTCTGCCTTCTGCTCACATCATGATCTCACAGTCGTGGGATCTCAGAGTTGGGGGATCTCAGAGTCGTGGGATCGAGTCCCAAATCAGGCTCCCTGCTCAGGGGAATCTGCTCCTCCCTCTCCCTCTGTGTGCTCTGTTGGGTAAATAAATAAAATCTTAAAAAAAAAAAAAAAAGAATCTAAGAAACCACTAGCCTTACCTCCTCACCTCCTTTATAGATAATAAAATTAAGACACTCAGCCAAAATCACAATAGAAGTTTATAAACTTTTCTGTCCCCTCCTCTCTCCATAATGTTGATGCTTAGAGTTCAGGCTTTGGATGATGACCTTGGGTGCTGGTTTTGTCACTTCTGAGATGACCTTGAGTGTCCTGTTTAATCCGAATTTCCTCATCTATAAAATGTATATAAATATATATATAATATATAAATATATAAAATATAAAAGTAGCTGCCAATTTTTGACAAGGGAACCAAGACTACACAATAGGGAAAGGAGACCATGTTCAACCAATGATACTGGTAAACTGGATAGACCCAGACTTTATACCATATGCAAAAATTAACCCAAATCAAAGACCTACACATAAGACCTGAAACTATTAAATGCCTAAAAGGAAACATAGGCCCTGAAACTAATAATACACTATATGCTAACCAAATTGAATTTAAATAAAAAATTTAAAAAAAAAAGAAAGAAAGAAGAAAACATAGGGAGAAAGATTCCAACACTGGATTTGGTAATGATTTCTTGGATATGACACCAAAAGCACAGGCAATAAAAAACAGACAAATGAAACTATACCAAACCTTAAAACTTCTGCACATGAAAGGAAACAATCAACAGAGTGAAAAACTAACCCATAGAATAGTACAAAATAATTGTAAGTCATATGTCTGATAAGGGGTAATATCCAGAATATATAAGAAAATTCTGCAAGTCAACAACAATAAAAAATAATCCAATTAAAAAATGGCAAAATATTTAGACATTTCTCCAAAGAAGGTATATAAATGGCCAATAATATATAAAAAGATGTTCAGTATCACTAACCATTAAGGAAATGCAAACCAAAACTACAATGCGATTATCAACTCAACACCCATCAAAATGGCCACTAATCAAAAGAACAGAAGAAAACAAGTGATAGTGAGTATATACAGAAGTTGAAACCCTCATGCACTGTTGGTGGGAGCATCAAATGGTTCAGTCATTATGGAAAACAGAGTGGAGGAACCTCAAAAAATGAAAAATAGAGTTATCATATGATCCAACAAACTCGTTTCTGGGTATATATCCAGAAGAATTGAAAGCCGAATCTCAAAAAGATATATTCACAGCAGCATTATCCACAACAGCCAAGAAGTGGAAGCAACCCAATGTCCATCAACAGATGAATGGATTAAAAAAAAAAAAGTACATGTATACAATGGAATATTATTCAGCCATAAAAAAGAACGGGATCTTGCCATTTGCAACAACATGAATGGACCTCAAGGACATTATGCTAAGCAAAACAAGCAAGTCACAAAACAACAAATACTGTGTGATTCTATTCATATGAAGTATCTAAAGTAGCCAAAACAGTTGAAACAGAAAGTAGGAAGGTAGTTGCCAAGAATAGGGGAGGGAGAATTTTTAATGGATACAGAGATCTATTGCACAACAATGTGAATATACTTGACACTACTAACTTGTACACTTAAAAATGGTTGATGGTGGGGCACCTGCGTAGCTCAGTCGGTTAAGCGTCTGCTTTTGGCTCAGGTCATGATCCCGGGGTCCTGGGATCGAGCCCCATGTCAGGCTCCCTGCTCAGCAAGGGAGTCTGCTGCTCCCTCTCCCTCTGCCCCTCCCCTGCTTGTGCTTTCTCTCTCTCTCAAATAAATAAATAAAATCTTAAAAAAAAATTTTAAAATGTTGACGGTAAATTTAGTCTTATGTGTTTTTTACCACAATAGAAAAGAAGAAAAGTAGCTGCTCCATAAAGTTGTTCTGAGAATAAAATAAGATGATAAAGCATTTAGCACAGTGCCTGGTGTATCTTCAACACTCACATTTCACTTAGCACAGTGCCTGGTGTATCTTAAACGCTCACATTTCACTTAGCACAGTGCCTGGTGTATATTAAATGCTCACATTTCACTTACACAAGATTCATCCATATTGTAGATGAACGTGTCAGGATTTCCCTTCCTTTTAAAGCCAAATAATATCCCATTGTATGCATACACCACTTTTTGTTTATCTATTCATGTGTTGATAGACACTTGGATTGCTCCCTCTTCCTGGCTATAGTGAATGATGCTGCTATGAACATGGGTATGCAAACATCTCTTTGAGACCCAGCTTTCAATTCTTTTGGATATATATACACACCTGGATGTGGGGCTGTTGGATTATCCAGTAGTTCTATTTTTAATTTCTGGAGGAGCTGCCATATTGTTTCACATAGAACAAATCCTTTAATCCTAAAGTCCAGGCTTCCTCACCTGTCAAAGGATTATGTTTACAAATGGGGCTAAATGAGATGATCTCTGGGACACATATTGACTTGACTATAGAGAGAACTTGGCCAGCCAGTCCAGCTTGTGCCCTTTTCTGTCTGATCACCCTTTGCAGTGGAAAAACTTCTGATCCTCATTCTTCAAAACCATTTCCAATATACTCAGATCTTATTTATCTATTATCAAACTCCCAATTCGCTACCAAGTTTTCTAGATTGTTTAGAAAGAAAAAAGCAGAGCCAGGTACATGTTTGCTTTTCCCCCACCCAGGGGGTCTCATAAGGTGAGCTCACCTGAGGTTGCACAGCTTATAGACATACCTCTGACATGCAGAGTTCCCCCAACACAGAGGAATCCATCAGCACAGAGCCTTCAGGGTGGAGAAGAGAGTTAAGAAAGTGGTGCTTCCTTTGGTTAATGTCAAAATGAACACCATTTGTCTAAGGTCACTTTCTCTTACTAAACTCAGCAGTGATCACAATGTCACACGACTGTGGAATTCAAAACAGTAGCCACAGCTTATGAAATACCCAAAACTGACATTGTGCTTTCACAAATGAGTAAGAGATGGTAGGGTTCTTCTTGATGAAGTAGAACTTTAGCCAGCAGCGGGTCTGGACACCAGGGGTTCCACGCCCAAGCCCAGACAGCAACTTCCCACCTGTGAAAAGAATCACAGATCTGTGGTCTTTAGACTCCTGCTGCTCCAAACACGTCCTCAGACCTCAGACCTCACCTGGGAGCATATTAGAAGTGCAGAATCCCAGGCCCCACTCCAGACTTACAGAAGCAAAATCTGCATTTTGAAAAAACCCCGCTGGTGATTCACAAGTATTAAAGTTTCAGAAGGGCTGTTTCAGACTGCATACATAACAGACTTCATAGCACTGGGAGGGGAGAGAGCGATAAAATCATGTTTCAAAACTGTAGCATAAATACGACTAAAAAGGCTGTTCTCTTTGCAGGTGGGCTGAATCGATCAAGGTGCACTCAACTGTCTTTTCCACAGCGATGCAGTAAACCCTTTTGCTTGCCAGTTAGAATCTGAAGTTTGTTTCTCAACATCTTAGACTGACTAGTTTGTCTTAGAGGCCACAAGTGACCACCACGCAGCTGGTACAAATTCAGTAATTGCTGAGGGTAGAGAAGACATACCTGTTCTGACACAGATTAACTGCCCCAGGTATATGTGAGACTCATTGACATCCCAACAAGACACAGCCACAGGCCACAGATGCCACGTGGTTCTTACTCTCTGCCCTGCATCCATTCTGGTTATTTCTCCAGGTGTCTTGGATCATTTCCTCAAATCCCTCAGTCGTCATTCTCCCTCCTATTAGCTTTCAGGGGAGATTACATATTTTTTTTTATTTATTCATGATTTGTAGAGTCTACTTCCCAGAAGGATTTTATGAGGCTTACAAAGATGAACACATTGTAAACAAGACAAGTAAAATTAAAGCAGAATAAAAAATGAGTTAAAAGTCTTAGAAGAGAATATATATTCCACATGATATGACTTTTCCTGGCTCCCCCCATGCCCCAGCACTGTTCCTCCCCAGGAAAGCAGAGGAAGATTAATGTGATGGATGACTTTTACAATAAACTGGGATGTTCAGCTCAACTCCTCCCTTTTGCCTCTTGGGACTGAGTATGCACACAGGGAGTAAAAATTCTGCCCTGCTCCCTCTTGGCATAAAGTCTTAACCAAAGCTGCTCCTGGCCCTGGCCCCACCCCACGTGGGGAGACCCAGGGCTGCTACACTGTTGAGGTCCAGCATTGCCTGTGGCTGGACGAGTAGGTCTGTTTAATGGTGGGATACTTACAAAGTCCATCAGCACAAAGATATGAGCTACATTCTTCAATCTCACTTGTATCAGTTTAAAAAAATGATATTTTGGCCCCCAGTTTATGCCTTTGACTTATTTCTCCATGAACTCAGAGCTCAAGTGAGGGAAAGGGTACTATTTATTGGGCCCTTTCAAAATCCCAACCAAAAGGTCAGGAAAATTAATGCTATAAGCCACTAAGGGTAGGTTTTAATACTGGTCAGGGGAAAAAAGTCCTGAATTTTCTGGCTACTCAGACAGAAAGAAAAACACGACCGGTGGGCGGACTCCTACAACCAGAAGTCACTCAGCATTCACTCCACCTTCATCTTCCTTGCCTTCCTCTTCCATACAGACCGGAAAACCTAACACCTGCCTTCCCCAAAATCATGTTAGCTAGAAGAGGCCAGGAGACTCCATCTGGCCAAGGGGACATCCTGGAGAGTAAGCAGAGGCTGCTTCCTCCACTTTCTCCCTGTAAGGATCAGGCATGCAGTGCCTCAGCTGCAGGAGCCATTGCTAAGAAGAGCCGGGCAGGAAGAGAGGAAGCTGGCTTGTTGCTCAAGATAAATGAACCCCTAACTTGTCAAAGCCACACATACACTTGGTTACACAGTTTGGGGAACACTGAACTGAAAGATACATACATGTATCTTTCATTATTTTTATTACTATAAATATACTTACATATACAGATGTAGACTGTTCTATAGAACACTGCTAAAAACTGGTCGAGATTTTTCTATACAATAAAAAAAAGATGTTGAAGGAGATATGTACTAATGTCTATGTGGAAACAGAGGCTGGGAGACGTTAAGGGATTTGTCTAAAGTCTCACCCCAGTCACTGGTAGAGCCAGACAAGATATGTTGAAGGGTTTTCATACTCAAAAAGAGCAATATATCTCAGAAAGAGCACAAATATATATATATATATATATATGCACATATATTTATGCACACATATATATGCATACACATATATAATGTTTATACTATGAATTCTTGATGAAATAGAACTCAACTGATTTCAAGCTCACTGTACTTTCAAAAGACTGAGGAAATGTCAAAAAAAGAAAAAAGGAGAAGCAACCAGCTATTTATTTTAAGATAATATTACTTCTGAGGATGTCCTTGGACCAGTCCTCGTTCACCAAACATCCTGCCAGTCTGTGTGGGCAAATGAAGACACACAGTGGTGAAACTGGGACACCACAGAGCCCCCTCAAACTTCAAAGGAGCTCTTGCTAAGTTACACCAGACACAAATACACATTGCATAAATGTTCACATACCAAAGAAAGATTGCCATCAAAGACTGACATGCAGAAACCGCTGGCAATAAGAGCTTGGATTCTCAGAAAACTCAATTAATCAAAATATAACATTGCTGAAACGCTGATCAAATTTACCCATACAATGTTTCTAAGGAGTGATTTCCTATACAATGTCTTAATTTCCTACACACTGTCTCTTTCCTTTTTCCAACTATAAAAAGATCTGGTTAAGGGTTTTCATACGCAGAAAGAGTAAAATATCTCCCTCCTCACTCTGCCCACTCTTGTAGGATGAGTTTGAATTCCACTTGAACAGAGCAGAGTGCTGCCTTTTACAGTTGGCAGAATGCTTGCACACATGTAATCCCATTTGGTCCTCAAAATATTACAGTGAGGGAAACAAATGTACTAATCTCCATGTGGAAACAGAGGCTGGGAGACATTAAGGGATTTGTCTAAAGTCTCACCCCCAGTCACTGGTAGAGCCAGACTAAAATATAGATCTTCTACCTCCTCATCTCGTGCTCTTTCTAAAGCACTGTGCCAATCCCGCCCCCTCTCTGTGGCGTGAAGTCAGGGCTCACACGCCAGGAAGGTGGAATGGTTGCACCCACACTCCCTGGCCCATCGCCAGCCCACGCCAATTATTACTTCTCCTGAATATCCCTCAATCAGAGTTGTGGTTTTCTATTCTGGAAATGCATCCTTTGTTTTCCCTTTTCCCACCTGGTTAGCCATTCTTTCTCATTTCACTGTTGGTTCATTAATTTCTTGCCCTCAAAGGACCACATTTTCTCTCTCCCCTTGAGATACAATTACAAATCATGGTCTAGTTACTAACCTTGCTTCTGAGTAGCTACAAAGCTTTCTCTACCCTCCAGGTCAACACTAAACCTCTCTCCTTGCAGAAGGAGTTAGGGCATTTAGTGGGTATAAAAGCTGCCGTATCTCATCTATGACCACAGCTCTTCTACAGTTAAAGCTGCCAGAATGTTAACATCAAACATTCAAAAGATTAAGACATACATTTACATTCCATTTCAATGGCTTTAATGTTAATTCAGATATTTGTTTGTGCCTACAATTACGAACCTGCTACCTGCTTTTATCTTTTCTCCTATGGTGATAACGCGAAACTAGAAAGACTGACAGATGAAGAAAGGAGTGGAGAGTGAAAAAAGGTAATATAGAACACTTTTGTGGAAAATAACAAAGAGACTGAACCAGTTATTTATTAGAAAAAATGCCCCACCATAATAAGTTAACAACTCTCATGTTCTAAGAATAACTTAGTAGTCTCTCTCATTTGAATTTATATGGAGGCTACCTATAAAACCTCCTTGAAAAGGTTTAAGAAGGATCTTGTTTTGATCGTGTTTGATAACCGTAGGCCAGTTCTGCATCCTTCTGCACCATTCTCAGAACTGTGCTGAACATGGCACAGCCCGTGATTTCAGTTGGCTCTCAGAGCCTCTTGCCAAAAACATGCAGTGAGGAGGGAAGCTCAAGGGCTCTGGAGTTAGAGATGTGTGGGTTTGAAGCCCTTAAGCAAGTCACTCAAACTCGCTGAGCTTCAGTTTCCTCATCCTTGAAATAGGGAAAACAATCCCATCTCATGAGGTCATTGAGAACATGAAATAAAATAGTACAGGTAAGATTCCTGGTACTGTAGCTTTTACTGAGATCCATTTAATATGAAGGAGAATTCTCTTGAGTTTCCCAAAGAATGTGTCCTAAGGCCTTCATCAAAGTTTTTTTCAAAAGAAGAGGAGGAGGAGGAAGGAAAAAGCAAATACCGTTTGTATAAACTTCTTCTCCCACTTCACACTCCTCCCTTAAATTGCCAGTATTTCTTTATTACACTGAAAGCTCTTCAGGCGCTGGGACTAGGTCTCATTTTCAGTCTTCCCAAAAGTAACACAGTGCCCAGGACTTGCTGTGTTTCTTCTCAGTGGGCAGCCCCGACTAGAAAAGTTAAATCTCAGGGCTCTTACTAGTGGATGCTCTCCCTTTGTGTATGGCCCTACCTGTGTTTTTGATGAAGCAAATTTGTGTGAATGGTATCCAAGAAGTGGGGTGGAAGGGAGATCTAAGTTTTCAAAGTAAATGGAGGCAGAGATCAACAAAAATAAGAATAACGATTAGGATATTTACAGTCAAGTTATCATTCTAAAGATCACTTATTATTTTCAAAGGGAGGAATGCATGTTTACAATGGGAAGACTTAGCAATCACCCACTCAACCAAGTGATTAAACTTAACATCACTAATGAATGGTCAGATGCGTGTAACATAAAACACACTGCATTACCTTGAAGTAGTCTGACCAAAAATGTTTTGTCTGAATCTATTCAAACCTTTAGACTGAACTTGCAGGATACAAGAAATATAGGGGATGGAGGACAAGGTGAGTGACACCACAAGGAAATAATCAGATAAATCCAGAATGTAGAACATTCTGCAAATCAACTAGCCTTGTCCCTTCAAAAAGTCTGTATCATGAAAAAAGAAAAAAAAGTTGAGGTACTTTTCTAGATGATAAAACCACTAAAAAGATTAGTGGCCAAATGCAATGTCTGAGAATCTTGATTGCCTCCTGGTTTGAAAAATATATAGTTATCAAAGACATTGAGGGGACAATCGAAGAAATTTGAATATGGACTGGATGTTTGATGATATTAGGGAATGATTATGAACTTAGCATGTTAAAGTTCCTGTACATATGTAAAAAATCTTATTTTTATAAGATACATGCTGAAACCTAGGGATGTCTAGAATTACTTTCAAAGGGCTTAGCCCCCCACCCAAAACAATATATTACATACATACATACACACACACAGGTTGATAAAGCAAATATGACAAAATGAACAATTACTGAGTCTAGGTGGTAGAAATATTGGTGTTCATTGACTGTTTCAAATTTTCTGCATGTTTGAAAATTTGTTGTAATAAATGTTAGAAAACAAGGAGGCAAAGTAACAAGCAAGCTAGCGCTCTCCGCCCTGAATGAAAATTTCATTCTCTTGCATTTAATAATAAAAATAAATTATAAAACTCTTGTCCTGATGCATTTGGGCCAGTAACTGGGGACTATACATGGCTCAGGCACCCTCTACAATGGATTCTGGGGACAGCAGTTGTGCTGAGGAAAGAGCAGAGCCCTCTTAACAGGGTATCATTTTCACCGTCCTTTGAAACCTCGTTATTCCCACACCAAAGATCCTATCAGCACATGGCTAATAAAATGATAAGTATAACCGGTATTTGCTTATTTACCAATTTTTATAAAGTACAATCCTTTCTCTTCTTTTAGTTGGACTCCAGTATAGAAATATAGAAAACCAAAGATCTCATCTAGCATGACTGCTATTCACCCTTTTGAACGGTTCAAATCCATCCCTTAAATGCTCAATTTTGAAGGGGCAGCTAGTACAGGGAGGTGCTGACAACCACACAGATTTCTAGGAACTACATTTTCTTACCTGCCACAATGACTGCCTGGCCTCATATTAGCACCTTCTATTCAACCCAAACACCCCCTGTTCACAGGAGCTGATTCATGCAAGTCAAATCACCAAATCCAAGAGCCACTTGCTACCAAGTTCATGTACTTAAGGGTCTTCAACCAGCAATAAAAATAGCTTTGGATTAACTTTACAACTTGTGGTCTTGCTTCTGCATAAAGATAACCTAGTCATTTGATATCACTCAAGGTTTGTTTTTTTTGTTTTGTTTTGTTTTGTTTTGTTTTGTTTTAATGGTGATGCAGGTGATATGAAGAAATATAGGTACGGAGGCAGCAAAGCATCTTGTATGTAGTCTGGGTACTCCATTAGCCCTGCTGTGGGGGACAAGAATGAGAAGCAGCAGGAGATGAAAGCAGTAAATAATCCAAGACTTCACTCTACACACCAGGTACTTCTATTCCTTCCTGAACTTTCTAGAAGAACAGCCATTAGAAGATAAACTTGATAAATTAAAGTTTTTACAAAGGCAGGCAGCAAGAGAAAGAAGCATGACCCCATGGTTAAAAGTTTGTATTACTTGGGAAAAAAGTGTGAAGTGTGAGTCTGACGATTAGCCCACAGACCTCTCTGCTATTTGGATTCTCTTCCAAACTAAAACATACCACACTAAGGCTAAAACATAAAAACATAAAATAAACTGAAGCTTAATGCTTAAAATATACATGCAATATATATATAATAACATTATATATGCTATATATATGTATAGTGAGATATATATGATGAGATCCTATATATATATATAGAGAGAGAGAGAGAGAGAGAGAGTGTGTGTGTGTGTGTGTGTGTGTGTGTGTGTGTGTGTGTGTGTAATCTCCTGGGAAATGTGGAAGTGTTTCCTTTTCACTGGTGAGTTCAAGCTTATTTGAGAAGACAGGAAAGTCTTACCTAGGTACAAGGATGCGTTTTCTTTCTTGACATTGTCATCTAAGTAGGTTGGTCCCAAGGTATAAATAGGTGTGGAACCCATTCCAATGAGAATCTGTGCACAAATGAATAAAGCCACATAGACCCAATGATTATTTCCTCCTGAATCCTTCAGGCAGGCGGGAGGTTCAGAAGGCGCCGTGGAGTTGCCATTCTGACACAGGCCATCGTTGGAGGCCGAGGCATTCAACTCTTGGATCTGGTAGGGAGGCGAGATGAAGTGAGGTAAAGCAAAGAGGGCAGCCCCAACGGCAATGAAAAGTCCACCCACCGCTAGCCACAGGGGCCTCCGACCCCGGCCGCCAAAGTAGCTGACGAACACCACCACCACCAGGCTCCCAATGTCAAAGCAGCTGACCAGCAGCCCCGACTCGGAACTCTTCAGACTGTAGCGCCTTTCGATGGTGGTGATGACACTGCTCAGGTACCCAGAGACCATTAACGCCTGGATGAAGGTCAGAAAGCACATGCAAACCAGGAAGCAACGGGAATCAGTGAGGACCACATAGAGGCACCTTCTCCCCTGGAGCGTGGCCAAAGTGGAGGACACCGACACGGCTTTGCTGACTTCCACCCTGTGGTTACATTCCATGAGCCCTGCCATCTCTGCCGAAGTGGAAGGAGCAGAGGGACTGGGGGCCAACCGGCTTGGGCCTGGTTTCAACTCCTCATGGCCCAAAGAATCTGTACAGCCGATGGCGGGCTTGGCTCCTGCACGCGCAGGACTCAGGTCTGGCCGGCAGGAGGCGCTGTTCAGGACCGGTAAACTCTTGGACCTAAAGGTCTCTGGTTCGCACTTCTCTTGGACAGCTCCTACTGTGGTTTGTGCTTCCAGCTGCTCTCCCGCCTGGGGCTGCAGCCCGGTGCCTTCGTCCATGGCTCTTAGAACTCAGATTCGATCGCTGATCGCACTCAGGGACTCCGGCGCTTTTCATCCACCAGCACGACGGGCCGAAGTCGGGCCCACTCAGTCGTGCCCACCAGGGACCGGGGCTGGGGATGCAGGGCCGCGCAGCAGGGCATCCTCACCAGCAGAGAGGCACCCAGGGCATCCTGACCGCAGATGCGGCCCCGAGGCTCCGCAGCCGCGTGCCCCGGGGGGCAGGGGTCCGCGCGGTCCTGCGATGAGCCCTGCTTGGGGTCCACCTCGGGGCGGTAGCTCGCGGCAGGAGCCTTGCGCGTCCCGGGCGCATCCCCTCCGCCGCCGCCGCTCGGCCCGCCGCCTGGAGCGAGGACGCCCCGTGCCCAGCGTGGGGGCGCTTAGCGCTGTTGCCCGCGCCGCATACCGCCTGGCTGGCTGGGCCAGAGGCGCCCTGTCCTCGCCGCCTCGGCTTGCGACACCCTCGGGCGCAAAGATGCCAACCTGCAAAGCAGAGAGAGGGCGGTCAGCGAAGGGCGGCTGCGGCTGGGGCTGGCGTCCCGGCGCCCCGGGGGCCAGCGCTGGGTGACTCGGACGGTCCCAAATGGGACCGAGGGATGAGCGAGGAGCGAAGCCCCGGAGGAGGAGGCGGCTGCGGGCTGCAGCCTCTAGTGCCCGAACAATAAGCAGCAGGCGGTCGGCAGAGACCCTCCCTCATTGTCTACCGTGGACCTGCCCTCGCCCCGCCCCTTTTGCCTTAAACAGAGCATCTGTTTAAACAGAGCTTTTATATGTTAATAATTATCAACTTGGCGGCGCTGACTCAGAGGCAGTGTCTTTCATTCGAGTGAACTAATTGCAACCTTTTGGTACTCCTACTCCATTACTCAAAATAGAAAATGCCCAAAAGAACAAAGGAAAGTTTTTTTGTTTTTGTTTTTGTTTGGGGGTTTGGGGGTTGTTTTTTTGTTTTGTTTTGTTTTTTTACAAACACAGTACATTCCTAGTACCGATTTTAAAAAAAAGAAAAGAAAAGAAGGGGGTAAAGCTACGTGTGTAGAAATGTGTGTACACACTTGTGCGCAAGCACGTGTGCGCGACTGGATGCGAATCCGTCTGCTTCATCAATCAGAGACACGTATGGAAAGCCCAAAGCAGCCGCAAAAAGGTCAACGCGCTAGCCTCTTTATTCACAACACTAAAAATAACCCCCCAGCCCGAAAGAACTATTCAATTTCAAATACCAGGGGCATTTGAGGCTGCGGCCCACACTAAGTCCCAGCGCGCAGTGTCACGCGAAACCGAAAATCAGTTTGCTTTGCGGAGGGGTGGGGAAGCAACAACCAAACAAAGAGATGCCGGCACGCTGTCACAGAGCTCGCTAGGAGCCCACCGAGCAGTCTTGGCCCGAGGGGGCCGCGGGAGAGGTGTGCTGTTTACATCGAGCGCACCCCGCGAGCGTGGGCCCGGGGTGCGTGCGCGCGCGCGCACACATACACACGCACACACATACACACCCGGGAGTATGTGTCAGAACCCCTCGCGCGATCCTGCATCCAGATCGTATTCAGCCAGAGGCGAAAACAGGTGTGTCCCCGGGGTAAGCCCCCGCCCCTAATCTCGCGCACTCCCACTCCCGTCCTCCCCGGGGTGATGTGCACCAGGTGGGAGACGAGAGCCGGACTTCGCTGCACTGGGTTTCATTTCGCGCTTTTGTGATGCTGCTGAGGGAAGAAAGGAGGAAGGGTAAGGGAGAAAGACGGAGAGGCTGGGCGGCCAGGGCGGTCGCTCCGGCGGCTCTCTCGGCTCTGAGGGGCCAGACCTGCTCCCAGATTCCCGGCCTGCCAGCCGCTCACAGCCCGGGCTTCCCCGCCGCCTCCCTGCCCAGGCGCCTTCCCGGGGAACCCCACGGGCGGCCGCGCGCCGAGCCGGGGAATCCCGGCAAACTCCCTCAGCGCTCCGGGGCCGCCGAACCGCTGCCTGCGCGGGCACCCACACCGCAGCGCCGGCTCGGAGAGACACACGGTTCCTGGCAGGGAGCTCTCTGGCCCGGCGTGGAATCCCAGGGACAACCCTGCGCGCGCGCGCGCACACACACACACACACACGCACACGCACACGCACACACAACCCGCGGGAGGACACCTCGCCGCGCTGCTCCGGCGCTCAAGTCGCCGCTACTCACTCGTGAGTCTGTTGGTCAGAATGTCTGGCTTGAGAGTGGAGCGGCGGGAAGTGGGGACTGTGGAGATGCGGGAGTAGTTGGGAGCGGCCTGGGGAGGCAGCTTCTGTCCAGCGGCGGAGAAATCAGTGAATGAGACTGTGAGTGAGGCTGAACTCTTACCCCACCCGGCGCTTGTCACCCAAGCCTCTCCTCTCTAGACACACGCACACAGCGGACGCGCCCGGAGCGGAGCAGCAGAGGGCGCAGGCGCGCGGGCGCCCGCCCAGCCCTGCCCCAAGGCAGCGAGCCGCCCGGCTGCCCTTCACCTGCGCGGTGGGGGAGACGGAGGAGCACTGAGGCCCCGAGGGAGCAGGTCTCCGAAAAAGTCAGCTGCTGAGCCAGACAGCCCACTCGGAATTAAAAAAAAAAAAAAAAAATTATTTCTGTTCGTTTTTCCGTGCCGTGGGCACCCACAATGTCTAGGTACCAGAGTAGGTTCTAGGGACCAAAGATGAACAGGACAGGATCCCTGGACAGAGGAAACGTCTGTCTTGTGGAAGAAATACCCCTAAGTAGCCTAAAACAACAAGGTAAGTTCGATACAGGATGCCCCCAAAGAACCTAATATCCATTAACCTATTCCATCTTCATTTCCAGGCAGAAGGAAAGGCAAGTGCAAGAGCACAGGGCATGGTGCTCCAAGTTAGTAGGTAGAAGAGCCGCAGGGAGATCGCAAGGATGGAGCAGAGGACTGGACGGCAAGGGTGGCAGAGTGGAAAAGGTCAGCAAGGGCTTCACAGGTTGTGTGCTGTCAGCACTGAAGGGCCGGTGACATTCTGACTTGCTCACCACAAAGCTGTTCTGGCAGTGATGGGTGAATGGAGGCCCCACTGTGGCACCGAGGGGAGTTTGGAAGCAATCTCTAGACAGAATGTGATTAGCAGTGGCAAGAACATGGAGAGGAGGCAATCGCTTAAATATACAATGAGAAGGTAAAAGTGGCCAGACCTGGAGGCCAATATAATCTGGAAGATGAGAAAACGGTCCAACGTAAGATGTCTCTCAAGTTTCATAGCTGAGTGACTGGGTGGATGATGTCCAACCAAAGCACAGGAGGAGAAGCATGCTCTTGGGAGAAAGACGGTTCTCCTCTCGGATGGCGTTGATTTTGACAGCCAAGTATACGTGTCCCATAAACTATTTTGATAGATGACACACAGGAAGTTTGGACTAGGGATGTGAATTAAGAGTCATCAGCCCAAAGGTGGCATCAGGTGAATAAGGAAGACCAGGCAGACTGAGCAGAGGAAGGCTAAGGACAGGGCCCTGGGGGACACCACAGTCAAAGAAAAGGAGAGGGGGGAAAAGCTAAGAAGGGCGATTAGAAGCAATGGTCAGAGAGGTATGTGAAGAACCAGAGGTCACAGAAACCGTAGCAGCAGAAAACTTTAAGGAGTTATCAGATGCGTGAAAGGCTGTGGAGAAGTCAGAAAGGATAACTGAAAAGAGCCCATTAGCTGTAGCAGGTAGGAGGACACTGCTGAACTTTGAGAGAGGGAGATGGTGACCTAATGAAGGAAGGGGATTGCCTTCTACAATTGCCATGTCTCTGCAGGCCACTGCTGTCATGACAAAGCCACTTCATTGAGCCTTGGCCTTATCCAATGAGAGCATTGGCTGCACTTTACACACATGACAAGTAGAGTGTAGATACATTAAGTAAGTTGGGGAGGGTGCACAGCTAGTCTGTGGAACCTGTGTGCTCCTTAAGCTCATGCTCTTGACTCTGACTCTATACTTGCTCTCTTATAATCGTACAGCAGCTTCACTTTTCAGTGCACCTTGTATCTGTTAATTATCTCACTTTAGTCCAACAACTACCACTCACAGTCAATCCTTAGAGAATAAAATCGCCAGCTGACACCAAAGAACGGTTAGTGTGTGTTTGACATTCGTGTTGAGACAGCACTGATCTCCTGGCAGCTTCCAGACTGACCAAACAAACGGGGCAAATATATTCATTTCCTCATCCTCTGCTACTAGCCCCTCCTCCTGAGATCTCCATCAAGCCCACTGTTACTTTTCCACAAACAGGCCAGATGACTCCAGCTGCCACCCCTGCCCGGATTTTAGTCCCCTACTGTTGGTAAGGTGGGCAAAAATATACGTCACTTCTTGTACCTAAATACTCCTCTGAGCTTATTCTGGATCCAGACAGATTCGATCTGCCTCCTATGACATCCTTCTAAGGTCTTTGGCCCATTCTCTCATTTCGGCCCCAGCCCCAAACATCAGTTGTCCTTCAGCAAATTCAATCTGTTGCACTTGGTGCCAGCAGAGGGTTTCCCTGCTGAAAAGTCAAAGAATCATGTCCCTGGAACATGCTGCATTTATTCATAGTCAATTACCATAGTTAAACTAGAAACAACTCTAAGAACCTATAGATTTTTTTATTGCCCCTAATAGAAAAATCATGATTTATAGACAGAATTTAAAAGGTCCAATTAGCTCTCCATATAGGAAACAAAAGAAAACATTTAGCAAGAGACATTCCTTTCGCTTTCCCTTCCATAGTTATGACTTTGGAAAAGGCCAGTTGTGTCTCCATCAGCCCTCACCTTCAGATTCACTGAAAGAAATGGATTCAGATCATGGGATTTCTGCTATACCCATGGCTCTTTCACATAATATGAATGGGTACAATTGCCTGAACTAGGATGCCTCCCTTGTTAGGTGTATGGGGATAAACGCTCTTCAGATTTCCAGCTTGCTGATGCTTCTTCTAAGTCATTAATCAGTCGAACTTACACATAAGTTGCTCTTTTCCCAACCTTCATATAATAAGAAGGTACCCTTTGGAATGACCTGTGGCATTCCATGGGCTTAAAATCTGGCTGCACTGGAGAATGGAACAGGGAAAGGAGAAGGGAGCCTTTTATTCACTCCCTTCCCTTCCTCCTTAAAAAAGGCGCACTTTGGAAATCTCCCAGACACAAGAACTGGAATTTGGTCCAGAATACTTTCTGGGCTAATAAACAGTTGCCAGTTGCTTAAGAGGGAACAAATTATATGTTTTAGTTAACCTTTTTTTAATATTGAAATACAGCTTTATTCACAGACCCTGAAGAGGTAACCAGAATATTTGCCTCTGTGACATATTTAAATTACATCTCTCTTCTTAGGTCAAAAAAGTAATTTATGATATAACTGTTTTCCTCCTTTTTTTTTTATTTTTTAACTTAATTTTATTTTTACTGAGATAGAATTGACATAACACTTTTTAGATGTACAACATAATGGTTTGATATATGTATATATTGTGAAATAATTGCAATGGTAAGTCCAGTTAACATCCATCACCACACGTGGTTATAAAATTTTTTTTCTCATGATGAGAACTTTTAAGATGTACTCTCTTAGCAACTTTCAGATACACAATACAGTATTGTTAACTGTAAGACTAAAAGGTAAACTCTTAACACAACTTGACATTTACACCCTTCCTTAGAAGTAAATTTCAAGCTGGGTGAAACAGAAAAGGAACAGATTTGGCCCTGGGGTCCAGTGAATGGAGGCAGTCACTCCAGCCCTGTGGTTTGCAAGTGCTAAAGGAGTGTCTGACGGGCATTTGGGTGGCTCAGTTGGTTCAGTGTCTGCCTTCGGCTCCGGTCGTGGTCCCAGGGTCCTGGGATTGAGTCCGGAGTCGGGCTCCCTGCTCAGCAGGGAATCTGCTTCTCCCTCTACCCCTCCCCCCTTCTCATGGTCTCTCTCTCTCTCTCTCTGTCTCTTGGATAAATAAATAAAATAAAAGGAGTATCTGACCAACTGTGTCAGCTTTCACACTGCGAGTCCCACAACCCAAGAGACCACAGTCCCATGAACACCTGGACATATTGTCACCCTCTAAAGGAGCCAAGCAATTTCCAGATATTAGCTTCCCTTACAATCTGTAGACAAGTTGGGTCAAGGTCTGAACTAAAGACTAATAAAGGAAAATAAGTACAAGGGATAAAATGAAATGAAACTGTGTTAGATAGGCTTGATTAACACTCAATGTGCAGTCCCTACATTCTGTTTTTCTTGAATGACAGAGCCTAGAAAGCTAAAAAAAAAAACAAAAAACAAAACAAAACACACATTTCCCAGACTGCCTTGCTGATCGGGCTCTGGATAAGAACTGAAGCATTCCTGTGAGTTTTGGAAGGTGGAATGAGTCACGGGTCACATCCTTTTTGGCCGTCTTATGCCAGCAAGCAGGTCATAGAGACATGTTATTTTTCTGCTTCAGTATTCAGTTGTCCAAACTCCAGCTTATGGGTGTTGAAAGGGAGTTGCAGCATTGGATCTCCGAACCCAGCCACAGTAGGGTCTCCTGAAGAGAATACACCTGGGAAGGCCTTTGATTTCCACACCCACATGTTCCTCCCCCACATTGTGGCAGCCGTACCAGTTTCCCTGGTGGGACAGATGTATAATGTTCTAAGAGTCATTCCTGGTCACCCAATCTACAGATCATTTATCCAACCCTTCCAGAGATTTTCTGAGCACGTATCTTTCTGTAGTGAATCCCTTTCTGCCAAAAGCCCAGAGTGATTTCCCTATCCTACATTGGGCCAAGGTTAATACAATAGATAGCTGGCTTTTAAATTATGGCTCACTCATCCACAGCTTGAGGTCCCTCTGCCTCAACTTGCTCTCAACTTGCCTCTCTAAAGCAGAAGTCTCTTGGGGAGCCTAGGTGGTGCAGTCCATTAAGTGTCCTACTCTTGGTTCCCACTCAGGTTGTGGGCTCAGGTTGTAATCTGTGGGTCATGGGATAGAGCCCCGCATTGGTCTCTGCACTCAGGGGGGAGTCTGCTTGAGATTCTTTCACTCTACCTCTGCCCCTCCCACTCGTGCACGCGTGCTCTCTCTCTCTCCCTCCCTCTCAAAAATAAGTAAATCTTAAAGCAGAAAGAAGTCTCTTTAGGACCTATATTAGGCATGACCTTGAACTATCAGTAAACTTCTCAAAGTCTAGATCCAAAGAGCAATGCCAAGAAAAACCTAGAATTCCTCTTTCCCTCCTCCTTTCTTGATTTCCATTCCCAATCTAAGGACATTTTTTTTTCCCTAGATGATTGCAAAGATCCATATTTCAGGTTAACCTGAAGGAGGTGATCTTATCCCAGAGCACAGAAGAATAATTAACACAAGATAATATAAACCAACACACTCACGGCAATGACACACTGTCGAGGCTCTGCTTCAAAGCAGGTAGGATGGCAGCAGGTTCTCATTTCTTTACATTTATCTAAAAGACCTGGAGAGCTGTTGTACAACACTGTACCTATTGTCAATAATAATGCATTGTGGGGCACCTGGGTGGCTCAGTTAAGCGTCTGCCTTCAGCTCAGGTCATGATCCCAGAGTCCTGGGATCGAGCCCCGCATCGGGCTCCCTGCTCAGCGGGAAGCCTGCTTCTCCCTCTCCCACTCCCCCTGCTTGTGTTCCCTCTCTCGCTCTGTCTCTCTCTGTCAAATAAATAAATAAAATCTTTAATAATAATAATAATAATAATACTGTATTGTGCACTTAAAATTTTGTTGAGGGTAAAAAAAAAAATCTTATTGAGGGTAGGTCTCACTGTAAAAGTGTTCTTACCACAATAAAATAAAATCAAAGAAAAATAAATGAAAGACCTGAAACACTGACAGTTATAAATCATCTGTGGTGTAGTCCTGCTGGTAGCAAAAAGCAAGCTAGCCTCTGGACAACAGCATCCTTCCCCCCTCCCCCACCCCTCTTCAGAAGGTCTGTGTCGTCGGTGGCAAATGAACACTATTTCATCTTTGTGGTGAGTGCATGGATGTCACTTATCCATATTTCATCACAAGAAGATGCCCTAATTCTAAGAGGTGCCATTATTTTATGTGCCACTAAGAAGGAAAAAAATGCTTCCAATTAGACTATGACACATGCCTTAATGATGAAAGAGAGGAAAAGAGGGCCCTGTTGTCACACTGCCTAAATTTAATTGTGGCTCTGCCATTTAGGGCCGTATGGCCTTGGACAATTTACCAAGCCTCTCTGCCTCAGTTTTCAAGCTGGGGTTCATCACAGTATCTATCTCACAGGGTTGTTGTAAATAGTAAATGAGATAACATCAGCAAAATGCTTACAAGGGCCGGGACCAAGGTTGGTGCTCCTAAATGTCAGCCATTGCTACAGATCTGCATTGCTGTCTTTTCATTCATCTTATGCACAGTTTTTCCTCTCTGGTTGTCGGAGCGCAGGGGATCCAGAATCTTTTATTTCATGCGGGCCACCCATTTCTCTAGGATTAGTTCCTATCTGGGAAATTATGGTCAGACTGATAAAACATCATATACCCTGTAGGGTCCACTATTTGGTTGTTTCTGTTTGTTTTGTTTCATTTTTCATCTTTCAACCATGGGAATC
Organism: Phoca vitulina; assembly: GCF_004348235.1. NCBI lineage: Eukaryota > Metazoa > Chordata > Mammalia > Carnivora > Phocidae > Phoca > Phoca vitulina. Next base: position 20,559,223 of record NW_022589728.1, read on the forward strand.
CCTTCCACACTGGTACCCCCACCATTACTCAAAGATTTATGAAAACTAAACAAAATGATGCCCTTCCTTTATCATATTAGGACTGACTACATATTTTACAGACATTATTTCATCTTCACTCTTCAGTATATATTATCAATTCCATTGATAGAAGAGAGAGCTGAGGTTCAAAATGATCAACTTGCCCTAAATCATTCGGCATAGAAAGTGTGGAGATCCAAATCCAGATCAACCACGTTCCAATACCTGTGCTTCTGGCAACCTACCTGTATTTTCTCGCAATTATGTTTTACATAATTTTTAGGAAACCAGCCGTTGATTAAGATAAGCATGTCTCTATAGTGCAATATTTAAGTAAACTAAAGGATGAAGCAGTCTAAACACAAACAATGCATGCCATCGCTTTTGAGTAAAAATACAAAACAAACTACCCAGAGAGCCGTGATCTCTATAATGACTAGGATTCACGTTTTTACAGGGCTGCCCAACTGTCTAGTCACTAGCTGTGGTTTCATTCCCAACTCATGACTCCTCCCAACCTTCTCTGCATTCCTCCCCTTTGACTAGGAAGCATCACGGAACAAGTTTACCATAAAGCCCATCCTTCAGAACGCTGCTGTCCACCCCCATGCCCTCCACCTCCACTGCATTCTATCATAAGGCTGAGAAATAACTGGCCAGTAGGGTAAACCCAGCCTCCTTCTGTCACAGCCAGTCTTGCAAAAGAGAGGTGAAATCAAACATGGCTTCCTGAGATCCCGAATCACAAATGCCCATAGTAGAATTCTTTTAATAAAAACACAGAAAGGTAGGGGGCTGTGTGGGATGATCAGGAGCTCAGGGCTCAAACATCCTTTCCTTAATGGAAAGACATTTTGAAAGAGCTTTTTACAGAGTTCACTCAAATTCCCTTCTCCCTTCTCTACCTTCTTTTTGTTGTGAATGGCATTTTTGATAATTATCTGACTGCAAAAAAACTCCGCAAGTCCAGGTTGAAGTGCTACACTATTTTTAATTATTACCAGTATTGGCTTTGGCACGTGTGTGGAGGAGCTTGGTTTTGGCTGACTTTTAGGCTCCATTCTCTTTGGCTGTCTGTCATACACTGACAATTGTTCCACTTGTCTTATTGTAACTAATGAATACAAAATGACCCAATACAAGTAAAATGTACCACTCAGGCCACCAGGGAAGTGATTTTATTTATTTATTTATTTATTTTAAGATTTTATTTATTTATTTGACAGAGAGAGACAGAGCGAGAGAGGGAACACAAGCAGGGGGAGTGGGAGAGGGAGAAGCAGGCTTCTCATGAGCAGGGAGCCAGATGCGGGGCTCGATCCCAGGACCCTGGGATCATGACCTGAGCCGAAGGCAGATGCTTAACTACTGAGCCACCCAGGCGCCCCAAGGGAAGTGATTTTAAAGGATTTAGTGTTCCATTTGGGGGCTACAAAACCTGCCATCAAGAAATGGGAATTAAATGACAAATGAATTGTCTTCTATCTTTCCCTTTGAGAAAATTAGAGCTGGGCACCTGGGTGGCTCAGTTGGTTAAGCGACTGCCTTCGGCTCAGGTCATGATCCTGGAGTCCCGGGATCGAGTCCCGCATCGGGCTCCCTGCTCAGCAGGGAGTCTGCTTCTCCCTCTCCCGCTCTCCCCTCTTGTGCTCTCTCTCTCAAATAAATAAATAAAATCTTTAAAAAAAAAAAAAAGAAAATTAGAGCTGTTAGAGTCTTAATTTGCCTAAACCAGGGAATGACCTGACAAATGCACATGTAGACAGTGGAAATACAACATCTAAACATGGCGATCCTTTTCCTCCTTCCAGTTGGCTTTGTTTGTGAAATTTCACACCAGAGGAAAAATGTGATTTTTTCAAGCAGAAAAGAATTATTGTGAGAGTTAGCTCATGTTGGACCCAGGATGGATTTTAAACCCCAGGGAAGGAAGTGAAACATGCTCTAAGGAGAAATAAGAGATTTACAGGTAAATGAAAATACGCATTTTTCTTTCCATACTACGTTCATCCTTCTTCAGTCTTCCCTAAAGAAAAATACCTTTAGGAAGAAAAGTCTGAAGCCCCAGAAACAATTTTTACTAGTCTTAGAAAATGTCTTTTTATTAATATCTTTCACACATAACAAAAAAGCAAAACTGAGAATAAGCAAAGTAATCCAAACTGTCGAAAAATTAACAAAATGGGGCATCTGGGTGGCTCAGTCAGTTAAGCATCTGACTCTTGACCTCAGCTGACATCTTGAGATCAGCGTCATCAGTTCAAGCCCCATGTTGGGCTCCACATTGAGCATGGAGCCTACCAAAAAAAAAAAAAAAGAAAAGAAAAAAGAAAAAATCTAACAAAATTAGCTCCCTTATATGCCACCAAGACAGGATCTTATCGGGCTCCTGCAATTTAAAGACCAAGATCCTGGGGTGCCTGGGTGGCTCAGTCGGTTAAGCGGCTGACTCTGGATTTTTGCTCAGGTCATGATCTCAGGGTTGTGGGATTGAGCCCCCTGTCAGGCTCCATGCTCAATGCAGAGTTTGCTTGTCCCTCTCTCTCTGCTCCTCTCTCCCATCCACCCCCCCCACACTCTCCTGAATGGCTCAGTCGGTTAAGCGTCTGCCTTTGGCTCGGGTCATGATCCCTGGGTCCTGGGATCAAGCCCCACATCGGGCTCCCTACTCAGCGGGGAGTCTGCTTCTCCCTCTCCCTCTGCCTGCCACTCCCTTGCTTGTGCTCTCTCTCTCTGTCAAATAAATAAATAAAATCTTTTTTTTAATTTAAAAATAAAATAGAGTAGATAAAATCTTAAAAAAAAAAAAAAGACCAAGATCCTGATTTCTGCTAAGTGCAAAGCCCAGGCGGTAAACACTGTATGCATGATGAAGGATCTGAATTGAACACTGAAGAGTAAGCAGAATATGCACGTGTGGGTGGGCCCACTGGCCTCTGAGACAGAGCAGCGCCCAAAGAGGGAGATTTAAAAAGGAACACTTTGGGGCAAGACGTCTCAGGAAGGTGGCATTGTTGGGGAACCAGAGACACGTGAAGGGGACAAACAGGAAGTAAGAAAGGAAAGCTGGTTACCTCCAGTTAAGAAGTTTAGACTCAATTCCATAAACAACAGAAAGCAGTTGAAGGTTTCTAAGCAAAGCAGTGACAGGATTAAGCAGAACTTCACAAAGAGGGATGCCTGGGTGGCTCAGTCGGTTAGGCGTCTGCCTTCAGTTCGGGTCATGATCCCAGGGTCCTGGGATCAAGTCCTGCATCGGGCTCCCTGCTCGATGGGGGGCCTGCTTCTCCCTCTGCCTGCCGTTTGTACTCTCTCTCCCTGTTTGTGCTCTCTCTCTCACACACATACACAAGTAAATAAATAAAATCTTAAAAAACAAAAACTTCATGAAGATTAATTTCTCAGGAAGTGGTGGGTGGGATGAGAGTGGGAGAGAGACTACAGGTAGAAAGACCACTCCCAAAACAATTAGGATAGTACAGGCAAAACCATAACTTCAGGTTCTGATTAGTAAGGACTAGGTATTAGACCACTGTTGTTTTATGACATGGAATTGATGAATTTAGATTGAAAGGTGTTTAGGGATTGTGTAGCCAAAAATTTACAAACCTATGGCCACACTGGGCTGATGATAAAGCCTGTATATAGATAGATAGATAGATAGATAGATAGATAGATAGATAGATAGATAGAGATAGAGGTAGAGATAGAGATAGAGATATATAGATATATATAGATATAGATATATAGATATATAGATATTCAATTTTCAGAATTCGCTGCCAAAACTTAAACTTGAGAGATTTCAAATGAAAGATCCAGATTTCTGCATTCTTGATATTTGGCATTTGCCACATTGGGTTCCAGGCCCTCAGTTACCTGCCTGGCCACAATAAGCCTCTTAGTTTGAGATCTCTTGATTTAGGCCAATTTTTGTCCTGCCATCCCTACCCCAATCTTGAAGATGAAGAAACTGAAATGCAAGGAAGGTGATTTTCTTAAAGTTTCACTGGCAGATGGTGGCAAAATCAATGAGGAATGACATGATACAATGATAATTTTACTTTGTACAGCAGCTTGAAATATATTGTCTCTTCCTCACAGCTCTAAAAGGTAGACATCATTACACCCAAAACTAATGTAACATTGTGTGTCAACTATACATCAATAAAAAAAAGAAGTAGACATCATTATCCCCATCTCATAGAGGAGGGAAAGGGTTGAGAGAGAAACTAGGTAACTTGACCTAAGCCACACAGCTGGTCAGCAGTGGAGACAATGTTTAAATCCAGATCCATCCTAGTCCTTTTATTACACAATAGTGTAAGATCCTGGGTCCTGACCCCTACTTAAAATTTGGGCTGGCCATTGACTGGCTGTGTGACAGCAGGGATGTTACTTAGCCTATCTGAGTTCAGCTTTTTAGTCTCTAAACCGACATGAACAGGGGTGCCTGGGTGGCTCAGTCAGTTAAGCGTCTGCCTCTGCTCAGGTCATGATCCCAGGGTCCTGGGATCAAGCCCCACATCGGGCTCCTTCTGCTTCTCCCTCTCCTTCTGCCCCTCTGCTCTCCCCACTTGTGCTCTCTTTCTCTCTCTAATAAATAAAAAAAACCCTTAAAAATAAATAAATAAAAATTAAAAATAAATAAACTGACATGAATGTGTATCCAACAGCAGTTAACACACAGCAGGAAGTACAGTTCCTATGTATTGGGGTGCTCACTTGTGTCAGATGTTGTGCTAAGCTCCACATTCCATCATAAAATGGGTGCTGTTATCAACGTTTCAATGAGATTTAGAAAAAATGCAACCCCTCAGTAGTGAAGAACAGTCTAGATTTGCCGTCTGGTCCAGTCTCATTTGTATGTCTCAACCGCACCCCCCACTAACCTAATGGGGCACAACATACCCAGTAGGTGCTTTTAATCTGTTCTCAGTAATTTAGATGTTTCTTTTTTTTTTTTTTAATGTAGACATGTTTTTCAAATCAAAACTGTTACACAAGCCAACAGGTACACTATGGTTTTTAAACTTCTATCTAAATACTATTATGGGCTGAATTGTGTCCCCTTCAAAATGTATATGTTGAAGTCCTAACTCCCAGTACCTCAGAATGTGACTGTACTTGGTAATAAGATCTATAAAGAGGTAATTAAGTTGAAATGAGGTCTTTATGGTGGGCTCTAACCCAATATGACTGGTGTCCTTATAGGAAAAGGAAATTTGGACATAGACAAGTACCGAGGGAAAACCTTGTGAGGACTCAGGGAGAAGACGGATGGCCACCTACAAGCCGAGGAGAGAGGCCTCAGAAGAAACCAACCACCTGACAGACAGCCTTGATCTCTGACTTCCAGACTCCAGAACTATGAGAAAATAAATTCCTGTTGTTTAAGTCACACAGTCTGTGCTACTTTGTATGGCAACCTTAGAAAATTAATACAAGTATTGATTTTTTTTAAAGTCAAATATTTTGGGGCGCCTGGGTGGCTCAGTCGTTAGGCATCTGCCTTCGGCTCAGGTCATGGTCCCAGGGTCCTGGGATCGAGCCCCGCATCTGGCTCCCTGCTCAGCGGGAAGCCTGCTTCTCCCTCTCCCACTCCCCCTGCTTGTGTTCCCTCTCGCTGTGTCTCTCTCTGTCAAATAAATAAAATCTTTAAAAAAAAAAAAAGTCAAATATTTTAAAATTATAATAGCTAATAACTTATTTTAAAGTTCATTCTTGAAGAAGTTTCATGATTTTAAACATTTCTGACAATAAGGAAAAGTAGTTTAAAACTTTCATGATTCACTTCTTAGAACAAATTAGAAGGAAATGACTTGAGAGAAAACCCCATGGCACCTGTCAGTCAGAGGATATGGTCTCATACAATGTGGGGTGGTTTTTTTTTTTTAGATTTTATGTATTTATTTGAGAGAGAAAGAGGAAGAACACAGAGGGAGAGGGAGAAGCAGACTCCCCGCTGAGCAGAGACCTGGACACAGGCCTGGATCCCAGGACCCTGGGACCCTGCAGACGCTCAACCGACTGAGCCACCCAGGCGCCCCTAACGCGTGTTTTAATACATGATAAATGTTACAAAGATTGGTAGAAAAAAAAATACTGTGATTTAGGACATATTAAAGAATAAAAGCAATTTACATCAAAGTAATATAATCCATAAATAAACAATTTAAAGAAGAAAGTCAAATAGATGTGCCCAACTGAAAAAGAAATGAAATATAGTATACCTGTGTCTAAAATAGAAAAGCTTATCACAAATCTTAGAACTTCCCTAGGAATGTCCACAATAGCCAAACTATGGAAAGAGCCCAGATGTCCATCGACAGATGAATGGATAAAGATGTGGTATATATATGTACAATGGAATATTACACAGCCATAAAAAATGAAATCTTGCCATTTACAACAATGTGGATGGAACTAGAGGGTATTATGTTAAGTGAAATAAGTCAATCAGAGAAAGACATATGATCATATGATCTCATTGATATGTGGAATTTAAGAAACAAGGCAGAGAATCATAGGGGAAGACAGAAAAAATGAAACAAGACAAAACCAGAGGGGGACATAAACCATAAGAGACTCTTAATCTTAGGAAACAAACTGAGGGTTGCTAGAGGGGAGGAGGTGAGGGGTGGGGTAACTGGGACATCGACATTGAGGAGGGCATGTGATGTAATGAGCACTGGGTATTATATAAGACGGATGAATCACAGACCTGTACCCCTGAAACAAATAATACATTATATGTTAATTAATTGAATTTAAATTTTAAAAAAAGAAAAAAGAAAAGAAAATTAGGATCATGACACAGATTAAAAAAAAAAAAAAAGAACTTCCCTAGGATCTGAAAGTATATAAGAAAATATAGATCTGGAAAAAAGTGACAACCCCTAATAATCAAATGGTAACATTATCAGTGCATCCAGGTTCTCCCCACTTCAGGCTTCTCAAACTGGGGCTATGTGTCCCCAACAGCACTCGGCTGCCTGACTGTAGTAAAGCAAAATGAAAAACATACATATCTTCCTAGAAACTCATCTTTATTAAACTTTGGAAGTAATATGATACACAGAGATACATTATGGTATAGAAAGAAAAACTCATATATTATTTAAATAAAACAGAACCTTTTTTAATACATGTGATACTTGCTTAAGGTTACTTAGGACTACTGGCATCCTAGACTCCCTGGGGTATGTGGCTACTTCCCTTCAGCCAGGCCACTTTCGTTGAAAAGTTTAAGAAGTGCCTGTATCTGATGCCAGTTTTATCTTCAGGAGGTGTGCCTTTGATTTAGAGTGCTCCAGAAAAAAAAAAAATACTTCCATCGTACAGTTTGAAATTCTCTTAAGTTTGTCTAAACAACTCTTGTTTCAAACAAAATGTGCCAGATTATTCACACTTTAGAATGGATTTTATCATTCATATATTTTCTCAATACCTGAAATTATATTTAGAAATTGGAGGTAGAGAGGAAGACATCTAACAGTCAGGGTTCCCGGGGAAAAGAAGTTGCCAACTTTATGGTCTGGTTTGATGGGACTATTTACCAAAATTGGCAAAGTATGGTGAAACCATGAGGGATATGCAGTACTATGGAGGTAAGTAACAGTGGGATGCCACACTATTCCCACACCAGGCCTGAAGGAGGGGGGGACAGAGCAGCTTTCAAAAGTTGGGAGTATGGAAGTTCCTCAAAAAATTAAAAAACAGAGACGCCTGGGTGGCTCAGTCAGTTAAGCGTCTGCCTTCGGCTCAGGTCATGATCCCAGGGTCCTGGGATCGAGTCCCACATCGGGCTCTCTGCTCAGCAGGGAGTCTGCTTCTCTCTCTCCCCACTCTCTCTCTCTCAAATAAATAAATAAAATCTTTAAAAAAAATTTTTTTTTAAAGTTACCATATGATCCAGTAATTCCACTACTGGGTATTTACCCAAAAAACAAACACTAATTCAAAAAGATATATGTACCTCTATGATTATTGCAGCATTATTTATAAAAGCCAAGATATAGAAGCATCCCAAATGTCATCAATAGTTGAATGGATAAAGATGTGAGATAGAGATAGATGATAGATAGATAGATAGATAGATAGATAGATAGATAGATAGATAGATAGATAATGGAATATTACTCAGTCATAAAAAAGAATGAGATTGTGCCATTTGTAACAACACGGATGGATCACGGATCATGGATCCAAAGGGTATAATGCTAAGTGAAATAAGTCAGTCAGACGGGCACCCAGTGGCTCAGTCAGTTAAGCCTCTGACTCTTGATTTCCATTCAGGTCATGATGTCAGGGTCATGAGATCAAGCCCCACATTGGGCTCTGAGCTCAGTGCAGAGTCTGCTTGGGATTCTCTCTCTCTCTCTCTCCTTCTGCCCCTCCCCCTGCTTGCACTCTAAATAAATAAATAAATAAATATCCTTTAAAAAAAGAAAGAAGTCAGAGAAAGAAAAATGCCATATTTCACTCATATGTGGCATTTAAGAAACAAAACAAAGAAAAAAAAAGAGTCTTCCCCTGAAACAAATAATACATTTTATGTTTAAAAAAAAAAAAAGACTCTTAAATACAGAGAACAAGCTGGAGATTGCCAGAGAGGAGGCGGCTGGAGGGATGAGTGAAATAGATAAAGAGGATTAAGAGTACACTTGTCATGATGAGCACTGAGTAATGTATAGAATTGTTGAATCATTACATTTTCTATATACAATACACACACACACATGACCTGAAACTAAATAACACTGTACTGGAAACTATTAATTATACTTCAATTTAAAAATATATATATATACATACATGTATGTGTGTGTGTGTGTATATATATATATATATATATATGTATGTATATAT
>NW_022589728.1:20568214-20672876 GCF_004348235.1 Phoca vitulina
TTTATTTTTTTTAAGATTTTATTTATTTATTTGAGACAGAATGAGAGAGAGCGAGAGAGCACATGAGAGGGGGGAGGGTCAGAGGGAGAAGCAGGCTCCCTGCCGAGCAGGGAGCCCGATGCGGGACTCGATCCAGGGACTCCAGGATCATGACCTGAGCCGAAGGCAGTCGCTTAACCAACTGAGCCACCCAGGCGCCCCGTCTTTTTTTTTTTTTAAAGATTTTATTTATTTATTCAAGAGAGAGAGAGCATGAGTAAGACAGTGAGAGAAAGCACAAACAGGGGGAGCGGTAGAGGCAGAGGGAGAAGCAGGCTCCCGGTTGAGCAGGGAGCCCAATGCAGGGCTCGATCCCAGAACCCCCAGACCATGACCTGAGCAGAAGGCAGATGCTTTAACTGACTGAGCCACCCAGGTGCTCCTATATTCTTTTTCTAAATTGAAATATATATATATATATATACACACACACACACACACACACACGAAGTATATATATATATATTTGGTATAAATATTTGATATATATATGTATATTAAAAAAAAAAAACAGGTTAGAGGAAACAGTACAAAGAAAGCCACAAGATGGGAGCTATTGCCTTCAGTAGACAGACAAGGTCAGTCCACAGGGACCCTGCAGAGAAAAAACTGGGGGAATAAACCCAGTCTCAGGCCCTCCCTCCCCTGCCAGCTTCTGATCTCCTCCTGCTGGAAGCCCTTGGAAGCAGAGGGCCAAGGAGCTCAGGGAAGCTATGCGTACAAGTCAGCCTCCAGGGCACAGAACAGACTGCAGGAAAGTGGAAAGTTGACCTGGAAGGAGAAACAGAAGGTGTGCAGCGTGCGAGGACTGAACGGGGAGGATGAAGTGGACCGGAGGGCACTGGCAGCGGGGTAGAAGGGCTGAAGATTGAAGGGACTGAAAATGTTTAAAAAATGAAAGACCTTGGGTTCTGTTTTCAAAAACTTAAAGCTTTGGGGCACCCAGGTGGCTCAGTCAATTGAGCACCTGACTCTTGATTTCAGCTCAGGTCATGATCTCAGGGTTGTGAGATGGAGCCCCGCGTCGAGCTCCATGCTCACTGCAGAGTCTGCTTGAGACTCCAGCTCTCCCCCCCCCCCCCACCCTCACACTCTCTCTCTCTCTCTTAAAAATCTTTTTTTAAAAAGCCTTAAAGCTTTAATATTAAAAAAAAGATTTAGAAAATATGGATGGTGGTTTCTGTGGAAAGTACAGAAGAATGCTACAGATGCTAGAGGAGAATAAAATGGAACCGTGCAGGATGATGAGGAACAGTCACATATGATGAATAATCAATCTCCCGGACGCAGTGACTGCTCCAAGCACAGGCATGGGACCAGCGAGGCAACCAGAAGCCTTCCCTGGGCTTGTACAAACTGAGGCTGAGGAGAAAACCATCTTTCCTTTTGCATCAGCAAGATGGAATGTGGAAAGTCTGGCACTGCCTGAAGCCATGCCCCATGCCACATGGAAAATTCCAACCTGCAGTGGTAGAGAATGAGGCCACTCACAGTGCGGAGTGATGGAGAGAGAAAAAAATCCCAATGGTAGAAACTGCGTTCTCTCTGAGGTTAGTGCATTCTGTCCTTCCCTTTTGTGTGAGGCAATAAATTGCCCCCTTTACTAGACTGGTTTGAAGTGGGTTTCTGTTACTTGCCCAAAGAATCCTAATATATTCCCTATGTTATGGGTTGCATTGCCCCTCCCCCCCAAAAAAAAGATATGTTGAAGTCCTAGCACCCAGTATCTCCAAATATGACTTTATTTGGATACAGGGTCTTTACAGAGGTAATCAAGCTAAAATTAGGTCATTAAGGTGGGCTGCAATCCAGTACGATTGGTGTCCTTATAGAAAGGTGAAATTTGGAGACGGATACATACAGAGAAAGCACCACGTGAAAAATAGAGTCAGGCTGCCACGAGTCAAGAACCACCAGAAGCAAGGAGAGAGGCCTCAAAAGAGACTTCCCTCACAGCCCTCAGAAGGAATCAACAGTGCCAACGCCTTAATTCAGACTTTTAGACAATATATTTCTACTGTTTAAGCCACTCAATTTGAGGTACTTTGTTCACAGCAGCCCTAGGAAAACTAATACTCCCCATAACTAGGATGTGGTAGAGAGGCTTTGTACTGGACAAGATGATTTCCAAATTCTTCCAGCTCAGAGATGTGATCACTTCAGATATGGGTAATTAGCCCACAGGAACCGAAAGTTGAGTCTCTTTCACTGTGAATGGCATACCTAGAGCTGTTAGTTCAGAGACTGCCTCATAGCCCTCCACAAGGCCTACACCTAACACTGCCCGTCAGCCATGCAGCCTTTACTGAAACTTTGTTATTTATATTCATTAAGTACAAACACTAAATAAGAAAACAAAAATAGTAGAAAGCTTCAGAGGTCCTTGTGAATTACCTGGAGAAAATATAATAGGTATGCATAAAGCAACTTAGATAAACCAAACTTATCAAAGAGTACAAATATCCACGATTCATCATTTCTAGTGAGGCATCATTAGAGACCCCCCTCTGCCCTCACGCACTCAAAGACAGAATCTATAGAAGCCCCACTTCCAAGCATTTTAAGTAGAATAAAAATGAACTCTCCTCAAGTAGGGCAAAATCTTGAAGTTATTCCTGAGACCTACATAGTTCCCCAAATACGAAATCTACCTATAAAAAAACTGGGAAAAATTAAATCAATACTAAATTTATTTTTTCAAATGAGTTTTTTTAATTTTCAAGTTGCTGACCTGGGAGACTCCACACTTATTCCAATGATGCATTTATTGCTCATTTGGAAATTGTATTTAGTCAGACAACCAAATCCACTGTTGGTAGTTTAAGCAGTAAGGAATTTATTAGAGAGTATTCGCCACCTTATGGAATTTCCAGGAGAGTCAAGGAAGCAGACTTGGTCATTACGCAGCCAGAAACAGTATCTGGAAGTAGGCTGCAGGAATGTTCTGGCCAGAATTCTAGTGCTGCCACCTCAAGTTACTTCGCACCTCGGATTTTGTGGATCAGAACCTTGAACCTCCACCAGAACAGCCCAGAAGAGTCAAATGCTTCCACTTCTATCCCTTGCAAGAACTCACTGCCCTGCCTGACCACGGCCCCCAGTGGCTCTCTCTCTTCCTTCCACGGCCCTTGTTCAATGGCCCTGTTTGGCAAAAACAACCACATGTGGGCCCCCAAATGCAAAATGTTCAGGAAATGTATCTCATAGCCCCCCAGCCCTTTCCCTATGGGAAAGCATACAAGAAGAGTGAACCAATCCACTGTGTCTGCCACAAAATTACCTTCAGAACTAGTTTGTCAATCATAAGAGAAAACTATATATCGTATTGTATAGTCACATACAGCTTTGACACACACACACAACACCTTAGTGAGTTTGACTGGACACTTTATTTTCATTATTGGCTCAGAAAATCTTTTTCGGCTCCAAAGAATATAATCCAATGCCAAATAGGATTAGTTTCCACCATTGACGGCATTCAAAATATTGTGCCATAAGAACTAAACTTTTGGGTCGCCTGGGTGGCTCAGTTGGTTAAGCATCTGCCTTCGGCTCAGGTCATGATCCCGGGGTCCTGGGATGGAGCCCCACATCGGGCTCCCTGTTCAGTGGGGAGCCTGCTTCTCCCTTTCCCTCTGCCCCTCCACCTGCTTGTCCTCTGTCTCTCTCTCAAATAAATAAATAAAATCTTTAAAAAAAAAGGAACTAAACTTTTTTCCAAAAGATTCCACAAAAAGTTTGCACAATAGTGTCAATATTGAAAGCCATGTTTAGTATCCCAGAGTTCCTACTTTGCAAGGGATGGCACTCATCCGGACAAAGACATTCTGAAATTTTGCTTTTTTTTTTTTTTAAAGATTTTATTTATTTATTTGACAGAGAGAGACACAGCGAGAGAGGGAACACAAGCAGGGGGAGTGGGAGAGGGAGAAGCAGGTTTCCCGCGGAGCAGGGAGCCCGATGCGGGGCTCGATCCCAGGACCCTGGGATCATGACCTGAGCCGAAGGCAGACGCTTAACGACTGAGCCACCTAGGCGCCCCAATTTTGCTTTTTAATCAAACTTATTTAGTGATAGACATTCCTCATTAGAGCTACTCTCCAGCTTCCTCCAAGGCAGACTGCCAGAATACCTGATGGTGAGCAAAGCCCATCATTTGACTTCCTGCCAGAATTCTTACAACTGTCAGCCTTGCAAAAGAAGCCTCTGGTTAACTGGTCTTCCAAGCAACAGCTCTGCAAGGACTCAATACTTAGACGGAAGGTCTCTCCTAAAACAAGCATGCTTCAAAAAGCACGTTGCTGTTTTCACCTTTGGTTGAACTGGCCTCTTTTTAAGATTCTAATGACCTAAAATCATTTAAATTTATATATTCCACTGTATATTCTTAGACAGTATTTAGAGTTTGTTCATTTTTGCTCTACCAATATAAAATTCTGGGCCAGATCCAAAACCTTACTCAGAGTTCAGACTTAGTTCTCCTTTTAGGCAAGAAAACTCTCTTCACAGATGCATTAGTAGGTGATTTCAGTTTTATTTGTAGTGTGCACATATTCATTTTTGTAGGTATACATAAGACTTGGTTTTGGGGGAAAATGAGAAGAAATGAGGATTATTTAAATCATACTACTTTAAATTATTTAGAAACCATTTGGCAGATGTGGTCTTATTCACAAATGACACTACATGACCACCACCAGGACCAAGATGGAGGCAAATCAAGGAGCCACAAGTCATGACTGCCTACTGTATAAACTCATCCCAGCCATTCCACTCACCTCCCAGTAACACAATGCCATTTCGTCTTGTAAACTTTTTAGATTCCACTTAGCACATCATGGCAGTGTTACTCTGTACCCACTATGCCCCAACCCATTGTAGATTCCCAGTAAGTACCAGCACACAAGAACGCTAAAGAAATGACAAGCCTCAGAGTCAGGTGAACTGTGAATCTAATGAAGTCAAGCCTCAGAAGCCTCTCACCTGCATGACTCCTAATGCTACCTGGAAGGTCTCTATACATGTGTCCACATGTTCATAGATTTTTACAAAATTTGCAAAGGTAAGATGTTTTCACTGTAATCCATGAAGACCCTGGTCTCTTTCCAATCGAACTTCCTCTTTTATCTGTTGGCATTGGCATTTGTGGGATCCAACTAAGGGGAAATAGGACTGGGGAATCATTTATTTTGCATAGTTTTCTGATTCACAGTTGCATCCATGCACACATATGTTGAGACTAGCTATCCCAGAACAGGGATGGTAACCAGGAATACACATAGAGCACATTATACCCTCTCACTCAAAATCAGGACCCAAACGTTATAGTGGGTATCATGCCCATCAGCTTATAGGGACTGAGTAAGAAATAAGGTGTGAAATATTCTATATTTGTTGGGGTTCTCCAGAAAAAAAATAAGAGATTAGATAAGATAGATATAGATATGGAGATACAGAGAAAGAGAGATTTATTATAAGGAATTAGCTCATGCAACTATGGAGACTGAGAGTTCCATAATCAGCAAGCTGGAGAACCAGGAGAGCCAATATGGATAAGTTCCAGTCTGAAAGCCAGCAGGCTCAAGGCCCAAGAAGAGACCATTTTTCAGTTCAATCCAAAGGCAAAAACAAAAAAACAAAAAAACAAAAAACAAAACAAAACAAAAAACCATGTCTCAGCTCAAATAGTCAAGTGGAAAGATATCCCTCAGGTCTTCAATTGATTGGGTAAGGCCTACCCACATTGAAGAAAGCAACCTGCATTACTCAGTCTACTGATACAAATCTTTTTTCTTTTTAAGATTTTATTTATTTATTTGACAGAGAGAGACACAGTGAGAGAGGGAACACAAGCAGGGGGAGTGGGAGAGGGAGAAGCAGGCCTCCTGGCAGAGCAGGAAGCCTGATGCGGGCCCGATCCCAGGACCCTGGGATCATGACCTGAGCCGAAGGCAGACGCTTAACGACTGAGCCACCCAGGCACCCCGACTGATACAAATCTTAATCTCACCCAGAAACACCCTCACAGAGACACCCAGAATAACGTTTGGCCAAATGTCTGGGTGCCCAACAGCCCAGTCAAGTTGAAACATAAAATTAAACATCACATATACCAAGCCAGAAAGTCCTGCCAAACCTTACAGCTCACATATGATGGAATCTTAGTAGAGATTTTCCCAAATTGGACAACAATCCTAAAACTTAAATAACATTACTCATAATGAATTTTGAAACTGAAACAAGCTTTTCTAAACTATCCATAAGCAAAATAAGTATCAAAGATGTATGTCTGGTAGTTAATAAAAATATTACCTTATTTTTCTG
This sequence comes from Phoca vitulina, assembly GCF_004348235.1. NCBI lineage: Eukaryota > Metazoa > Chordata > Mammalia > Carnivora > Phocidae > Phoca > Phoca vitulina. Next base: position 20,574,578 of record NW_022589728.1, read on the forward strand.
GATTAATTTTTACATCTGTGATATTTGTCAGCTTTTTAAAACTTATCACTTGTTGTGATTTTTTTTCACTCTAAATAAATATCCTTTTTCGTACCTAACTTTGTGTTTGTAATTTTGTGTTCTTTTTATTAAAGATGGTCTCTGACATTGCTTAAGACCCACAAAGCCTGTCATTTAGCAGGTCTATGGCATCCCATAGAGTTGTCTCAACCCTGCCTACACATTATAATCAACTGGGGAGCTTTTCAAAAAATTAGTACCTGGGCCCCAAACAGACCAATTAAATGGGGATCTCTGAAAATAGGGCCTGCCATGGTATTTTCTAAAAGTTCCCCAGTTGACTCTATGGTATGGCCACGTTGAAAACCACTGTTCTACCATAATCTCTTCATGTCACAGATAATGAAATAGAGGGCCAAGCTGAGGCTGAAGTCATGAGTCACTCAGCTAGTAAGTGGTCGTAAGCCCAGACCAGAACACGACATTGGCACGTTCCTTATTTAATCATAGGAATGATCACAAATACGATTATTGTAGATTACTGGTAGTGCACACACAGGAGGTTGCTGGCCAGGGAGACCAAGAGATGAATGTTTTAAAACCTTAGGTTGAAACGTACTGTTTACATTTGATTTTTATTCTGCTCTGGCGAAGCTCTTAAGCCCATTGAATGGTTTGGAGACAAAGGGAAGAGGATTGGCTTATAATCAGTCTTCAAACTCCTGTGTTGACTTAAATGTCAAGGTCATGCCAGACTAAAAGCTCCTAAATATAGGTGTTCTATTTTAAGCAAAATAGTTCCTTCTGTTTCCATAGCTTCATGTAAAGTTTGTCCTACATTTTTATTTTTTTAAGGCCTTATTTAGGCCTTATTATTTAGATAACAAAAGCCATTAACACATCCTAGGACTTTCATTTCCATTTAAATGCTTAGTGAGAAATTATAACCACCTCTCCTTCCCTGGATTTTCATGGTTGTAGTCACTGGACCTGAATGATTGTTAATATCCTTTCCAGCATAAAAATTGTTTTATTCTATAAAATAATACAAGCCTATTATTTCCTTGGTGTTATTATTATGACTTAGAATTTACTAGGAGTTTACAATAGGCGGGCACAGTGTTTTGTTGGGGTTTTTTTTTTACAGTTGGTATTTTTTCAAATGGTTTTAAATGGTTCCTTTACTGTATGTGACAATAATTTTAAATATTTTAATATACATTGAATTTTGATAATTAATCTCATAGTGTCCCACTTTACAATCTGTCTTTGAATCTTATGTATGTCTGTCTTACCTCCACAATGAGCCTGCAAACCTTCCACTTTGCATCTACCTAAGTAGCAAGCACCTGAAATAAAAGGTCTATATATGTTTCTTGGATTGAATACATAAAAGCCCAAATTTTCAAAAATTCTATTTTTATATTTTAGAGTTCTCTCTGAAGGCAACTTTTTAAGACATTTCTACAAAGTGAATAGCAGTTTACAATTAATGGAGACATCACCACCATCTTAGTCCATTTCAGCTGCTATAATTGAATCCCATAAACCCGGAGGCTTATAAACAACAGAAATTTATTTCTCACTGGCAGCTAAAAAGTCCAAGATCAAGGCACCAACAAATTCAGTATCTGGTGAGCGTTCAATTCCTGGTTCATAGGAGGCTGTCTTCTTACTGTGTCCTCAATGGTGGAAGGAGCAAGAGAGCTCTCTGGGGTCTCTTTGATAAGGGCACTATTCTCACTCATGAAGGCTCCACCCTCATGATCTAATCACTCCCCAAAAGCCCCACCTCCTAACATCATCACATGGGACATCCGCTTTCAACATATGAAATTGGGGGGTGGGAGATTCACATTCATTCTAGAGCACCACTGAACTAGTCACCTGAGAGTTATGGTTGATTGTTACTCTTCCTTAACCCCTACCCTCACCCAAACATCATTACCCCCACACTACACTGCATCCTCACTATCTTGTATTTGTCCCTAAATTTCCTTTCCTCCTACTGCTGCCTCCGTCTAGGCTCTCATCATGTCTCCTGTGCTGTTGCAGTAACTACCTAAACCTTCTCTTCTCGTGCTGTACCCTCCAATCTTTTTCCATACTACTAGACACTTCTTTCATAAAAGCCCCTTCTTGGGGCACCTGGCTGGCTCAGTCGGTGGAGCATGCAACTCTTGATCTCCGGGCTGTGAGTTCGAGCCCCATTGTGGGTATAAAGATTACCTAAAAATAAAATCTTAAAATAAAATAAAATAAAAGCCTCTTCTTGTCACACTCTCGCCTTCAACCTCCCCAAGGACTCCAGTTGGCTGACAGTGAGGAATAAAGTTGTCCACCAAGTAGTCTCCTCCTTCTGTTTCAACAGCACCTCTGAATATTCCACACACTAATACCTCTTATGTTGCAGCCATATTAAAGTACTTGCGGTTCTTTAAACTCTTGTGTGAGATTTGTTGGTTTGTTGGGGTTTTTTTTAGATTATTTATTTATTTATTTGACACAGAGAGAGAGAGAGCACAAACAGGGGAAGCAGCATGCAGAGGGAGAAGCAGACTTCCCGCTGAGCAGGGAGCCCAATGCAGGACTCGATCCCAGGACCCCGGGATCATGACCCAAGCTGAAGGCAGACGCTCAACTGACTGAGCCACCCAGACGCCCTCTTGTGTAAGTTTTGTCCTGCCTAGACTGTTCTTCCCCCCACTGTCTGCTTAACTAATCCATTAACATCCTTCAAGATGCAGCTTAGCATCACCTCACTGAAGCTTTTCTGACTACAACTCTCCCAGCAACCACAAAGCGTTGACCACACCCTCCTTATTCCACTGACGTATATTATACATACTTTGCATGATACCTTAATTTTCTCATGCATTGGTAGTCCATTTCCTCTTCCTAGAATGAAAGCTCCTTGAGGACAAAGATTGCCTTTAATTATCTTTGTGTCCACAGTGCCTCGCCCAAGTTGGCAAATGGCAGATGTGTAATATTTATTGAATGAATAAATAAAGCACAGTAGAGAGAGGTTAGATTCTAAAGATAGCATTAAACAAAAATCTCATGTAGTCAGGGGCACCTGGCTGGCTCAGTTGGAAGAGCATGTGACTCTTAATCTTGGAGTTGTGAGTTAGAGCCCCACATTGAGTGTAGAGATTACTTAAAAATAAAATCTTGGGGCGGGGAGTCTGCTTGGCAGGGAGTCTGCATCTCCCTTTCCCTCTGCCCCTCCCCCTTGCTCATGCTTGTGCTCTCTCTCTTTCTCTCTCTGTCTCTCAAATAAATAAATAAAATCTTTAAAAAAATAAAATAAAGATTTTATTTATTTATTTGTCAGAGAGAGAAAGAGAGAGCACACAAGCAGGGGAAGCGGCAGGCAGAGGGAGAAGCAGGCTCCCGATGCAGGACTCGATCCCAGGACCCTGGGATCATGACCCGAGCCAAGCAGATGCTTAGTGACTGAGCCATCCAGGCACCCTGAGAATAGTGAAAATACTGGTGGCTGCTGTGCCATCTTAGTATAAGCCATGACACATGACTCTTACACCTGAGCAGGGAAGAAGCTGAGGGGAAGGAGGAGATGTGGGATGGCTCTAAATTAATTTCTCAGATTAACATCAAAAACTTCCCAAATCAGGGGTGCCTGGCTGGTTCAGTCGGTGGAGCATGCAACTCTTGATCTCAGGGTCATGAGTTCAAGCCCCACATTGGGCATGGAGCCTACTTAAAAACAAACAAACAGAACTTCCCAAGTCAGGACAGACTCAGTCAGCTAAGAATAGCAGTGAATAGGAAACAATGTCAGCTAGAACCGGGATGGTTCCTCCTAATTAATAGCTGAATGAAACTGGTTGATAAGGAAGTCCTGGAGACCCAGGAGAGCCAAAGTGAAATCAGTATACAAACCTGATGCTAGCTGAGTCTAAGTTAGCAAAAAAGAGCTAAATTGGTTCTGGGAGAAGCAAGATGAGAGAAAGAGGCCAGGGACCAGGTGGACAGAGGAAGGACCAGGCACTGAACATCTAAAGAGTATGGCTACTCTGGAGGAAGAGGCATACGGAGGCTACCTGCCCGCATGATGAGGAATTGCCTTGGCCCTTGACAGAGTAAATGAGGGTCAAGGATAGGAAAGACCCTAATTTGAGAAGGGAAAGGCTAAGTGCATAGAATAGAACCAGAAAGATCTGAGAGGGGTTCCGCAGTCTACAGTGTAGAGAACCAAGAGACAGCACAGAGGTCCTGGGTGAGGCAAAGGCAAGCACTGCCTAAACCACGGAGGCACACAAATGCAGGCAAGCAGAGGTGACTGTTACAGAGTCTAAAATCTACGGCAATCCCGTTGTCCAAACTCCTGCAGGATAGCAAGGAGATGAAGGGGTCCCTGGCATTTTCAACCATTAGAAGGCATCGATCGAGGTGACATTGATAAAGCAGATGCTATAGCAGCCAGAAGGATAAAACGGAAGTTCGTTAATTTACAAGTCCTAAAAGACCACAGCAGGAAGGGGAAGGCTTTTGGAAAAAAACAAAAACAAAAACAAAACTCACCATTTTTTAAACGTGGCGGGAGGAGGGAATCATGAAAACATGGGAAAATATCCTTTGAATTTGGCAGTTAGGAGTGAGGGCGGCAGAAATGAAAGAAATTGAACTCAACTCCATTCATTCTTTTGTGAACTGTGTTCACAGTAGAACTGATGAAGGAAAAGGCTGAAGCTCGAGGCTAAAATGGATCCCCAGGGATTATCAGCTAACATTCATTAGCATGAGACAGCGGGAGCTGGTTACGCTGCACAATGAGCAGGGGCATCATGCACAGTCTCAAAATCATTTCTTCTGTGGTAGGAGGACTGCCCCGGCAGCTGGAAGGATCAGTTTCTGAATCATGTGAGGAGAAAATGTCACCATCCCATAGTCATGATAGAGCAACAAAGGAAAATGATCCCTCTCAGCTGTTTTTAAAGGGCTAACAGTTGGGCACCTGGGTGGCTCAGTCGTTAAGTGTCTGCCTTGGGCTCAGGTCATGATCCCGGGGTCCTGGGATCGAGCCCCGCATCGAGCCCCGCATCGGGCTCCCTGTTCGGCGGGAAGCCTGCTTCTCCCTCTCCCGCTCTCCCTGCTTGTGTTCCCTCTCTCGCTTTGTCTCTGTCAAATAAATAAATACAATCTTAAAAAAAAAAAAAAGGGCTAACGGTGCCCTTTGGCTCTGTCTAGTTCCAGAAATTATACACTCATAACTCCTAAGCAGCCCCAAACAAAGGAGCCCTATTTTCCATTCTTCATCTACTTTTACTCCAATCTGCAGGGGCAAAAATAGAACGCTGTTATAATACTGGTCATAACAGGGAACAGAACGCCTCAAGCAAGAACATCTATGGAAGAAGTACATTATATTTAGATTACAAAAATCACACTTAGTGGTTTATACAGCACAGACAGAAATAAAGCCATATTCTAACAAAGGCGAGTGCAACTAACCATTCTTAAAACAAAGCTTTTAATGATACAAAGGAATGAATGCTCATTAAGAAAGAGATGTCCCACATGATTCCGTCTTCATGATTCTTAATGAAGAGCACTGTCAGCAGGTTAAAAGTTTTCACTGATTTTTCAGAATAATGATTACGATTACTGGATTATCATAGTACTCTCCCAGTTAACACTTTAAACAGCAAAAAGCAAAATTGTGAAAAGATTTTTTTTTTTATTTATTTGACAGAGAGAGACACAGCAAGAGAGGGAACACAAGCAGGGGGAGTGGGAGAGGAAGAAGCAGGCTTCCCGCCGAGCAGGGAACCCGATGCGGGGCTCGATCCCAGGACCCTGGGATCATGACCTGAGCCAAAGGCAGACGCTTAACGACTGAGCCACCCAGGTGCCCCTTGTGAAAAGATTTTTACAAACTCAGGTCCCTATGTAAAATGGTTCCTAGACATGTAGACATATGGATAAATGGTAACAATTGCAAGACCCAACACACAGTTATGCTATTATCTTTAGTACCTGCAACCATAGAAATAAGTCAAGAAGACTTCAAGTGAAGGTTTAAATTTAAAGTTTTCCTATTGGTTGGGGTGCCTGGCTCAGTCAGTAGATCATGCGACTCTTGATCTCAGTGTTGTGAGTTTAAGCCCCACGTCGGGTAGGGAGCCTATATACATACATACATAAACAAACAAAGTTTTCATACTGGTCAACTAATATTTGACAATGGAGCCAAGAATACCCAATGGGAAAAAGACAGTCTCTTCAACAAAAGGTGATGGGAAAACTGGATATTCACATGCAAAAGAATGAACCTAAACCCCTAACTTACACCATTCACAAAAATTAACTTTAAAATGGATTACAGGGGCGCCTGGGTGGCTCAGTCTGCCTTCGGCTCAGGTCATGATCCCAGGGTCCTGGGATCGAGCCCCGCATTGGGCTCCCTATTCAGCGGGAAGTCTACTTCTCCCTTCCCCACTCCCCCTGCTTGTGTTTCCTCTCTCACTATGTCTCCATCTGTCAAATAAATAAATAAAATCTTTTTTAAAAAAACAAAAAAATAAAATAAAATAAAATGGATTACAGACTGGGGCGCCTGGGTGGCTCAGTCAGTTAAGCCTCTGCCTTCGGCTCAGGTCATGGTCTTGGGAATCCTGGGATCAAACCCCGGGTCAGCTCCCTGCTCAGTGGGGAGTCCGCTTCTCCTTCCCGCTAGTGCTCTCTCTCTCAAATAAATAAATAAAACCTTAAAAAAAAAAAAGGATTACATACTTAAATGTAAGACCTGAAGCCATAAAACTCCCAGGAAAAAAAATAAAATAAAATAAGAAAAAGCTCTTTGATGTTGATCTTGGCAATGGTATTTTGGATATGACACCAAAAGCATAAGCAACAAAAGCAAAAAGAAGTGGGACTGCCACAAATGAAAAAGCTTCTGCACAACAAAAGAAACAATCAGCAAAATGAAAAGGCAATCTATGAAATGGGAGAAAATGTTTACAAACCACATATCTGATAAGGGGATAATATCCAAAATATATAAGGAACTCACACAACTCAAATCTGATTTAAAAATGGGCAAAAAACTTGAATAAACATTTTTGCAAAGAAGACTTACAAATGGCCAACAAATACATGAAAAGGTGCCCAACATTACCACTCATCAGAAAATGCAGATTAAAAATACAGTGAGACATCACCTTATACCATTTAAAATGGCTATCCTTAAAGACAAGAGATGTGGTGATGGATGCTAACCAGACTTACTGTGATGATCACTTCACAATATATACGTATATCCAATCATTACGTTGTACATCTGAAATTAATATGTTATATATCAATTATATCTCAATTAAATATAAAAAAATAAAAAAGATAAGAGATGAAAAGTGCTAGCAAGGATATGGAGAAAAAACCTTTTTGCGCTATTAGTGGGAATGTAAACTGGTATAGCCACCATGGAAGACGGTATGGAGGTTCCTCAAAAAATTAAGAATAGAACTACATTGTGATCCATACATCCTGCTTCTGTGTCTATTTTAAAGGAAATGAAATCACTATCTTAAATAGATATCTGCACTCCCATGTTCAGCGCAGCATTATTTACAATAGCCAAGACATAGAAACAACCCAAGTGTTCACTGACAGATGAGTCAATAATATATACATCACATTTGCTATATATACATATATCAAAATGTATACGTTGTACATATACCAAAATGTATAGGGAATATTGTTCAGCCACACAAATGAAGGAAACCCTGTCATTTGCAACAACAGAAATGGACCCTGATGGTATTATGTTAAGTGAAAAAAGTCAGACAGAGTAAGACAAATATCATATGGTCTCACTTATATGTGGAATCTAAAAAAACTGCGAGTAAATTGGTGGTTTCCAGGGGCAGGGGAATGAGGAACATGGGTGAAAGTGGTCAAAGGGTATAAGCTTCCAGTTATAAAAGTTCTGGGGATCTAATGTACAGCACGTACGGGTAACTCTACAGTACCCTATACTTGAAAGTTGCTAAGAGTAGATCTTTAACGTTCTCACCACACACACACACAGACACACACGACCATGTGAGGTGACGTATGTGCTAACTAATCTTATTGTGGTAATCATTTTGCAATATATGCATATATCAAATCATCACATTGTACACCTTAAACGTACACAATGTTATATGTGAATTTTATCTCAATAAAGCTGGAAAACATGTTTTGAATAAAGCTTCACAAAGACCTTAGACAATTTCTTTAGGGTTCTAGAGAATTTAATACATCTGTTAACTAAACGACTGTCAGAGACATAACTGGCCAGAGTCCAATGAGCGAATATATACAAAAGGTTTGTGAACAGTAGCATGCTGTATGGATGGAAGGCCCCACTCTTGGTTGGTTGGTTGGTTGGTTGGTTGGTCAATATATATCTTATTCATTTTCAAAGTTTTTTCCAGCTTTATTGAGTTATAATTAACAAATAAAAATTGTATATATTTAAGGTGTAAAACATGATGGTTTGATATAAGGCCCCATGTCACTAGTATCACAGCTTTGGAAAGTTCTTCTGGAATATAAGGATTAAAGAAGAAACAGAGATCCGAGGAAAAGAGGTATAAACTATATTGTCATCGTTAAGTAACCCTCCAGACGTATAAACAATATACTATATTTACTATGTATATTATTCTCCTATTTAACAAGGAGGAAAAATAGGACAATGAGAAACGCACTCAAACTAAGATGTGTCTAGACTCATTATGTAACTGGCTTTCTAAAAATAAAAAGTAAAAAGAAGCTCAGTGTATTTTCTACAGATTATTTAGATGTCCAAGATGTTTATATCAAAAAGAGCTTTAAGCTTTTAAAAAAACACACACACTTACAAAATTTTGCTTTTTATTTATTTAGAATTGTGAATCTAGTCACTTGGCACTTGCCAAAGAAAAAATATTTAAAGCAAGATTGAGGCTGGGCGGGAGGTCGGGCGGGGGGGGGGGGGGGGACTACCCTCCTCCACCCCCCACAGAAAAATTCTATTAGACACTTTTAGACATTGAGTAAATTATCTCCACACTGTTAACTAAAAATATGATGTTGAGTATAAGAAGCCATGACTCAGAGGGGAAAGGAGGAGGGGGAAAGAGGGAGAGCAAGAGAGAGAGAGGGAGAGAGAGAGATCACCACGTGCTTGTCTGAAGCGCTAGCCATGTTGAAGTGAGAGCACAGGAGAGGGCGGACCGTTTTCCTAGCGCTGGCCCTGTGGGTGGGGGCCGAGGATAGGCATAAAAGCCAAGGACTTAACTAGTCTCAAGACTCCAAACGGAACTCGAGCGTACAGTTGTTGTTGGCCCCAGAACTGACTCAGTCTTCCAGGTGCAAGGCAGGATTTGATTCTCGCCTGCAAACAACTTCCAGTGACCTTGGGAAGTCCAGAAGTGAATCAGAACTCCAGATGCCCAGGCCTGCTGATTCCTTTCTAAGAAATTACCATATGTCAACAAATTAATTGGTTAGAATGTGACCCATCCAAATGGTGTATCCCCTAATTTTAAATGACAAAAGCAGAAGATAAAAGATGTGACCAGTAAGTAGAATTGGCTAGATTTGAACAAAGATATTCGTGAATATCATGAATATGAACATATCTAGGAGGGAATCTTGCAAAATAAAAAGTCATATTGAAACCATAGAGGGGCGCCTGGGTGGCTCAGTCGTTGGGCGTCTGCCTTCGGCTCGGGTCATGATTCCAGGTCCTGGGATCAAGCCCCGCGTCGGGCTCCCTGCTCGGCGGGAGGCCTGCTTCTCCCTCTCCCACTCCCCCCGCTTGTGTTCCCCCTCTCGCTGTGTCTCTCTCTGTCGAATAAATGAATAAAGTCTTTAAAAAAAAAAAAAAAAAAAAGAAACCATAGAATAACAAGACTTTTTTTCTTTGACTTTGTTGTCATTTTATTTTTGCCATTTCAAAAATGATTACAAGAAAAAGTCAAAGACAAATGATAACCTAAGAGAAAATATCTGCAACTTATATCACAAAAAACCTAATATATAAAAAACTTTAAATTTCAGAATAAGACCAAAATCCCTACAGAAAAAAAGTTTAAAAAACAAACAGTTCTCAGAAAAAAGAAAGGCCATTTGCTTGTTAACATGTGAGAAAGATGCTTAACCTCAACTCATAATAAGAGATGTAAATTAAAACTGTACTGAGATATAAGTTAATCAGAGAAAGACAGTTATCATATAGTTTCACTCATTTGTGGAACATAAGAAACAGCAGAGAGGTTCATAGGGGAAGGGAGGGAAAACAGAATGGGAAGTCATCAGAGAGGGAGAAAAACCTTGAGAGACTCTTAACTCTAGGAAACAAACTGAGGGTTGCTGGAGGGGAGGTGGGTGGGGGGATGGAGTAATTGGGCGATGGGCATTAAGGAGTCACATGATGTGATGAGCGCTGGGTGTTATACACAACTGATGAACTATTGAACACTACATCTGAAACTAATGATGTACTATAAGTTGGCTAATTGAATTTAAATTAAAAAAAAAAGGGAAGTCTTGCTTCTATCCGTATCATTTCTCTTCCTATTCTTCACTCTACCTCCCTGTGCTTGCTCTCTTAGTATTTATTTCTGGTTTATCTTTCTAAAGTTTCTGGAAAAATAAGCAAAATAAACAAACACACACACATATATGTATATGTATTTGTATATATATTTTTTCTTATTTGATTTCCTTTCTTATAAAAAAGATAGCATTTTATATATACTGTTGTGCGTTTTTTTTTTCACTTACTGTATACTGGAAACCACTCAAACCACTCCTTATCAGTCCATAGAAATCTTACTTATTCTTTTCTAAGACTATGTATACTTCATTGTGTGGGTTTATTCAATCAGTTCCTTATTGGTGAACATTTGGGTTGTTTCCAGTGTTTTGCTTTTACAAACAATTCTGCAGTGACTCTTTATCCATTCATCTGCTGATGGACAGAAGCAAGCCTTTCCTAAGCAAGACTTTTCTTTTAAGATTTTATTTATTTACTTGTCAGAGCGAGAGCGCATAAGCAGGAGGAGTGGCAGGCAGAGGGAGAAGCAGGCTCCCTGCTGAGCAAGTAGCCCGATGAGGGACTCAGTCCCAGGACCCTGGGATCATGACCTGAGCGGAAGGCAGACGCTTAACCGACTGAGCCACCCAGGTGCCCCCTACACAAGGCTTTTTATATAGTTTTGATTTTTGACTCATATAAATGTCTCAAACATTCAAAAAATAGATTAAATTAATCATAAAGGGAAAGCAACCCTAAAATTGAGAAGAAACAAATTTAATTCTATATCAAATGAGTACCATACTGACATACAGCAGAAATTTATTTCAAATGACCTTTTTTTTTTAAAGATTTTATTTATTTATTTGACAGAGAGAGAGACAGCGAGAGAGGGAACACAAGCAGGGAGAGTGGGAGAGGGAGAAGCAGGCTTCCCGCCGAGCAGGGAGCCCAATGCGGGGCTCGATCCCAGGACCCTGGGATCATGACCTGAGCTGAGGGCAGACGCTTAAGGACTGAGCCACCCAGGCGCCCCTCAAGTGACCTTTTAAACACATATTTGAACTATACATTTCTTAATCGTATATAGTCTAGGGACTAAAAGAACTACCAAAAAATCCTCAAAATTCGTTTTTTTGATGTAATGATGTGGTAATACAAATATTGTAATTATGAATCCTTTTTACGTATCTATGAGGATAAAGCAAATAAGTATGCTAATTTTATTTGAAAAGAAATTTCCAAAAAAAAAGAAAAGAAATTTCCAGTGAAAGGGAAAAAAATATAAATTCGATAAGTTAAGAAAACTTCATAATGTTAAGTTTTTTTACAATAGTTTTATTGAAATATAATTCACCTACCATAAAATTAACCTTTTTAAAGTGTAAAATTCAGGGGCACCTGGGCGGCTCAGTCAGTTAAGCGTCTGCCTTCGGCTGGGGTCATGATCTCAGGGTTCTGGGATTGACCCTGTGTTAGGCTCCCTGCTGGGGGGTGGGGAGTGGAGTCTGCTTCGCCCTCTCCCTCTGACCCTCACCCCCTCATGCATGCGTGCTCTCTCTCTCTCTCTCTCTCAAATAAATAAAATCTATAAAAATAAATAAAGTGTAAAATTCAGTAGCTTTTAGTATATTCACAGAATTGTACAACCATCACCACTGTCTAATTTTCAGCACCCCAAAAGGAAACCCCATATCCATGACCAGTCACTACCATTTGCCCTCACCCAAAACCCTGGCAACCACTAATCTACTTTCTGTCTCCATAGATTTGTCTATTCTGGACATGCCATATCGACAGAATCGTATAACATATGGTCCTTTACAACTGGCTACTTTGTCTTCGAAAAATGTACCAAAATCTGTATTATTTCCTGTGGCTGCTATTATAAACAACCACAAATTAAAACAACAGAAATTTATTATCTCACAGTTCTCAGAGCCAGAAGTCCACAAGAAATATATCAGTAGAGACATGCTCCCTCCAAAGGGTCAAGGGAACTATTGGTTCCTTCTCTTTTCCAACTTCTGGCGGCTCCAGGCATTCCTTGGCTGGTGGCCACACAACTCCAGTCTCTGCCACCATGGTCACATTGCCTCCCTTTGCCCTTTCCTCTTTGTGTCTCTCATCAGAACACTCATCTTTGGCTTAGGGCCCCTTGGATAATCCAGGATGATCTCATTTCAAGATCCTAACTTAATTACACAGGCAAAGACCTCTTTACCAAATCAAGTAGCATTCACAGGCTCCAGGGACTAGGACATGGACATATATTTACTGGGCTCGTTCACCACACTACAGACTGTCTTCAGACCCCCCAAAAATTCACATCCATCCTATAAGCAAAATGCTCACCCCATCTTATCATCCCCCAAAGTCTCAACCCATTACAGCAACAACCATTCTGTCCAGAATCTCATCTAAATGTCATCAAAAGTCCCAAATCTTATCATCTAAATCATCTAAACCAGGTAATGGATGAGACTCTGAGTATGAGCAATCCTAGGGGAAAATTCTTCTCTATCTGTGGGCCTGTGAAATGAGAAAACAAAGTATATACTTCCAAAAAACAATGATGAGACGGCCATAGGATAACAGGAGAAAATGGAAGAAATATAAGGGTCACTGGTCCCCAGCAAGTTTGAAATCCAGCAGGGTAAATTCCATTAGGTTTCAAAACCTGGGAGCTATCCTCTGTGTCCCGCACCAACACAGTCCTCTGTACTCATGGCTCCACCCACCTCTGCCTCTGCGACTGTGCTCCATTCTCTGGGCCCAAGGTTCTGTCCTTGGACTCATTCTTCCTTTTTCTTGAAGGTAGCACATGTTTGCAGCTGAGTAGCTTCTATCAGCCTATTTTCAGCCGGTAGAATGTTGGAAGTCCAACAGCCTTCTTTCCTTTAATCCAGTCTCTGTCCCTTCAGTCCAAGTTGGCATGTTCCCGCTGACACAACATTCTCAAAACCTTGTCAGTCTCCTGTGTCTGTCATGAAGCACCATACCATTAGACAAAAGAGTCCTCCACAGATCTTTCCTGAATAACTCCACCTCTATTCCTGACTTCTACTGAGATGGTGGTTTGGGTCCTTGAGTCATACACTTAATCTTTTCAGCAAAAGTCTGTCCGGCCACTTACACTCTTGTCTTCTCTCCAGAGCATACTTCCCTAGTAGTTAATTTCCTTAATTTAGCATCCTTTGCAATCTGGATAATTTCCCAAATCATCAAGTGTTAGTTCTTTTTGCTTAACAGTTGCTTCCTCAGTGTATTGCTTTTCATTCAAATTTTACTATAAGCAGCAAGAAAAAAAACCAGACCACACCTTCGATTCTTTGCTTGGAAATCTCCTCAGTTAAATACTGAAGTCCATCACTTAAAAGTTACATTTTCCACAAAACTACAGAACACACTTTAGCCAAGTTTTCTGCCACTATATGACAAAGATCGCCGTTCTCCAATTTCCAATAATGTGTTCTTTACTTCCTTTTAAGCCCTCACCAGAAATGCTTTTAATATCCATACTTGTACCAATATTGTGTTGATGATGATATATATATTCTCAAAGGTGACAGAAACTTTCTCTGCCAGGTTCTTCACTTCTTCCTAAGCCCACACCGGAAGCACGTTTCACATCTGTATTTGTACCAACAATCTCTTCAAGGTGAGCTAGACTTTTCCTATCGGGCTTCTCAAAATTCTTCTGACCTCTACCCAATATCAAATTCCAAGTCACTTCTACATTTTTAGATATTTATCAGGACTTCATTTCTTTTTATTGCCCAACAATATTCCATTCCATGAATTATACCACATTTTTAATCCATTCATCAATTGATGGACATTTGAATTGCTTTTACTTTTTGGCTATTATGAATAATGCTACTATAAATATTCAGGTACAAATCTATTTGTGAATATATGTTTTCATTTCTCTTGCGAATGTAACTAGGAGTGGAATTGCTTGGTCCTAATAACTATTATAATATTTTGAGAAACTGCCAAACTGTTTTCCAAAGTGGCTGCACCATTTTACAATTCTATCAACAATATATGAGGGTTCCAATTTTTCCACATCTTTGTAAACACTTGTTATTGTCTGTCTTTTTTACTTTAGCCATCCTAGTGGGGGCTAGGTGGTATCACAGTGTGGTTCTCATTTACATTTCCCTAATGACTAATAATGTTGATCATCTATCTTTTCATGTGCTTATTGGACACTTAAATGTCTTGTATGGAGAAAGGTCTATTCAAATTCTTTACCCATTTTCTTAATTGAGTTTTTTGTCTTTTTATTGTTGAATTGTAAGAATTATTTATACACTGTGGATACCAGTTCCTTATCAGATATAGTATTTGTAAATTTAAGTTGGAAGTGAAAGTCAATATAAATGATTGACTTCTTTTTCTTAACATATTTCCTACCCCTGTTTATAAATAGAACCTAAAGGCAGTGAATCTTAAGTAACAATAAATCCACCTATCACCCAGATCATAATTTCCAAAAACTTTCCCCCACTAACAGGAACCAAGACTCCTTGAAAAATTAGTGATCCAGGGGTGCCTGGGTGGCTCTGTTGGTTAAGCGGCTGCCTTCAGCTCAGGTCATGATCCCAGGGTCCTGGGATCGAGCCCCACATCAGGCTCCCTGCTCCGTGGGGAGTCTGCTTCTTCCTCTCCCTCTGCCTGCTGCTCTCCCTGCTTGTGCTCTGTCTCTCTCTGTCAAATAAATAAATAAAATATTTAAAAAAAGAAAGAAAAATTAGGATCCCAAGTCTGAATCAGGAATAAACAAAATGAGCATATAATACCAGAAGCTATTAAAGACTAATGGGGTAGGAGTTGGGGACTTGTCCCCAAAGGATCAGGAACTGGAAGGAATCTCCACTGGCCAAATTTGGGATGATATGAGCATTTAAAAGAATTATAACTATAGATGATTATAAATATTAGATAAATAGAATCCAAGAGTCCAGAGTGATATTAAAAGCAGGGGGCAAGAGAAAAAGAAGAAAACTCATTCATCATCACTGGAGGTAACTATTAAACAAACTCCCTCTCTAAGAAATTGGCAATTAAACAGAAAAAAAATAAATATTGATCACTACCTTTTAAGGAGAAACAATACTGCATCCCCATTTGATGAGGGAAAGCTCACTTTTATGGAAGAACGCCAGATAATAAATGGAAGAGGAGAGATACAACTGAAAATTCACTATTTTCCAAATCCTAATAAAGAAATCGATTCAGGCAAGAATCATCAATGCATGCTAAAACAAAAAAGTGAAAACAAAAACACCAGGTGAAGATGTTTGTGCAACAGGATAGTCACAAAGTACAAAAGTATCAACCAACATAATCCTTGCTAATGGTAAAGGCGAAAGTACTGGTGATTATGTTAAATGCTATGGACTGAATGTTTGTGTCCCCTCAAAATTCATATATTAAAGTCCTAACCCGCAGTGAGACTGTATTAGGAGATGGGGCCCTTAAGGAATTAATTAAGATTAAAAGAGGTCATAAAGGTGGGGGCCCTGATCTGATAGGATAGTGTCCTTATAAGAAGAGATCCCAGAGAGTTCATTTTCTGCACACACACACCCCCCAAGGAAGGACCATGTGAGGACACAGTGAGAAGGCACCTATCTATAAGCCAGTACGAGAGCCTTCACCAAGAACCGACCCTGCTGGAGGTCCTTGATCACAGACTTCTAGCCTCCAGAACTGGGAGAAAGTAAATTTCTGTTGTTTAAGCATCTGGTCTGTGGTATTTTGTTATAGAAGCCTGAGCAGATTAATATACCAACTAATCAAAGTTAGCATTGCTAAGAGCAGAATAATCAGCTATGACACAGTAAGAGGTACATGGCATGACCTATAAAAGGAATTTTCTTGCCAAAAATGTTTAACCTGAATCTAAATAAGCCATTCAACCTAACTGCCAGTTTATAGGAAATACAAGTGCCTCAGTCAGGGTTCTAGAAGATAACAGATGGTATGCTCAAATCACTACTCAAAATGCAGTAAAGGGGGCTACTTTTGCTTCTGGCCAAGATAGAACAGCAGAAACCAGATTTGCCCTTCTGTCTGAAACAACCAAACAATGGACAAAATATATGAAAAAAACAGTTTTCAAGATACTGGGCATCAGGCACTGAAGAACAGTAATCCATGAAAGACAACAGGTCAATTATGAATTTATTGCCAAACTCACCTTGAATTGCTTAATTTGCAAAAATGAAGATGGGCCCTTTAAATATTTTCCCTTTGCCAACTGGCACAATGTTAAGTGTTGTCAGGGGAGGGTGCAGGGGTGATATTGCAGGAGAAAGGAGTTTTGCTCCCTGGCTCAAGTGTGCTTGCCGGGCAGACCCCTAACACATATGTAGCTTCCCCAGTACCAGGCTCCCAGAGCCAGGCAATTGTATCTACGAGAAACCTACAGCTAACACTGTACTTCATAGTGAAAGACTGGATTACTGCAAGGATGTCTATTCTAACCATGGCTATTCCACATTGTACTAGAGATTCTAGCCTATGAAATTGGGCAAGAAAATAAATAAAAATGCATCCAGATTGGAAAGATAGAAGTACAACTGTCTTTTTTTTTTTTTAAGATTTTATTTATTCATTTGACAGGGAGAGAGAGCACAAGCAGGGGGAGCGGCAGGCAGAGGGAGAGGGAGAAGCAGACTCCCCACTGAGCAGGGAGCCCAATGTGGGGCTCCATCCCAGGACCCTGGGATCATGACCTGAGCCAAAGGTAGACACTTAACCGAACGAGCCACCCAGGCACCCCGAAGTAAAACTGTCTTATTTTCAGGTGAAATTACCATCTATCTAGAAAATTCAAAGAAATTTGCAAAAAAGCTATGAGGACTAATAAATGAGTTTATCAAGCCTGCAGAATACAAGATCAATTTACAAAAATCAACTATATTTACACTAGCAATGAATAAATGAAAATTAAAATTTAAAAATAATAGCATCTATAATAGCATCAAAACATATTAGATATTTAAGGATAAATTTGGCAAAAGGTTTATCTGTACAGTGATAGTGATAAAATATTGCAGAGAGAAATTAAAGAAGATCTAGGGGTGCCTGGCTGGCTCAGTCAGTAGAGGATACAACACTTGATCTTGGGGTTGTGGGGCTCGAACTCACATTGGGGGTAGAGTTTACTTAAAAAAAAAAAAAGATCTAAAATAAATGGAGAGCTATAGCATAGGGCCAAAGATGTTGACTCTCCCCAAATTAATCTATAGCTTCAATGTAATCGCAATCAAAATCCTAGTAGGATTTTGTGTAGAAACTGACAAACTGATTCTAAATTCATATAGACATGCAAAGGACATAGAACATCCACATAACTTTGAAAAAGAACATATACTACACACTGCAGTATACTACCTGATTTCAAGACTAATCAAGACAGTGTGGTATCAGCATAACAAAGAGATCAATGAAACAGAATAGAGGGTCCAAAAATAGACTTACATTTATATGGAAAACTGATTTTCAACAAAGATGCAAAAGTAATTCAGTGGAGAAAGGATGATCTTTTATTTTACCAAAATATTTCAAAAATTTAAAGAATACTGGGGCGCCTAGGTGGCTCAGTCGTTAAGCGTCTGCCTTCAGCTCAGGTCATGATCCCAGGGTCCTGGGATTGAGCCCCACATCAGGCTCCCTGCTCAGCAGGGAGTCTTCTCCCTCTCCCTCTGCTCCTCTCCCTGCTCATGCTCTCTCTCTATGTCTCTCTCCTCTCTCTCAAATAAATAAATAAAATCTTTTTTAAAAATGTAAAGAATACTTAAAAATAAAAAAAGCTTAGGAGCAGTTAAGCAGCCAACTCTTGATTGTGGCTCAGGTCATGATCTCAGGGACCTGGGATCAAGAGCCCCCCGTGGGGCTCCTTGCTCAGTGGGGAGTGTGCTGGACATTCCCCCTCTCCCTCTGCCCCTCCCCCAACTCATTCTCTTTCTCTCTCATAAATAAATAAATCTTTTAAAAAAAATAAAATTTAATAAAATTTTAAAAGCTTAAAATAGTAAATTTTACATTACATATATTTTACCACAAATAAAATTTTAATTGAAATAGAGGAATATAAAGCAAATATGACAAATGTTAACAATTATTAAAATTAGTTGGTGGATATATGAGTCCTTATTTATACTCTTTCAACTTTTGTATATTAGAAAATTCCCATAGTAAGTCGGTTTTGAATTTTTAAGGAAAGCAACAGTATTGACTGTGAGGGAAGAAGAAAGGAGGAAATACAGTTAAAACAAGAAAGAGGAGAAAAGGGGCGCCTGAGTGGCCCAGTCGGTTAAGTGTCTGCCTTCGGCACAGGTCATGATCCCATGGTACTGGGATCAAGCCCCACATCAAGCCCCACATCGGGCTCCTTGCTCAGCGGGAGCCTACTTCTCCCTCTCCCACTGCCTGCCGCTCCCCCTGCTTATACTCTCTCTCTGTGTCAAATAAATAAATAAAATCTTTAAAGAAGAAAAAGAAAGAGGAAAAAAGAGAGAAAGAGAAGGGAAAAGAAAGTTCCTTCTGTCTGTGACACTAATCATTGCAAGATGGAGATTCCCACTGCGTAGACTCCCATATGCACACAGGAGAGCAGATGCTCTTCAGCTCATACCTGCACAAGTTACACAAACATCCAGGAAAGCCCATTTCTCGGTCGGACCACAGCAGGAGGGAGGCTGTGCGGGTTTTGCCCTGCACCAAGGCACCACAAAGCAGACACTGTAGATCTACATAGTTGGTATTACAACCTTCCAAAAGAGAGAATCTATAAGCTCAGGTGGGCCCTATAAGCTCAGTTGACATTGAGAGGGGGAAAAAAGAACAAATATTCGGGTCCTAAAGGGTTAAAGCTTGGGCTAGAACATTACATAGTACTGTTTTAGTTAACAAAACCATTTTGTGCTTAATCATAGTAAAATGATATTTCATATGGAAATATTTGAGGTAATTTCATATTACTTTTATTCTTGTTCCTCAAAAAAGAAAATAAAGAGCATTTCTAAAGAGCTGTGTTTAATAGCTACATGCAAAAAAATGAAACTAAACCACTCTCTTGAAAATAAACTAAAAATGGATTAAAGACCTAAATGTAACATCTGAAACCATAAAACTCTTAAAAGAAAACAAAGGCAGTAAACTCTTAACATCAGTCAGCAAATTTTTCTTGGATTTGTCTTCTCAGTCAAGGGCAACAAAAGCAAAAATAAGCAATTGGGACTATATCAAACTAAAAAGCTTTTGTACAGGGAAGGAACCCATCAACAAAACAAAAAGGCAATCTACTGAATGGGAGAAGATATTTGCAAATGATATATCCAAGGAGGGGTTAATAACCAAAATACATAAAGAACTCACACAACTCAACCAAAAACAAACAATCTGATTAAAAAATGGGCAGAGACCTGAATAGACATTTTTCCAAAGAAGCCATACAGATGGACAACAGACACATGAAAAGATGCTCAACATCACTCATGATCAGGCAAATGCACATCAAAACCACAATGAAATATCACCTCACACCAGTCAGAATGGCTAGTATCAAAAAGACAAAATAATAATATAAGCAATAGCACAGAGGACTACAGGGGAAGGGAGGGAAATCTGAAGGGTGAGAAATAAGAGAGGGATACAAACCATGAGAGACTCTGGACTACGGGAAACAAACTGAGGGTCTCAGAAGGGAGGGGAGTGGGGGGTGGGGTAACAGGGTGATGGGTAAAAGGAGGGCATGTGTTGTGATGAGCACTGGGTGTTATACATCACTAATGAATCATTGAACACTACATTAAAAACTAATGTTGGCTAACTGAACATAATAAAAAAAATTTTTTTTTAAAGCAAAAAAAAAACACAAGAAAAACAAGTATTGGTGAAGATGCTGAGAAAAGGGAACCCTCATGCACTGTTGGTGGAAAAGTAAATTGGTGCAGCCACCATGAAAAACAGTATGGAGGTTCTTCAAAGAATTAAGAATAGACATACATATAATCCACTAATTCCATTTCTGGGTATTTCCCCAAAGAAAAGAAAAACACTAATTCGAAAGGATATATGCACCTCTTTGTGCATTGCAGCATTATTTATATTAGACAAGGGGCACTGGCTGACTCAATTGGTGGAGCATGTGACTCTTGATCTCAGGGTTGTGAATTTGAGCATAGAGTTGGGCACAGAGATTACTTAAAAAAGGGGGGGGGGGCGCCTGGGTGGCAAAGTTGGTTGCATCCAACTCTTGGTTTCCACTCAGGTCATGATCTCAGGGCCATGGGATCGAGCCCCACATCCAGCTCCATGCTCAGTGAGGAGTCTGCTTGGGACTCTCTCTCTCCCTCTCCCTCTGCCCTTCCCCACTGTTCTCTCTCTCCCTCTCAAAATAAATATGTAAATCTTAAAAAAAAAAAAAAGAATAGTACAATAGCCAAGATATGAAAGCCATCTAAGTCTCCATCGATAGATGAATGGATAAAGAAGATGTCAGAGATGTTTAAAAAAAAAAAAAAAAGGATGTGAGAGATGTAGATTTAGATATAGATACATAATGGAATAGTATTCAGCCATAAGAAAAAAGAAATCTTGCCATTTGCTACAACATTGATGGACCAAGACGCTGAGTGAAATAATTCAGACAGAGAAAGACAAATACTACATGATTTCACTTACACGTGGAATCCAAACAAACAAACAAAACAAAACAGACTCATAAATACAGAAAACAAGCTGGTGGCTGCCGGGGGGGAAGGTGGGTGGGGAGATGGACGAAATAGGTGAAGGCGATTAAGAGGTACAAACTTCTAGTTATAAAATAAATAGGTCACAGGAATATAAAGCACAGCATAGGGAATATAGTCAATAATACTGTAATAACTTTGTATGGTGACAAATAGTAACCAGAGTCGTCCTGGTGATCACTTTTTAATATATATAAATGTCTAATCATTATGTGGTACACCTGAAACTAACACAATATTGTATGTCAACTATACTCCAAATTTATAAATAAATAATTGATGTTCTTCACGTCACCACTAATATTTAAAATTACAGGTCTAGATTAATCACATTTAAAATTTTTTTAAATGCACGGATACACCTGCTTTCCAAAAAGCATTAGCCTCTTTGAAGAACTCATGATGTTTCTGGGATTAAACGTGTCGGCTATAAAAGTGACGTCCACTCAGCATTGGTTTCCAGGAGTTGATCGCATTTTTTTCTTCCCAGCTCCCACATCTCTAATGTGGGAGCTGATGTGATGGACCGTAGAAACACTTCAGAAGGCAATGTAAAACAAAAGCAGTGGGAAAATCCCTAAAAGCCCACATTACTGATAAAACAACAGCGGCAGCTGTAAAGTGATTTGGGAACACAAAGTGCCTGAAAGTACCATATGCATTTAATCAAAATAAGCCTCAGAAACAAGAAATAATATCCCAAAATATTTCACTGGCTTAAGGGATTTTTAATGAGAAAAAACATCCCAGTCTGATTAAACCTATGAATAAGCCATATATTAGACAAAAATTCTTGTTCACGTTAAGCACCTCCCCTCGATTAGCAATAATCACGCCTCGGATAAACCTCATTGGCCACGATACTTCCACTGCGCAAAGCTGCCTCCCCTCGAACACTCTTCACTGCTATCAGAGCTTGGAATCAACCTAGAAAAGGATAAAAGCCCCCACTGGCTCACCATACCTTTAAGCCTGAGGACTTTTGGCAAAAGATTCCCAGAAAATTGCTCAGCTGATCCAGAGATTAACCCATTTGTAAATGCATCCAGTAGTCACTGAGCATGCTGGGGTTTTATTCATTTAATGAATGAATACTGGTCTAATGCCAATCTGTAGGTGGTTAAAAATAAAGGACCCCATTTAATCCTACTCCGGACTTTTCGTTTTGCTTCTTAATACAGGACTGCTGTGGATATGTCAATGCTACTTCCAGAATTACAGATTCCTACAGAATAATTCAAGGATACTAATGTTGAGGCAGCTCTTTCTGCCCACTGGTCCCATCCCCATGCTATAATAAAACCACAACAAACAAACAAACAACGATACTGATGCTAACAGCAGGAGGACAAAGAACTCCATGCACTTTGTTCAGACACTATTCATTCGAACTCTTATGTGTAGGGATGCCTGGGTGGCTCAGTTGGTTAAGCGTCTGCCTTCCGCTTGGGTCATGATCCCAGCGTCCTGGAATCGAGCCCCACATCCGGCTCCCTGGTTAGCAGGGAGCCCGCTTCTCCCTCGACCTGCAGCTCCCCCCGCTTGTGCTCTCTCTCTGACAAATAAATAAATATTTTTTTTTTTTTAAAGATTTTATTTATTTATTTGAGAGAGGAATGAGATAGAGACAGAGAGAGCATGAGAGGGGGGAGCGTCAGAGGGAGAAGCAGACTTCCCGCCGAGCAGGGAGCCCGATGTGGGACTCGATCCGGGACTCCAGGATCACGACCCGAGCCGAAGGCAGTCGCTTAACCAACTGAGCCACCCAGGCGCCCTTAAAGATTTTATTTATTTATTTGAGAGAGAGAGAATGAGAGACAGAGAGCATGAGAGGGAGGAGGGTCAGAGGGAGAAGCAGACTCCCTGCCGAGCAGGGAGCCTGATGCGGGACTCGATCCCGGGACTCCAGGATCATGACCTGAGCCGAAGGCAGTCGCTTAACCAACTGAGCCACCCAGGCGTCCCAATAAATAAATATTTTAAAAAAAGAATTCTTACGTGTAAAAAACAAACAAAAAAGCAAATGATGCATTCTACATGCATGATCAACAGTGGTCAAAAACATGGCTCTATGCAAGACAAAAAAAAAAGTAAGAAAGAAAAAGAAATAAGCTAACATTAAATTGCAATAATTCAAAGACCATAAGACTGGAAGAGCCATTAGAAGCCATCAAAAATATAATAAGATTCCAGACTATGAATTCTATCCAATTTATATTTTCAATGATTAGCAAGTTACCTGCCACATGATAGGAGGCTGAACAAATAAATAAATGAGTTGATGTTCTCTGCTATGATAGAGAGCTCTAATATCTAGTCTCTGCTTCTTCTATAATAATAGAATACCAAATTTTCAGCTGGGTACAGGACTGCCCAGAATCAAAACTACATTTCCCAGTCTCCATTGCAGCTAGATGCACATATAATTAAGTTCTAACCAATGAGATAAAAGTAGACGTGGAATGCTCTATTTTCTTTACTTCTTCCTTCCTGCTGCGTGGAATGCAAGGATAAAGGCTAGAGTTCCAGCAATCATCTTGTAGACCAAGAGGTGACCCTGGGAATTAAACTAACCCAGGGTGGAGCCACACAAGACGGATGTGGCCTGAGTTTCTGACCCAGGGAGTTTCAGAACATTCCAGTACTGATAACCCTTCACATTCTCAAATGTGAAATAAACTTGTATCTTCCTTCAGTCACTGATATTTGGGGGTTTCCTTTATTTGCAGCTGAACCAAGTCTTAAATAATACACATGCTTTACTTAATCATTTCCCTGCTGCCTGTTTAGCTAGTTTTCCATTTTTAGCCTCTTCAAATAGTGCCACCACCACAAAAGGGGCCAAAAAACTTTTCCTGTAAAGAGACAGACAATAAATATTTTAGGGTTTGCAGGGCACATATAGTCTCTCACATATTCTTCTTCCTCCTTTTTTTTTTTAACATCTCCTTAAGAATGTAAAAGCCATTCCTCGCTCATAGGCTGTACAAAAACAAACTCCACAGCCCAGATTTGACCTGCGGGCTGCAGTTCACGGACCCGTGTTTTAAGGCAATCACTCCAGACTTTTTTCCAGCCTCAGAACTCACTATACGAACAAAATTTTATTGGTGTGCGAATATGTAAAAGAGAGTAAGAGTTGGCCTGGTTGGGTTGGGCTGTTTCCTTTTCTCCTCTTTATTCTCACCTCTGACCCCCACTGCCAAAAAGGACTTCCCCCAATCCACAAGGCTCCTTAGGAGGCACTTTGAAAACCACTGATCTCTGACTTAACACTTTGCAGCCTCTGTCATCTATTTGTTCAAGTGCTACAGTAAGTCTAGGCGCATTTTTTTTTTAAGAAAATCTCAATCATATCAGCAGGTCATCCTTTAGAGTCTCTACTCCATATGTAGTAATGTTGTAGGTACACGAGTATATATATATATATATATATATATATATATATATATATATATACACTCATGCACACATACATATGTATTTATGAGGAAATAGGTTATTTTCAACATAAAATCTGATGGTCGATAATTCTCCCTATAAAGGAAGGTAAGTGATGCCACTATTCACATAAACAGGGACATAAATTGTATACTGCTCCTTCCTGTTTACAAAGACTGGCCAGGAAGGGAAGGCATACTTACAGCTGTAATTGCCTTAAAGAGATCGCAGACTATACTTTTAAACTTCAGCCACGCTTCAAAGGTAAAGGTGAAGGCCCAAAGATTACTCTTTATTCAACAGAACATCTTAGTTTTTAGAACATCTTGGACATTTGAGGGTAGCAATGGAAGTCTAATGAATGAGTCCTAGAGTGGAAAATGAACATGAATCTTAAGGGTTTGGGGAGCTCTTTGAGTAAAAGGAGAAAAAAAAAGAGACATGGGCGAAGTGAGACCTAGGACAAAACACAGCTAAGGAGAAGTTATCAGTTGCTAGGTAATAGAGATATATTACCTAATATATATAACAGGTAATGGAAATAATAGGAATAGAGATACTATACTAAGTTTTTTACTGCTTACTGACCTCTGTTGATATATAGCCCCTCTTTAATACCCCCAACTTTCAATAAAATCAGTCACATATAGGCCTATCCTAAAGATAGCGTAAGGGGAACTACATGGAAAATGAGATGCATTACATCTCTTTTGGTGTAATATTTAAATAATATAGAAACAAAAAAGAGAGAACACTTAAGGTTGCAAGATGAGAAGCAGAGAACAAGCATTTAATGAGAGCAAGACACTGGAGCTTGGGCTGTCTATGATTTCTTTAAAGATATTCTGGGTGGAGGGGACCACCTGGGTGGCTCAATCAGTTAAGCCTCTGACTTTGGCTCAGGTCATAATCTTGGGGTCTTGGGATCGAGCCCCGTGTCAGGCTCCCTAGTCAGCGGGAAGTCAGCTTCTACTTCTTCCTCTCCCTTTGCCACCCTCCCCCCCCACCCCCCCCACCCCCCCCCCCGGCTCATGCTCTCTCTCTCAAATAAATAAATAAAATCTTTTTTAAAAAAAAATTTTAGGGGTGCCTGGGTGGCTTAGTCAGCTAAGTGTCTGCCTTCAGCTCAGGTCATAATCCCTGGGTGCTGGGATCTAGCCCCACATAGGGCTCCCTGCTCAGTGGGGAGCCTGCTTCTCCCTCTCCCTCTGTCGCTCCCCCTGCTTGTGCTCTCTCTCACTCTCCCGCTCTTTGTCAAATAAATAAAATTTAAAAAAAAATTTTTTTAGATATCCTTGGAAGATGTTGAGAGGATATTAAATATTAAGAGGAATGGTAACCCCAGAGCCCTAGAGCACTGGAGGGCATCTACACAGGTACCACTTAAGTTGCATACACATGCATTCTATTTAATTTATTTCACAAAAAAGGGAATCACAATTTTTACGTGTTTCTCTAAGACATCTTTTTAATCAATACATATAGACATTCTTTTTAATACCTGATACAGTATTTATTTATTTATTTGAGAAAGAGAGAGAGAACACATGAGTGGGGGGAGGGGCTGAGGGGGAGGAAGAAGGAGAAAGAGAATCTCAAGCAGACTCTAAGCTGAGGGTGGAGCCCAACTCGGGGCTCAATCCCACAACCCTGAGATCATGACCTGAGCCAGAACCAACAGTCAGACACCCAATCAACTGAGCCACCCAGGCACCCCCTATTTTTTAAATTAATTTATTTATTTGGGAGAGAGAGAGAGAGAGAGAGCGCAGGCACACGAGTAGGGGGAGGGGCAGAAGGAGAGGAAGAGAGGCAGACTCCCCACTGAGCGTGGAGCCCCACATAGGGCTTAATCTCACTACCCTGAGATTGGACACTTAACCAAATGAGCAACCCAGGCGCCCCTAGCTGATACAATATTTAATATTTTGGTACAATATTATATGAATACACCAAAATTAATTTGACTATTTCCATGTTGATCATCAAAGGTAATTCCAATTTTTACTATTTTGCATAACGTTATAATGAGTAAGTACTCATACATACACACACACTCACACATGCTTCTATATGTAGAGCAGATACCTAGACATGTTCCCTCCACCTCACACACCAAAACCAACAATTGGTTCTGCAAGACTTACTGAGCTCAGACTTCCAATATAAACTATCCTTCAAGCCTTGATTCTCCGGTTTCCATTATGGTCAATGAAGGAGATAAAAACTATGTTAAGACATGAATCAGATTTTTCCCCTCCAACCCAATCAGTAGCCAGATTTCATTTATGAAATAATCTCTCCCTTTTCTATTGTTTGTTTCCCATCATTTCCTACCTATGATCAAGTCTATTACTCAGGCTTCCTCTAACCCATTAATAGTTATTTCTCTTGTGGCACCAGTCCAAGTTGTTATAATCGTTATACCTAAATATTCAGTAAGACTAGTTTCCTTTCAGTGGCTTTTTTCCTAGAATATTTCACCTTTGTTGTATCTGTTAATTTATTCTTTAAACTGAATGTTAGAATTATTTTGTCAAATTTTTTTAAATTAGGGGGTTGCATTAAATCTGTTAATTAAATTTAAGAAAAGTGGGGGCAACTGGCTGGTTCAGTCGGTAGAGCATATGACCCTTGATCCCAGGGATGTAAATTCAGGTCCCACGTAGGGTGTAGAGATTACTTAAAAATAAAATCTTTAGGGGCCCCTGGTGGCTCAGTCAGTTAAGCGTCTGACTCATAATCTCGGTTCAGGTGTTGATCTCAGGGTGGTGAGTTCAAGCCCCCTCGTTGGGCTCCATGCTGGGCGTGAAGCCTACTTAAAAAAATAAATAAATAAAATATTTAAAAATAAGTTAACTTAAGAGTAACTATCATTTTACAGTTCACATTTGGCATAGAAAAATAAATGAACACTACACAATCAAAAATAACAAGCACAGGGGTACCTGGCTGGCTCAGTTAGTAAAGCATATGACTCTTGATATCAGGGTTGTAAGTTAGAGCCCCATATTGGGTACAAAGATTACTCAAAAATAAAAAAATTGGGGGACCGCCTTGGTGGCTCAGTTGGCTAAGCAACCAACTGTTAGTTTCGGGTCAGGTCATGATCTCAGGGTCCTGGGATGGAGCCCCATGTTGGGCTCCCTGCTCAGTGGAGAGTCGGCTCCCTGCTCAGTGGAGAGTCTGCTCCCTCCCCCTCTGCCCCCCAAATAAATACATAAATCTTTTTTAAAAATAACAAAATAAAATCTAAAAAATAAATAAATAATAAAAATAAAACATCTTTTTAAAAATTTAATAAATAACAAGCACATGGGGAAACAAGGCATCAAGAGTGAGATCAGCAGGAGAAAAATATTCAGCAGAAACAGACCCACAAAGACTACAAATATTGAATTTACTGACAAGTTTTTTTTAAGCTATGTTTACTATGTGTGTCAGCTTTTTCTAAATGACAAACCACCTGAACTCAATGGCTTAAAACAACAAACTTTTTTTTAAAGATTTTATTTATTCATTTGATACAGAGAAAGAGAGAGAGCACAAGCAGAGGGAGCGGCAGGCAGAAGAGAGAGGGAGAAGCAAACTCCCCGCTGAGCAGGGAACCTGATGCGGGGCTCGATCCCAGGACCCTGGGGTCATG
Source organism: Phoca vitulina (assembly GCF_004348235.1). NCBI lineage: Eukaryota > Metazoa > Chordata > Mammalia > Carnivora > Phocidae > Phoca > Phoca vitulina. The sequence goes on from NW_022589728.1 coordinate 20,602,977, forward strand.
ACCTGAGCCAAAGGCAGATGCTTAACTGACTGAGCCACCCAGGCACCCTTAACAACAAACATTTCTATTACTCATGAATTTGGGTTAGTTGGGAGCATTTTCTGATCTGGGCAGACTCAGCTAGGGTTGGATGGTCTAGGATGGCCTCATCCATATCTGGGACTGCTGGGATGCCTGGAATGGTTGGAAATGCTGGGGTCTCCTTCTACATGTCCCGTCATCTTCCAAGAGGCTAGCCCAGGATCGTTCACATACTAACAAAGCATTGCCTGTAGGATGAGAAGACAAGCCCTAATGCACTAGCCCTTTTGATGCCTTTTCTTAGGAGTTTGCTACTTCCCCGCTAACCAAAGTGTGTCACATGGCCACACCGAGAGACAGCATAGAGATCCATATCCAAGAGTATGGTAATTCTGGTGGCCATTTTGTAAAAAATCTCCCTCACTGTATTTAAAGAAATGAGATACAAGCTTGCAATGTGTGAAGAAAATAGGAAACAACAAAAAGAGATCTAGCAGAGAGTATCACTCTCAGATCCAGGCAAGAAGGCAAGCAGGGCCACATACTTTAGAGAGTCCTTATTATCACAAACACGCATAAAAATAAAGAATACATGAGGACCACTGTCACTCAGGATCATGCACGCTCCTTTCTTATAGCTAACACCCTTCAGAATCTTTCTGTCATCAAAAACTGCATCTAAAAGCTGTGAAGCTGTTTGTGTTCTGCCTCTGTCACCATCAGAGACAGATACTCCTTCAGAGTAAGGAAGGGATTTAAGGGACAGGAATATGCTAAAGTCAGAATAAAGAAAACTTGTCAAATCCTTTCTCTCGGTTAACATAAATTCAATAAATCCTTGCAAAACTGTACTGTCTCCCAGAAATGCCACGTATCCATTTATTTTTGTTAGGGATAAGCCTGCTAAACGATTTAAAACAAACAATGAAACAAAGAAAAAAATTGAATTTTTTAAAATAAAAGACATAATAACAGTATTCAAAACTCACTGGACATGTTTCAAAGGAAATTAAAGATAGAACTAATAAACTAGAAAGTAAATCAGAAGCCAGAATGCAGCTAAGAGAAACAAAAGTTGCAAAATGTAACGGGAAAAGGTCTAATCTGCATTTAATCAGCATTCCAGTAGGACAGGAGATAAATGGAACAGAAGTGATAAGTGTAGAGAGAATGACTGATAATTTTCCAAAATAATGTAAAACACCAATACACAGATTCAAGGAACCTAATGTACTCCAAGAAGAATAGATAAAAACAACAAATACACAACTAAATATATCATAATAAAACAGCAGAAGAACAAAGACAAAAAAGTCTTAAAAGCATCTAAGAATAGGGGCGCCCGGGTGGCTCAGTCAGTTAAGCGACAGACTCTGGATTTCAGCTCAAGTCATGTTCTCAGGGCCGTGAGATCGAGCCCTGCATTGGGCTCTGCACTCAGCGTGGAACCTACTTGGGATTCTTTCCCTATGCCCCTCTCCCTGTTCATGTGCATGTGCATTCTCTCTCTCTCTCTCAAATAAATAAATCAATCTTTAAAAAAAAAAAAAAGCATCTAAGGGGCACCTGGGTGACTCAGTCAGTTAAGCATCTGCCTTCGGCTCAGATCATGACCCCGGGGTCCTGGGATCGAGTCCCACATCAGGCTCCTTGCTCAGCGGGGAGCCTGCTTCTCCCTCTCCCTCTGCCCCTGCTCATGTGTGCTCTCTTTCTCTCCCTCTCTCCCTCTCCCTCTGTCAAATAAATAAATAAAATCTGTAAAAAATATAATAAAATCAAATATAAAAAGCATCTAAGAATAAAGACAAATTAACTTGAGAAGGGCTAGACTGACAGTCAACAGCAATAAGGGAAACAAGAAAGCAGCAGAATGATATCCTCAATGTTCTATAAAAAAGTAATTGTCAATGGGGGCGCCTGGGTGGCTCAGTCGTTAAGCGTCTGCCTTCGGCTCAGGTCATGATCCCGGGGTCCTGGGATCGAGCCCCACATCGGGCTCCCTGCTCATGGGAAGCCTGCTTCTCCCTCTCCCACTCCCCCTGCTTGTGTTCCCTCTCTCGCTGTGTCTCTCTCTGTCAAATAAATAAACAAAATCTTAAAAACAAAACAAAACAACTAGTTGCCAATGTAGAGTCCTGTACAGACCAAAAATAGCCTTAAGAAGGACAAATAAAGGCCTTTTCAGGCAAACAAAAACAGAGTTGCTCACCAGCAAATCTTCACTAAGGGAAATTCTCATAGTTGTAATTTCAGGCATGTAGAATGTGACACCACAGAGAAAGTCTGAGATACAAGAAGGAAAGGAGAGAAAAGAACAAGGAGAATACATCTGCCTATCTGAACAACTAGAACTGAATAAAATGATCATCAAGCAATGCATCATGCATGTTTTCCCCCAGATGCTGCAGCACCAGCCCCAAGAAGCTTTATACCCAAAAGAGGTGGCTGGCTACCTTCTAAGGGCCTAGAAAAATGATGGAATTATTGATTATAGGACAAAGATTCCCTTCAATCCCACCAACAGCAAGAAACATGGTAAAAACACAAGACCAGAAAAGAAAGGGCTCCAGTGGACATAGAAGAGAAGAGCTGTGAACGGCCACGTCTAAAGCTGCAAATCCTAAGCAGGGCATCAACACCCAAAGGGAGAAGGGGAGAAGCTAGAGGGAAAAACAGGAAGGGGCTTGGGGTTCTGTGCATCACTACAAGTGTTCCCACCAGATTTGGTAAGTCCCAAGAATAGTGCAATCTGAGAAAGTAAGGGCTTCAGTAATAGCTTCTTTATGTAGCTATGAAGCTAAAGAAAGGAAACCTCTTGTAAAATGGGTTAAAATGGATGGGGAGAGGGGCGCCTGGGTGGCCTGGGTGGCTCAGTCAGTTAAGCATCTACCTTCGGCTCAGGTCATGATCCCAGGGTCCTGGGATTGAGTCCCACATTGGGCTCCCTGCTCAGCGGGGAGTGTGCTTCTCCCTCTCCCTCTGGGCTCCCCCTGCTTGTGCTCTCTCTCTCTCTCTCTGACAAATAAACAAAAGAAATCTTTAAAAAATAATAAAAATTTTAAAAATAAAACAAAATGGGTGGCTCAGTCAGTTAAGCGTCTGGCTGTTGATTTAGGCTCAGGTCATGATCTCAGGGTGGTGAGATCAAACCCGGATTCAGGCTCCCCGCTCAGTGGGGAGTCTGCTGGAGATTCTGTCTCTCTCTCTGCCCCTCCCTGCACTTGCAATGGCTCACATGCCCTCTCTCTCTCTCTCTCTCTCTCTCTCTCAAATAAATAAATAAATAAATCTTTAAAAAAATAAAAATAAAAAAATTTATGTGTGGGGAGACCAGTAGGGGGAGGTCTTGCACCCTACCACTTATTCATTGCAGATCCCAAAAGAGGATTCCCAAGCGGAAGAAGCCTACTTTACTCCAGGAGGAAGAATGTCTCCTTGCCCAACACCAAGCTCAGCCAGTAAGAAAAATACCACAACTCAGCCAATGAGGAACTGTCATCACCCTGAATACTCTATTTCCTCCAATGGACTTTCATACGAAGCAGCCCCTCCCAACTTCCTCCTTTTCTCTATAAAGTGACATTCCTCCCCAGACTTGCCTATGCTTTGCCATCGCTGGAATGTCCCTAATTTGCAATTCCTCTGCTATTCCCAAATAAACCCATTTAGCTGGTAAAACAAAACAAGACAAAACAAACAAACAAAAAAACACCTGGCTGTTTTACTTTTAACCTTGACACAACTAAGAAAGCAGGATCAAAAGGGCACCTACCCAGTGTCATCTCACCAACTTGAAGCTCAAATCCCATCTCTGCCATTTACTAACCCCTTATGTGTAAAGTGGGGATAACCTTACTACCTACTTCATAATATATGAGATTTAATGGTAATTATAGTAGTAGTTTCACATGACAGGCATTATGCTAATGCCCTTGGAGCATTAGCTCATTTAACTGAGTAAATAGTGGCAACGTTTGGCAGATTCCAGCCCTGGATTCTCTCCACAATAGCCCTGTTGGAGCAAATCTGCACAGTATTGCACACACATTTTCCACTGGCTTCTCTTTAACAAAATGAAGCCATGAGTTTTATGTAAATAAACATGTATTTTTTGCTATGTAAGTATACCTGGAAACAAAGCATTACTGAAAGCAAAATTTTCAAATACATGGGATGAGTGGCTTCACAGAAGAAGGAAGTCTCAGCTTAACTTCCTAGCTCCCATTGAACTAAATTTACTGCAGTCCTGCTGTTTGAATGAAGGTTTTTGCATGTAAAATTTCAAGACTAAAGCAGGGTGTAAAGACAAGGGCCCTCTTCTGAGGGACCATTTCCTCCACGCTCTGCTGCCGGTGACAGTGAACTCTAGAGGTGCTTCGGCTAACATCACATTGCTTTTGCTATTTTCTCATTTAGATACATTGTATGATGTCGGCAGTTTGAAGTCCTATTTAGTTCTTTTGTTCTGTTTTGTTTTGTTTTGTTTTTTATTTGACAGAGAGAGAGAGGGAGAGAGCAAGCACAAGCAGGGGGAATGGCAGGCAGGGGAGAAGCAGGCTCCCCGCTGAGCACGGAGCCCGATGCAGGACTCGATCCCAGGACCCCAGGATCATGACCTGAGCTGAAGGCAGATGCTTAACCGACTGAGCCACCCAGGCGCCCCTAAAGTCATATTTAGTTCTCTTCCCAGAATTCAATATACACAGAACATATACTTCCTAGGTCCTTACCTGCCTATTTAAACTTGGAAAAACTCGAAGCTTAGCCACAATCACTAAAAAGTTTGAAAAAAAATTATTTAGAAAGATAATTAAAAAGACTAAGATTATTTGAACAAAAGTAGGAATAATTAAAACCCTTTCCAACAGTATGAAGTGTTCTTTCCTGGAAGCTCCTGGCAAGCTGTTCTCATAAAATGGGTACACTTGTACCTCTGAGCCTTTGAACAAAATTTTTTTTCCAATTTATTGAGAAATAAAACACCACTGTGTATAAGTTTAAGATGTACAGCATGATGGTTTGATTTACACATATTGCAAAATGATAACCCCAATAGGTTTGGCTAACATGCATCATCTCACAGAGATACAATGAAAAGGAAAGAAAGAAGAAAAGAGAAAATTTTCCCTGTGACGAGAACTCTTAGGATCTACTCTCTTTACAACTTTCCTACCTATCACACAGCAGTGTTTGCTATAGTCATCATGTTGTACATTACAGTTAGTACTTATAACTAGAAACTTGTACCTTGTGACCACCTTCCTCTAATTCCCTCTTCCCCCACCCCCTGGCTTTTTGTAAACTCAACATATCAGTGAGATCATACAGCATTTGTCTGTCTCTGACTTATTTCATTCAGCATAATGCCCTTGGGATCCATCCATGTTGTCACAAATAGCAGGATTTCCTCATTTTTTTAATTACTGAATATATTCCATGGTATATATACACCACAACTTCATTATCCATTCATCCATTGATGGACACAGGTTGTTTCCATGTCTTGGCTATTATAAATAATGCTGCTATGAACATGAGGGTGCAGATATTTTGTTTCCTTTGGATATATTCCCAGAAGTAGAATTGCAGGATCATATGGTATTTCTATTTTTAATTTTTTGAGGATCCTTCATACTGTTTTCCATGGTGGCTGCACCAATTTACATTCCCACCCACAGTGCGCAAGGGCTCTCTTTTCTCCACATCCTTGCCAGCACTTATTTCTTGTCTTTTTGATGATGGCCATTCTAACAGACATGAGGTGATATCTCATTGTGGTTTTAATTTACATTTCCCTAATGACTAGTAATGTTGAGCATCTTTCTATCTTTTCTGTTGGCCTTTTGTGTATCTTCTTTGGGAAAAATGTCTATTTATGTCCTTTGTCCATTTTGTAATTGGGTTATTTGTTTTTTGCTATTGAGTTGTATGAGTTCTTTATGTAGTTTGGATATTAACTTTTCATCAGATATATGGTTTGCAAATATTTTTCCCATTCCACAGGCCTTTTCACTTTGTTGATGGTTTCCTTTGCTGTACAGAAACTTTTCTTTTTCTTTCACTGTACAGAAGACTTGATGTAGTCTCACTTATTTATTTTTTATTTTTTTGGAGGAGGGGCAGAGAGAGAGAGAGAGAGAGAAAGAGAGAATCTTAAGCAGGCTCCACACTGGCTGTGGAGCTCGACGTGAGGCTTGATCTCACGACCCTGAGATCATGACCTGAGCCAAAATCACGAGTTGGAGGCTTAACCAACTGAGCCACCCAGGAACCCCATCACTTGTTTATTTTTCACTGTGTTGTTTGTGGGCAACCTTTTTAGAACCAGACCTTACAGCAGCATTTAAAACATGCCATAGTCAGACACTCAGAAAGACACCGATGGTTGCCTACATTCACAATCATGCCTCCATCATCTTCCTAGCTAATAGAAACTTGATTTGATTCAGGTGGTACGTGGCTATTGGCTTCAGAGAAGCCTAGACCCTTCCCCAATCATGAATGACTTATTCATATTCTTATTTCCCTCACAATAATTAGTTTAGACATGAGCATGTTACATGATTATGACCAATAAGACATGAAAGGAAGACTGCCAAAAAAGAAAGGAGGATTTCTGGGAGATTTTCCACTGGTAGAAAGAGACAGCCCCTCTTCATCCAGTTAAGAGTTAACATGTGCTTGTGAGGATGAGGAATATGAAGCTAAAGCAGCCATCCTGGACTGTGAAGAAAACAACCAAAGCCATACTCAGGCCAGCCAACTCACCGAGTATAGAAGAAAATGAGTCTTTGATATCACCTTTGACTCTGAGCCACTGAATTAACCAACCTCAGAACCACAGTAGACTTATTTTTGTTTGAGAGGATATATATTTCGTATTGTTTAAGTCAGTTGAGGCAGAATTTCTTATTAATATCCCAAAATACAGACCCAGTTTAAAACCAGAGTCATCAGGTGCCTGGGTGGCTCAGTCAGTTAAGCATCTGCCTTTGGCTCAGGTCATGATCCCCGGGTCCTGGGATCGAGTCCCACATCGGGCTCCCTGCTCAGCAGGGAGCCTGCTTCTCCCTCTGCCTGCCACTCCCCCTGCTTGTGCTCTCTCTCTCTCGCTCTCTGACAAATAAATAAATAAAATCTTAAAAAATATATTAAAAAGAGAAACAGAGTCATCAGTGACTCTTTCTTATGACCTAATCCATTACTACATATTGTCAAGCCTTTTCAGATTCTCTCACCCATCTCTCCCTCCCCTTATACATCTCACTGCCAATCCAGACTTGTAGAACATTTCACTTCTGGATTATTCACTAACGTAGCTTCTTAGCTCATCTCCAGTGTCCAGTTCCCTTGGTTTAATATTTCTCATATACGATGGCCTCCTGTGGCAAACATTTGGAGGTTCCCAATTTTGCCCAGTGAATGTTGGCTCAATTCTTCACTTAGTTTTCAAAAGTCTTAGTTGGAATTTTTGAGCACATGGTTAACTAGCCCAACTTCATTTCAGGCAGACTCATGCCCTCCTGAGCAGCACGTGTGGTACATTTCCAAAGGCCACTGCTGGACATGGCCTCCGCATAGCTGGCCAGCCCCGTAGTGTGTTTCCAAAGCTCATGCACTGTAGGTGGTTCGCCCTGGAAGGAGAAGTCCAGCCCCCCTCACATTTCAGCTGCTGTCAGTGGTCTGTTTCCTTCTAGAACGTCTTCACCATTTAGACTTCTTGCATTTACTTTCTTTCTCATTTCTTTCACCTTAACTTCTTCTTTTTTCTCTTTTGAGGACTTCTTAAAGTTTTTTTTTCTTTATTTTGACACTTAAAAAAAAAAAACTATTTTCATTCTCAAATCCCTAACTTTATTTTTAACATATTTTATAGCCTTCTCATTTTCATACTTATCGTTTTATTTCAGTAGTTGTAGCCTTTCACATCTTTTATTTTAAATCTTTTATTTCACCTCTCATTTTCAATCTCACTCTTTTACCTGTTTTAAACTTTCAGCTTTTAGTCGTACGATTTTTTTCAATTTTTTCTTAGATGACTTTTTTTTTTTTTAAGATTTTATTTGACAGAGAGAGACACAGCGAGAGAGGGAACACAAGCAGGGGAATTGGAAGAGGGAGAAGCAGGCTTCCCACGGAGCAGAGAGCCCAATGTGGGGCTCGATCCCAGGACCCTGGGACCATGACCCGAGCCAAAGGCAGACACTTAACGACTGAGCCACTCGGGTGCCCCAGATGACTCTTTTTTTAATTACATTTTTTTATTCTCTCAATAGGTTATGAACATTTTTCAGTTCTCTACATAGTCTTTTTACTTACAATAAATCTTCACAAGTAAGGTTACACTTGGATGGGTGCTACAATTTTTTTTTTAAGTAACTCTGTACCCAACATGGGGCTTGAATTCACGACCCCAAGATCAAGAGTTGCATGCTCTACTGACTGAGTCAGCCAGGTGCCCCTAGGTGGTTCTTCATTTTAAGTCCTTTAACCTTTTACCTCTCCCTATTTTTACTTTTTTCTCCCCTTTTTCCTTTTCTTATTTTTCTTACGTATAGTTGGTTTTTCTTATGTCTACCCAGACACATGACCAGAGCAATGTGATTAGAAAAGGTCCACACCAGGGGCACCTGGGTGGCTCAGTCAGCTAAGTATCTGACTTCAGCTCAGGTCATGATAATGGGATCCTGGGATTGAGCCCCACGTTGAGCCCCACATCAGGCTCCATGCTCTGTGGGGAGTCTGCTTCTCCCTCTCCCTCGCCCCCTGCCCCTCCCCCTGCTCATGCTCTCTCTCAAATAATAAAATCTTTTTTAAAAAAAAGAAAAAGATGGGGTGCCTGGGTGGCTCAGTCGTTAAGTGTCTGCCTTCGGCTCAGGTCATGATCCCAGAGTCCTGGGATCGAGTCCTGCATCGGGCTCCCTGCTCCACAGGAAGCCTGCTTCTCCCTCTCCCACTCCCCCCGCTTGTGTTCCCTCTCCCGCTGTGTCTCTCTCTGTCAAATAAATAAATAAATAAAATCTTAAAAAAAAAAAAAAAGGAAAGAAAGAAAAAGCATTATTAAAAAAAAAGAAAAGAAAAAGAGGGGCGCCTGGGTAGCTTAGATGGTTAAGCGTCTGCCTTCAGCTCAGGTCATGATCTCTGAGTCCTGGGATCACACCCCGTATCAGGCTCCTAGCTCAGCGGAGAGTCTGCTTCTCCCTCTCCCCCTGCTTGTGCTCTCTCTCTCTCTCCCTCTCAAATGAATAAGTAAAATCTTTAAAAAAAAAAAAAAAGAAGAAGAAGAAGAAGAAAAGAAAAGGTGCCCACCACAAAAAGGGGAGATGAGAGTCCTCTGCTCCTCTACCCATAGTTTCTACACATCTTGTGCACCAGCCTACCTTGTATTTCCACATTGGTTCACCTTCCTTCCCTAGCAGGCCCTGATGTGATTTTCTTTATTTTTTCTTTTTTTTAAAAATACTTTATTTATTTATTTGACAGAGTGTCCATTTCCCAAAACAGACACTATCATCCAACTGTCCAACAAAATTTGTTGAGGATCTTTTATGTTCTAGGCACTGGGGATACAGAATTAACTAGACATATGTGGTTTCTGCTCTTCTGACATCTTTATCTTGGCAGAGAAAGAGAGACAGTAAACAACACATGAATAAAATAAGTTCTTTGAAGAAAAGAAAACAAGACATTGTGCCTTTAAAGGGGATGATGAGAGAGGTCAAAGTAGATTCTCTCAGAAAGTGACATCGGAGGTAAGACATGAGTTAAATGACTCAACCAAGCATGTGAATATCTAAAAGGGGGCAGAAAGTAGCAGCAAAAGCAAGTGCAAGGAGCCTAAGGTGAGAACAAGCTTGTCTTGTTGGAAGAACAAAAAGACCAGTAGGACTAGAACCTAGTGAGCAAGGCGGAGAGTGGAGAAAGATGAGACTAGGCTCAATCCCCCCCCAAAAGGCTGTAAGAACAAGACCCGCAGGGTGATGAGATCCTCTCCCATCAGAACAAGTCTGGGCCCCTTGCAGGACCCTACAAGGAGGAGCTCTCTCCACAGAGCTGAACCTGCCCCATTTTGTTCAGCCTGACATTACCCAGGGATTCTCACTCATGTGGGATTACTAGTCCCACAAATGAGCACAAACTGGCATTATCCTTAGATCTGGGCATTTAGGATGCCTGAAAGATAAATCCCTAAAACTGGCCTTTTAAAGATGCTGGATATAAATGTTTAGTAACATTTAGGATGACACTAAATTTCATGGAAATTTTTTTTCTCAGAGCTCTTAACGTATTTGGAGAAGTAAAACCTGGAATATTGGGAAAGATTGTTTTTAAATTTGAGAGTTTGATCGGTATATAGTATTCAAACTGAATAATATCTGAAAGCTGACATTGGCACTTTTGTCTTCAGGGTCTTAACTGCCCTTGTCCCAGAAAAGGAACCTTAGTCATCGAGAACCACATTATACACAGTGAACAAACATAAACACATGCAGTCACTGGCCTTATTACGTACCTCAGGACAGGCAGAAGCCACTGTTCCCTGCCAGCAGGTGGCTTCCTCCAGACTGGGCCAGCCAAGCCCAACCCCTCACAGGGTGTGAGATGGAGCAGGATGTGCAGGCATTCATGGCCAGGCTACCTGCACTGGAATGTACCCACCGGTAACTCAGCCAAAGAAAAATTCCCAGCCTCGTCTTGGGAAGGGTAAGTTGGGCAAAAATGAGAGTAGCCTGAGGATCTGGTCCTTCCATTAGGAAATGGCTGGCACAGATGCTCCTCTCTGATTCTGGGTGACAGGATAAACACAGGAGAAAAGTTTTTTGACACGGGTCTAAGCAATAATTTTTTTTGAATACGTTACTAAAAGCACAAGCAACAAAATAAAAGTGGGACTACATCAAACTAAAAACCTTCTGCCCAGCAAAAGAAACAATCAACAAAATGAGAAGACAACCTACAGAATGGGAAAAAATACTTGCAAATCATATATCTGATAAGGGGTTAATATCATAAAACCCAATAGCAAAAAAAAATCCAATTAAAAATGGGCAAAGGACATGAATAGACATTTTTCCAAGGAAGATATGTGAATGGTTGATAGATACATGAAAAGGTGCTTGACATCACTAATTATTAGGGAAATGCAAATCATAATCACAGTAAGAATTCACCTTATACCTGTCAGAATGGCCATCACTAAAAAGACAAGAGGTAACAATGTTGGTGAGGATGTAGAGAAAAGGAACCCCCTGTGCACTGTTGTTGGGATTGTAAATTGAAAGAAGCTCTATGGAAAACAGTATGAAGGATCCTCAAAAAACTAAGAAGTAGAACTACCTTATGATCCAGGATTTCCACTTTTCCATTTGCTTATGTCAAAGAGATAGCTGCACTCCCATGTCCATTGCAGCATTATTTACAATATCCAAGACATGGAAACAACCTCTGTCTGTCAACTGATGAATGGATAAAGAAAATGTGGCGTCCATATACAAGGGGATATTATTCAGCCATACAAATGAGGGAAATCCTGCCATCTATAACAACATGGATGGACGTTGAGGGCACTATGCTAAGTGAAATAAGTCAGACAGAGAAAGACAAATACTGTATGATCTCACTTATATGTGGAATCTAAAAAAAAAATCAAATCAAACTCATAAAAAAACAGATGTGTGGTTACCAAACGGAGAAGGGAGAGGGAGGGGATGTTGTAAGGAAGGTAGTCTTCCAGTTATAAGATAAATAAATACCGGGTATGGGGGCACCTGGGTGGCTCAGTCAGTTAAGTGTCTGCCTTCAGCTCAGGTCATGATCCCAGGGTCCTGGGGTCGAGCCCCACCTAGGGCTCCCTGCCCACTGCCCCTACCCCTGCTCATGCTCTCTCTCTCTCAAATAAATACATATATACATACATAATCATACTGGTATTATTATACAACATGATGACTATAGTTAACATAGTATATTTGAAAGTTATTAAGAGAGTAAATCTTAAGAGTTCTCATCACAAGGAAAAAAACTTTTTCTTCCTTTTTGTTTTGTATCCATAGGAGATGATGGATGTTAACTAAACTTATTGTGGTCATCACTTCACAATATATGGAAGTCGGGTCATTGTGACGTACACCTTAAACTTACACAATGCTGTATGTCAACTAGACATCAATAAAACTGGAAAGATTAATTACATACAAGAAAAAAGAAGACGAGGAAGGAAGGAGGGAGAGAAGAAAGGAAAGAAGTCAGGAAGGGAAAAAAAAGAAAGAAAAGAAAGAAACCTTTACCAACCTTACCAAATAGCCAGTACTGTGCCAAGTGCTTTCACAAACATTAGTTCTAAACTACCTGCCTGTAAAGTCAGAAATAGTCTCCCGGACATTAATCAGAAGCAAGGCCGGATTTTTTAAGCCCTAAAGCTTTGAACATGAATTAATTTGTCCTCTAAATCCAGGTCTCTCTCAAACAAATGATGTTAATGCCCAAGGGGGTTATGAAATCAAGATCTGTGTGTGCATTTAAATTTCTCATCCAGCCTCAATTTCAAAATAGATGTCCAAATATCTAGCCTAAATCCGCTTAAAGGGAGATAGACGCTTTTTCTCCAGCGTTTTCTTTCCGGTGTGTGGGACGGGGCAGGAGGACAGATACCAAAGCCCCACTGAGTGCCTGCTGTGTGATATAAAGAGCTGCAATCTTAGGAGCTTCCATGCCTATGTTGTTTATGTACTCCGTGTTTGTATCCAGTGAGAATTAGTCAAAGGAACTAGACATGTTTGCCTTTTGGAAAAGGTGGACATGACTGATGTCTTCAGATGTTTGAAAGACTGAGTTCTGCAGAGATCGGCTTTACTCTGTACATCAGGCAGACAGGGCTAGCATCTAGAGGTGGCAGGGAAGCCGTCCATCAGTTAGAACTCTTCCACAGTGGGATGGGCTGCCTGCTGAGACAGTGTGTGCCCTCCACGGGAAGTATTCATGCAGAAGCTAGAAGAACATCTGTCAGGGATGCCATAATTAGGATTTCCACCTAAATTGGAAAGATGAACTAAACCAGTGGTTCCCAAATACCTATCCAGCTATAACAGTTTCTACTGATCTGAGACAAATGATTAAAAAAAAAAAAAAAAAAGGCAAAGTCATGAATTTTCTAGAGCTCACTTTAATTGAATTTAAAAGATTGCCCTTCGGGGTGCCTGGCTGGCTCAATCTTTGGAGCATGTGACTCTTAATCTCAGGGTTGTAAATTTGAGCCCCATGTTGGGTATAGAGATTATTTAAAAAAAAATCTTTTGGGGTGCCTGGATGGCTCAGTCAGTTGAGTGTCTGAGTCTTGATCTAGGCTAGTCTTGATCTTGATCTCAGGGTTGTGGGTTCAAGCCCTGAATTGGGCTCCACATTAAAAAAATAAGAAGAAGAAGAAATAAGAAATAAAAATCTTTTAGGGGCGCCTGAGTGGCTCAGTCGTTAAGCGTCTGCCTTCAGCTTAGGTCATGATCCCAGGGTCCTGGGATCGAGCCCTGTGTTGGGCTCCCTGCTCCGCGGGAAGCTTGCTTCTCCCTCTCCCTCTGCCCCTACTTGTGCTCCCTCTCTCGCTGTGTCTCTCTCTGTCAAATAAATAAATAAAATCTTAAAATAAAATAAAATAAAAATGAATAAAGGATTGCTCTTAGTTCTGAAATTACATAAAATTGATCCTTCCTAGCTTTTCATCCTTAGTCTCCACCCTTCTTGAAATAACAGTCATAGGAGCGCCTGGGTGGCTAAGTCATTAAGCAGTTAAGCGTCTGCATTCGGCTCAGGTCATGATCCCAGGGTCCTGGGATCGAGCCCCGCATCGGGCTCCCTGCTCGGCGGGAAGCCTGCTTCTCCCTCTCCCATTCCCCCTGCTTGTGTTCCCTCTCTCGCTGTCTCTCTCTGTCAAATAAATAAATAAAATATTTAAAAAAAAAAAAAAAAGAAAGAACAGTCATAGGAGATGATAGCTGTTGCTTTGTTTTTGACTTATATGGCAAAAGTGAAAATAGCATCACCATGCTGCCTACCCTCCAATCTTTCATCTGTGTTAATAGCTCATAGAATTCAAAAGTCAGAAGACTATTAGACTACATGAACTCAAAGGTCACCTAGTTGTTCAAACCAAAACCTTGGGGTACGGTCATCTCAAAACCTTCAGTCTTCTTCCCTCAACCCCCACATCCATGACATATGGGTCTGTCACATAGACTCTATGTTCACAACCTGTCCCCAGAGTGGCCCTTCTATCCTGCAAGATGCCCCTCACGCAAGCGCCCCAGCATCCCTCCCACCAGCACCGCTGCAGCAGGGTCCTAACCAGCCTCCCTGGTCCTACTCTTTGCCATCACTTCAATTCATTCTCCACTCAGCAACCAGAGCGATTAAAAATGTCTGTCGGTCATGACCTTCTCCTTAAAGCCCTCAAGGGGCTTCACATTCCACCTGGAATAAAATCCAAATTCCTTACCATGAGAGAAGACCCTAAAAGATCTTGCCCTGCCTCTCCAGCCTCAATTTGTCCCTTTGTCCATACAGACAGCCTTTAAGCCCTTCCCACAAACCCATCTGGCTTCGGCTTTAGGACTTGGCACTTGCTGTTCCTGCTGGTTTGAATACTCTTCCCCAGGACCTTGCAGGGCTCACTCCTCCTCCTCCTCACCAACCAGCCCTCAAATGTCACCCCCTTTAAAAGTCTTCCAGGACCACCCGATACAGGAACCCTTCTCCTGGCCCAGCACCTCTTTAGCAAATGCGTGTTTTGCTTCCTTGTGACATATATTTATAGTTTAAATTGCTCTGTCCACTCATTCATAGGTTTATTGTCTGTTTGCAATTCTAGAAAGAAAGCTTCCCTAAGGCACAAGCCACATCTGCATCTTCATTTCTGTATTCCCGGCAAAGGGAGCAGCCCCTGGCAGTTGAATGAATGAATGAAAACCTTCCAAGTCTAAGATTCCAGGACCCGTTTTCTCTTCCAGAATATCCTTCTATGAACAAATACACTTAAAGAAAGCATCATTAAAAAAAAAAAAAAAAAAAAGGCAATGTGATCTCTAGCTCTGATCCAAAACAAAATATATTATTTGAAATAATATTGTTTCTATTTTGGTTTGTTTTGTTTCACAGAGAAATAGGGATCGTGGTAGCTTTTGCCTCTTGAGAGCAAGTCGAAGCAAATGCTCAAACAGAAGGCAAACGTAAAACATAGGTTCTCAAAAACGCTGATGTCTTGGAGTATACTCAGAGATGACCTGAGAAATGTAGTAATGATGAGAATACTTACAACACTAGCTAGCACCTAGATTATTTAGTACAAAGCATTCATCTGAGCGCCGTGTGTCTGTTAACTGTCTTAATGTTCCCCACAACTCTACAAGGAAAATACTATTATTAGTCTCCAAACCAGCTACAGAAAAAAAAAAATCAAGGCTCTGATATTGTTTCTCACACTCACTAACTTTCATTGGTTGATTTGGAGCTCTTTCAGATTTTTTTTCTTTCCAGCTTCTCTCCACATGATTTTTAGAAAATGCAGAGAGGGAGCATCTTTATTCCTTTCTCATGCAAAGATTAATTCCTATAATTTTCCATAACAGGATGTGAATTTTTAACTTTTGGGAGACAAGTTATGCAAATAAGCACACCAAAAAGAATGTACAAGATAGGGTGCAATAGCCACCGGAAAATGGACCGAAGATTCCCTTTAGGTTTTCTATTAGGGCAGCAATCTGCCGGGAAGCAGCCTCCTCGATGTGCGGAGGGTCAGGGCTTTGTCAGGAAGAGTTGCACAGCTGCTCCTGATCCGGCTCCAAGAGCTTCCTCTAATTGCCTCTCTCCTGCCCCCATTCATTAACATATGTCCCTCCACATGACAGAGGGAAAAAAACACTCCCTTTGGAAATGGGCCACTCCACTCACAAGGACGGCCTTTAGAATCCTGCCCGGCTAACACTTCTGTGGTAGTGAGCAACAATATGGCTGGCTAGCACCTTTTCATTCACAGCACCACCGACATATGTCTACATGAAAAAAAAAACAAAAAACGATATTCCCAGATCCAGTGGCTCATTTGATGGGAGCGACACCTGAAGCAAGATGAGAAGGGGGCAGGGGACATGTACTCAGGGGGCACGAAAGAGGCATTTCTTCATTTATTTAGGTAACATTAACCTTAGGAGAACCTCATCCAAAACCTAAAAAGCTCTGGGTTGGCCTGGGACACTTCCACCCAGAAGGCCACAGCTACTGAGTGGAGGGTGCTGACATGTCCTGTTGTCCTAAGAGTAACGAGGACAGAAGCCACAGCTTGGTCTCTGAGTCCAGGCTGAATATGAGAGTTTAAGAACCAGGTTTCAGGGCGCCTGGGTGGCTCAGTTGGTTAAGCGACTGCCTTCGGCTCAGGTCATGATCCTGGAGTCCCTGGATCGAGTCCCGCATCGGGCTCCCTGCTCGGCAGGGAGTCTGCTTCTCCCTCTGACCCTCCCCCCCTCTCATGTGCTTGCTCTCTCTCATTCTCTCTCTCTCAAATAAATAAATAAAAAATCTTAAAAAAAAAAAAAAAAAGAACCAGGTTTCAGATCAATTTCTAAATGGCCAGATTTAGGTATTGGCACTTAGAGCCAAGAAACATTCCTTTTTATAGAACCCATTTGTGTTCCAGAAAGACGCTACACACATCAGTTTCAAATTACTGACTGGCTTTTGCTTCTCAGGATTCAACGTATCATTTTTAAGCTGATCTCTGTCTTCTTTCAAGGCAAGCTGTACATTTATTTAAAAAAGTAAATGATTAATGGTTGTACAACAATGCAAATGTACTTAATGCCATTGAACTACATATACTTGGAAATGGGTAACAGGTCAGTTTTATGTTACCACAATTTTTAAAAATGCACAAGAAGAAAAAGTAAATGGAGACATATTTGAAAGTTTCATCTTTAAAAAAAAGAAAAGAAAGTTTCATCTTTAATGATACAGTAGACAACAATGATACTGCCAACAGCGGTTTTCATATATTTCAGTATTAAAATTGAACAAAACAACAAACAAAGAAGAGAGTTAGTAAAACTAATGTGAAATATTTTGTTTTCATGCCTAGTGTTGGCATGAGAACCCACAATTTTTAGTAGCACAAAGTGAAGGCATTTTTGAGTGAAGGCGGGGCTAAAATACTGAATAAATCTAAAGGTCTTTTAACAAATCAAAGATCAGAGCACCTGGGTGGCTCAGTTGTTAAGCGTCTGCCTTCGGCTCAGGTCATGATCCCAGGGTCCTGGGATCGAGCCCCGCATCGGGCTCCCTGCTCAGCGGGAAGCCTGCTTCTCCCTCTCCCACTCCCCCTGCTTGTGTTCCCTCTCTCGCTGTGTCTCTCTCTGTTAAATAAATAAATAAAATCTTAAAAAAAAAAATCAAAGCTCAAATAAAAAATCAAATCTCTTAGAATCCTGGCGATTTTAGCTGTCTAAAATGATAGGAAATACTATGTTTCAATTAAATTCTGAATCATTTTGCAAAAATCCCTTTGAAAGTTGTCAGATTTGTTTGGTATCATCAATGGAACAAAACATAGTCTAGAAATAAATCCAAATTTACTCAGGAATTTAGTATACAATAAAGGTGGATTTCAAATAAACAAGGAAAAGATAGATTAGTTAATAAATAATATTGTGTCAACTGAGTAGCTACCTGAAAAAAATTAAAAATAAGAAATAAGAGATCCCTACCTTATTTACACACCAAAATGAATGCTAACTGAATCAAAGATTTCAGTGTAAACACACACACACATACAAAAGTATGAGAAGAAAACATGGAGGAATTTTTTAAATAATCTCAGAGTTCGGGAAGGTTTAGTAGGAGACAACATACAAAAGCCATAAAAGAATATATCAATGAAATTAAGAAATGACAAAACATGAGGAAATATTTGTAACAAACATCACAGACAATGAACTAATAAATCATTAACATATAAAGAATACCTAAAATCAATAAGAAAAAGACCAATCACCAAAAATAGGTAAAAGGGTAGAGCACCTGGCTGGCTCACTCCAAGGAGAATGCAACTCCTTTTTTTTTTTTTTTTAAGAGCATGCAACTCTTGATCTCAGGGTTGTTTGGGCCCCATGTTGGGTGTAGAGACTGCTTAGAAATAAAATCTTTTTTTAAAATAGTTTTTATTATTATTATTATTTATTTATTTGACAGAGAGAGAGAGAAAGAGCACAAGCAGGCAGAGTGGCAGGCAGAGGGAGAGGGAGAAGCAGGCTCCCCGCTGAGCAGAGAACCCGATGTGGGACTCGATCCCAGGACGCTGGGATCATGACCTGAGCCAAAGGCACATGCTTAACCGACTGAGCCACCCAGGCACCCTAGAAATAAAATCTTAAAAAAAAAAAAATAGGTATAAGGGTAAGCAGTTAATATAAAAGAAGTACAAAAGTTTTTTATACATATTTAAAAATGTTCAGTTTACTTATAATAATTAAAATTATAATGAGATAGTATTATCACTTTCATATTAGTAAGTACCAATAATCTGATGACACACCGTGTTGGTGAGAAAGGAGCCAACTAGCACTTGTATATACTGTTGGTGACAATAAAATTTATACAGCGTTTTTTTTTTTAAGATTTTATTTATTTATTCATGAGAGAGAGAGAGAAGCAGAGGCAGAGGGAGAAGCAGGCTCCCCACTGAGCAGGAAGCCCGATGCGGGACTCGATCCCAGGACCCCGGGATCATGACCTGAGCCAAAGGCAGATGCTTAACCAACTGAGCCACCCAGGTGCCCTATACAGCGTTTTTGGAGGAGCTATTTGGAAATATACATGAGGGGCTCCTGGGTGGCTCAGTTAGTTAAGCGTCTGCCTTCAGCTCAGGTCATGATCCCGGGGTCCTGGGATCGAGCCCCGCATTGGGCTCCCTGCTCCGCGGGAAGCCTGCTTCTCCCTCTCCCGCTCCCCCTGCTTGTGTTCCCTCTCTCGCTGTGTCTCTCTCTCTGTCAAATAAATAAAATCTTTTAAAAAAAAAAGGAAATATATATGAAAAACATTTAATGTATAGTCTGTTGGGCCTACCAATTCCATACTTAGAAATTTATCCTACACTTATGCTCACACTTATAACAAATGCTGCTTGTACAAGAATTTTCACTGGAACCAACAAAACGTCTAGCTGGAGAACTGCTTGGGTAAATGGAATATAATGTAGCTACTGCAAGGAATTACATGGTTCTATATGTAAATATATCCAGTATATATAATGCAAAAAGCAAGGTGCAGAACAGTATGTATATGTCGCCACTTGTATGTGTGTGTGTGTAACTTTTTTTCTTTATATGCTTTTTTTTACTTTTTTATTGTTATGTTAATCACCATACATTACATCATTAGTTTTTGATGTAGTGTTCCATGATTCATTGTTTGTGTATAACACCCAGTGCTCCATGCAGAACGTGCCCTCTTTAATACCCACCACCAGGCTAACCCATCCCCCCACCCCCCTCCCCTCTAGAACCCTCAGTTTGTTTCTCAGAGTCCATCGTCTCTCATGGTTCGTCTCCCCCGTGTAACTTTTTTAAAGAGATACACACACAAGCTTAAATGTGCTATAGAATTCTCTGAAATGATACACAAGAAACAGTGGTTGATTCTGGGAAGAGGAAATAAATAGCAAGGGAAATAAGAGAAAAACTTCCTTTTGAACATCACCTCTTAAGATCTTTTGAATTTTGGGGGCACCTGGGTGGCTCAGTCGTTAAGCGTCTGCCTTCGGCTCAGGTCATGATCCCAGGGTCCTGGGATCGAGCCCCGCATCGGGCTCCCTGCTCAGCGGGAAGCCTGCTTCTCCCTCTCCCACTCCCCCTGCTTGTGTTCTCTCTCTCGCTGTCTCTATCTGTCAAATAAATAAATAAAATCTTTAAAAAATAAAAATAAAAAAATAAAAAATAATGTTAAAAAAATTTATTTATTTTTATTTTAGGGAGAGAGAGAGGGAGAGAGTGAGCAAGTGGGAAGAGGGACAGAGGGAGCGGAGGGAGAGAAGATCTCATGCAGACTCGTGCTGAGCGCAGAGCCAGAGGTGGGGCTCAATCCATGACCCTCAGATCATGACCGGAGCCAAAACCAAGAGTCAGACACTTAACTGACTGAGCCACCCAGGCTCCCCAAGAAAAAAATATTTTAAGAGCAAAGACAAATGACTAGAATAATTCTTTTTTTTTTTTTTTTTGGCCAGTTGTGTCAAATATTCCAAGATTTAGAAAGTCTTTGGGGGCACTTGGGTGGCTCAGTCGGTTCAGTATCTGCCTTTGGCTCGGGTCATGATCCTAGAGTCCCAGGATCGAGCCCCGCATTGGGCTCCCTGCTCAACAGGCAGTCTGCTTCTCCCTCTCCTACTCCCCCTGCTCATGCTCTCTCTCTCTCTCAAATAAATAAATAAAATCTTAAAAAAAAAAAGAAAGAAAGAAAGAAAGTCTTTGAAGCAGGAGGACAAAACAGTAATAATCCTTGTTTTTAGGAAATGAAAAAATTTTTAAGTATTTTCACATATCAGTGGGTTCTATTTAGATTTAAAACACAGCTTTCAGGTTCTCCCCCCGCATCGGGCCCTGAGCTGTCACCCCAATATGCCTACGTACAAACTGTATTCTAATCCCAGGCACACAGACTTATCAATAATCACAACTTATCAGGAGAGACAGGCAGTGTACGGAGTTGCTGACGACACTTTCAATTTGGCCATTAAGGATATTAGTTTTCCCTTATTGTTTACAGGAAATGTTTCCTGCTAAGGCCAGCCTGACGGCTCTAACCAAAGTATCATAAAGCTGGAGCCCAGACCTCTGTGTTGTCTCCAAGGAAAGCATGGGAGACCCGTGCAGACCCACGCCCAGCGCTGCCAGGCAGACCCGCGTCCCTTTCATCTCTCTGCCATAGAACAGCAGGGGCAAACATGAAAGACGTGGGAAGGCATTTTGTCCTTAAGAGAGCAACAGAAAACACATGACATGGTTCAGACCCGAAGAGAAAAACTATCTGAGAAATGAATTTTAATTCTCCAGAACCCTTCTGAGAGAGTAGCTATAATTATTGGTAAATCACTGCTGTGAAGTCTATGTGGTCTGAGTTACTTTTTATTGCTGTACATGAGATACTGATATGCACACGTGGAAAGAAGGCAACAAATTGGTTACAAGGCCTGTCCCCAACCTGTGTTTCCAATCTTAGGTCTCATTCCTCCCCAGCATGAACTCACATTTCCCTGCCTCCTCACCCTTGTTTACCCTGTCCACCTCACAAGATATTGTGAGATGCTTCCTGTCCTTTAAGCCCCCTTTCAACTCCAGGCCCCTGCCCGAACCTCCTCGGAGCATCCAAGTCTCATGAGGTGTCTCTGAATACTAAGATAGTCAATACTTTATATTAAATATATATGTACACATATATACACATATAGACAACACATGTATCTATGCTGTGTGTGTGTGTATATATCACTTTACAAGGCAATTAAAAACAATGAGGAATGCCTGGGTGGCTCAGTCGGTTAAGTGTCTGCCTTCGGCTCGGGTCATGATCCCAGGGTCCTGAGATAGAGCCCCGCATCGGGCTCCCTGCTCCGCGGGAAGCCTGCTTCTCCCTCTCCCACTCCCCCCTGCTTGTGTTCCCTCTCTCGCTGTGCCTCTCTCTGTCAAATAAATAAATAAAAATCTTAAAAAAATAAAATAAAATAAAAACAATTAACCCTGACAGGCAATCGAACATAACGGTCCTAAAATAAATAAATAAATCTTAAAAAGAAGACGAAATACAAAAATGAGAAACTGAAGGTATACCCAAATCAAGATATCCTTAAAATTGTTTGTTAACCTCTCTAAGCCCTCATTAGAAGGCCCAAATTTAGGAACTACTACTCATCAGTTCATTCACTTTGTTCAAGTATTTCCTAAGAGTCAGTTATGTGCCAAACCCTGGAGAAAAAATGAACAAGATCCCACCTCCATAAGGATCTAAAGTATGAATAGGATCCATGAAATCTAGGTGTATGTAGCCTAAGTAGAGTCTAAATTGTAAAAAGAACCCACAATTAACTAATAAATAATCCCAGTGGCAGAAGACTTTAGTGGATGGTTTTCCAGAACATTTTTGTGATGATGTTTTCAAGCATATGGTAAAACTATGATTATGAAGAATACTTTGTGAATGCAATTGTTTAAATTAAATTTCTGGTGACATGAGTACACATCCCAGATTCCTAGTTCTTTTTTTTTAATTTTTACTTTTTTAAGTAATTTATTTTTAATATAAACACTTCCCCGGGATGCCTGGGTGGCTCAGTCAGTTAAGCATCTGCCTTTGGCTCGGGTCATGATCCCTGGATCCTGGGCCTGAGTCCTGCATTGGGCTCCCTGCTCAGCGGGGAACCTGCTTCTCCCTCTGTCTGCCACTCCCCCTGCTTGTGCTCTCTCTCTCTCTGACAAATAAATAAATAAAATCTTTAACATATATATATATATAAACATTTCCCCTTGACTGAGTACCATATAGGGCTTTTATATAAATTATACATATATTTTTATATGTATATACAAATATAAATATTTTATATATATGTAGCAATTCATCTTTCTTCAATGACTAAGGATTTTGCCAGGCCTCAGTCACAGTTCTAGACATAAGTCTCACTATACACTCTGTCCACAATGCTACATCTGAAATAAGAAATACAAAACTGAGGGGCACCTGGATGGCTCAGTCGTTGGGCGTCTGCCTTCAGCTCAGGTCATGATCCCAGAGTCCTGGGATCGAGCCCCGTTTAAAAAAAAAAAAAGGAAATACAAAACTGAGAGGGGCACCTGGGTGGCTCAGTTGGTTAAGCATAGCACTCGTGATTTCAGCTCAAGTCATAATCTCAGGGTGGTAAGTTGCTCAACTCAGCAGGGAGCCTGCTTAAGATTCTCTCCCTCCGGAAACCTGGGTGGCTCAGTTGGTTAGGCGACTGCCTTCGGCTCAGGTCATGATCCTGGAGTCCCGGGATCGAGTCCCGCATCGGGCTCCCTGCTCAGCAGGGAGTCTGCTTCTCCCTCTGACCCTCCTCCCTCTCATGCTCTCTGTCTCTCATTCTCTCTCTCTCAAATAAATAAATAAAATCTTTAAAAAAAAAAAAAAAAAAAAAGATTCTCTCCCTCCTTGGGTGCCTGGGTGGCTCATTCGTTAAGCGTCTGCCTTCGGCTCGGGTCATGATCCCAGGGTCCTGGGATTGAGTCCCACATTGGGCTCCCTGCTCGGCAGGAAGCCTGCTTCTCCCTCTCCCACTCCCCCTGCTTGTGTTCCCTCTCTCGCTGTGTCTCTCTCTGTCAAATAAATAAATAAAATCTTAAAAAAAAAAAAAAAAGATTCTCTCCCTCCCTCTCCTTCTGCCCCTGCCCACCTCTAAAATAAATAAATAAATCTTAAAAAGAAGAAATACAAAAAATGAGAAACTGAACTGAATGCATACCCAAATCAAGATATCCTTAAAATTATGTTAATGTATTTATTTTTAATAAACTTAAAATGTGAAGTTTTCTTAAGAGTGACCTGTTTTACTAAATTAATACTCAGCAAATATTGGAGTATTTGCTCAACAGTGCTCTAAGTACTAAAAGGTAGACTTGGAGGTGGGGTGAATCTGCAGACCAACTGGTTCCTAATTAATAGAAGTTTTGCTCTAATTAAGTCACCGACAATACAAGCAATAAAAATATGACTGTCTCTTCTATCTTTACAGGAATGATGTAAAAATTACTTCCTTATTCATAGAGCAGCTTTCTCGCTCTCACTTTTGCGGAACCATGCCAGGTTGCAGCTACGCAGGATCCTTTTCTACCTAGCAACTGATAAACAAAAAAACAAAAAAAAACCCTTTGTCATTGGCCAGATCTCCATTTGGAAACAGGCCTAAATTCACTAGTCTTAATTTTAGCTACTAAAACTGCATCTTAGCAAAGAGAGGAGGAAAAGAATGTAATTTTTTAAAGCACATTAGCCTTCAACTTGTGTGAACTCCACTGAAGACAGAGTCACAGTCAATAAACAAAGAGGAAGAAAAAGCAGGACTTAATGACACATTTATCTATTTAACAGAAAAGTCTGCTATTTTCCTCACTCCTGTAGCTCATGGTGGGACAGGGGATGATAGACTAAAAAGCAACAGCACCTTGGTGTCCTATTTCGTTGAAAAACAGGGGGCGCCTGGGTGGCTTAGTCGGTTAAGCACCGACTCTTGATTTCAGCTCAGGTCATGATCTCAGGGTTGTGAGATGGAGCCTCATGCCAGGTTCTGTGCTGGGTGTGGAGCCTGCTTAAGATTCTCTCCCTCTGCCTCTGCCCCTCCACCCTCCCTCTCGCTCATCCCTAAAACAAGGATGTGATCCCATGATTGAAAAGCCTGTAGAGAAAGCCCCTCGGGTGTGCCTCTCACCGTCCTGAGCTCACCAGGCTCAGGGTAAGGGAACTTGCACTGACCCTTAAATCTTCCTTTCTAGAGACGTTGGTAAGGTTTTCAAAGCAATTTTCCTCCTCTCATATCCAACCTCCCAACACCCCTACGTTGGGTTAGTATGATTCACACAACACACTTGGCCCTCAGAGGGATTTAGTGACTTGTCCAAGGTCGTGGGGAGTTTTCAACAAGTCCAGGAATCCAGTCCAGGTTTCCGGCCTCTACTGGCTGATCCCTCTCACATGTTGAAGACATTCTTTCCCTCACCCCATCTCTCCCCCTGTTCTATTCTCAGAGGGTGCTGATGCCCACACTGAAAATAGAATCTCTCTGCTACTGCCAAAAGCTCTTCCGTTCATTGCTGAGCCCAGGGAGAGTCAAGAGAATGTGGCAATGACCCATTCCGGCTTATCTCCAGATGTCCCCCCAATTATGGCTGCCAGATTTAGCAAATAGTAATACAGAATGCCCAGTGGAATTTAAATTTCAGATAAGCAATGAATAATTGTTCAGTATAAGTACGGTCCATACAACAATTGGGAGCATGCTTATACTAAACACTTATTTTTCTGAAATTCAAATGTCACTGGGCACCCGGTATTGCATCTGGCAACCCTAGCCCCAACTCATCTCCACTTCTACTCTCGTGCCCACACACAGGAACACATCAAGGGCAAGAAACTCAACCAAGACACAGGGAACAACACACAGATACTTGGGAAGGTTGTTCTCAACTCAATCATGCAAAATGCTTCTCCAATCCAAACCTCACAGAATTAGGCTCTCAGGTATTTTATAATAAGCTTTAATAAAAAATACAATGAAATTATTGGAGTTTTTCTTATTAATTACAAGAGTAATAGGTGTGTATTTTCCAAAGACGGCTGTAACAATATCTCTCATCTCACTTTTCTACAATGTGACCAAGAAGTGGTGTTTATGCCCCTTCTCCCTTGAATATGGATGAACCTGTAATGTGCACCCAGTAGAAGCAGAAGTGATACCACACAACTTCCAAGGCCAACTCAGAAGAGGCAATGCAGCATCTGGCTTGCTCACTGCACCACCTCATACCTGAAGCCCTGAGCCATCATGTCAGGAGTCCAACTACACCGAGGTCAACAGGCTGGGATGGAGCCACACCACATGGAGAGTCTACAAGGAGGCGCTCCAGCAGGTAAATCTGTTCTTCAAATCCTCCTAGCCCAGGGGTCCCACAGGTGAGTGAAGTGGCCTTCCAATAATTCCAGCCCCCGCTGTTGAGTCACCCCCGGACTTCAGTTTCTTCCCAGCCGAGGTCAGACACATAATGAAACAGATACAAGCTGTCCCTGCTCTGACCTTTCCAAATTCTAGAACTTGTCAACACAGGAAAATGACTGATGTTCTACACCCCTAAATTTACAATGGTCTGGGGGCGCCTGGGTGGCTCAGTCGGTAAGCGTCTGCCTTCGGCTCAGGTCATGATCCCAGGGTCCTGGGATCGAGCCCCACATCGGACTCCCTGCTCAGCGGGAAGCCTGCTTCTCCCTCTCCGACTCCCCCTGCTTGTGTTCCCTCTCTCGCTGTGTCTCTCTCTGTCAAATAAATAGATAAAATTTTTAAAACAAAAAGAATTTACAATGGTCTGTTATGCAGCAACTAACTAAAGTATAATACATTCTCAACCCAGAACAATTTTGAAAAGAGAAAATAATCACCTAATAATCATTCTACACGCAAAGGCAATTGCTTTCAAAATTTGGAGGGGCGCCTGGCTGGCTCAGTCAGTAAAGCATGCAACTCTTAATGTTGGGATTATAAATTTGAGCCCCATGTTGGGTGTAGAGATTACTTTTATTTTTTTTAAGATTTTATTTATTTATTTGTCAGGGAGAGAAAGAGTGAGCACAGGTGGGGGGAAGGGGGAGCAGAGGGAGACGCAGGCTTTCTGCTGAGCAAAGAGCCCAATGCAGGATTCAATCCCAGGACCCTGGGATCATGACCTGAGCTGAAAGCAGGCACTTCACTGACTGAACCACCCAGGTGTCCCAGGATTACTTTTAAAAAATCCAAAATTTTGAAATATGTGCTTCCAATATTTTTCTGTGGCTATATGCATACATTTTCCTTCTAAAAAAAACCATGGTATCATAGCACTGGTCTGATTTTTTACTTCAACAATATTACTTGAAAAAAAAATTCCATCTCACTGAACAATTTCGTCTTTGATAATAACAACCATAATAGCTAATACTGAACATCTAGGCTGCTTCTAATTTTTTATTGTTACAAATACAGATGCACTAAATATCTCTATACATACATCTCTCCACTCATCTGATTTTGACTTAGTTAAATTCCTAGAATTGGAATTCTTAAAAGGTTTGCACACTTTTTTTTTTTAAAGATTTTATTTATTTATTTGACACAGAGAGAGACAGCAAGAGAGGGAACACAAATAGGGGGAGTGGGAGAGGGAGAAGCATACTTCCCACTGAGCAGGGAGCCCGATGTGGGCCTGGATCCCAGGACCTGGGATCATGACCTGAGCCGAAGGCAGACGCTTAACGACTGAGCCACCCAGGCGCCCCGGTTTGCATGCTTTTTAAGCCTTTGGATACATACAAAGTTTGGTCTAGAAATACCTGTTCTTTTTATTTTTTTTTTTTTAAGATTTTATTTATTTATTTGACAGAGAGAGACACAGCGAGAGAGGGAACACAAGCAGGGGGAGTGGGAGAGGGAGAAGCAGGCCTCCCACAGAGCAGGGAGCCCGATGTGGGGCTCGATCCCAGGACCCTGGGATCATGACCTGAGCCGAAGGCAGACGCTTAACGACTGAGCCACTCAGGCGCCCCTAAAAAAATAAACTTTTAAAAAACTATAAATAAATTGCCTCATGTCCTTTGCTCATTTTTCTATTGGAATATTTGTTGTCTCTTAATGACTTATAAAAGCTCTTTGGAGACTAATTATATTAATCCTCTGTGGTATATGTACAAAACATGTTCTAGTTAGTCACTTGCCTTTTATTGAATAGGCATCTCAAATATCAAACACATTTGAAAGATAAATAGCATCTATGAAATTAAATGTTGTTATATGCTTGGTTATACCAGAAATGCCAGCTTATTATCCCTAGAAGCATATTTATGGATGTTCCTCAAGTTCAGGGAAAGAAACTAAACCCAAGGGGCGCCTGGGTGGCTCAGTCGTTAAGCGGCTGTCTTCGGCTCAGGTCATGATCCCAGGGTCCTGGGATCGAGCCCCACATCGGGCTCCCTGCTCAGCGGGAAGCCTGCTTCTCCCTCTCGCACTCCCCCTGCTTGTGTTCCAGCTCTCGCTGTCTCTGTCTCTGTCTTTGTCAAATAAATAAATAAAATCTTTAAAAAAAAAAAAAAGAAAAAGAAACTAAACCCAAGAAGCATACGTAAGTAAAAAAAAAAAAAAAAAGCATACATACCGAAGCCAATATGTAGCACTCCAATTGAAACCAAAAGGGAAGTGACTGAGACCAAAGCTGTACTAATAAAAATTATCATCATGACAACAATAACCAAGATTTACTCAGACACTTTGCTAAGCACTTAAATGCATTTTCTCATATAATTCTTAACAATAACCCTTTAGAGAGGTACAGTTAGTATTTCCAATTTATAATTGAGGAAACAAGGCCTCACAGAGTTCAAATGACTAGCAAATGCTATCCTTTGACCTGGCCTCATGCCTGAGTTCCCAAACACTAAACACTAGTGCCTCCCCTGGACAACGGGCCTAACCTCTCCAAGCCTCAACTTTCATACTTGGTCTTCTGAAGACTGACATCATGCATACATGGTGCTTAGCACAGTCGCTTGCACATACTACGTGCTTGATAAATGGCATGTCACAAAAGACAGGCGTTGGCGAGGATGTCTAGAAAGTGGAACCCTTGTGCACTGTTGGTGGGAATGCACAATGGCGCAGTCGTTATGGAACACAGTATGGAAAATCCTCAAAAAATGAAAAATAGAGTTACCATATCCAGCAATCCCACTTACAGGTATTTATCTATAAGAATTGAAATCAGGATCTCAAAGAGAGTAAGCACTCTCATCTTCACTGCAACACAATTCCCAATAGCCAAGCTATGGAAGCAACCTCAATGTCCATTAATGGATGAATGGATAAAGGATGTGGTATATACACACAATGGGATATTATTCAGCCTCTAAAAAGGTAAATCCTGGGCTCCCCTGCTGGCTCAGTTGGAAGAGCATGCGACTCCTGATCTCAGGGTCGTGAGTTCGAGCCCCATGTTGGGTGTAGAGATTATTAAAAAAAAATGAACTTTAAAAAATAAACAAATAAAAAGATAAACCCTTCATATGCTATAACATGGATGAACCTTGAGGACAGGGTGCTAAATAATTCTGCTAAATATGCTAACATGTCACAGAAAAACAAATACTGCATGATTCCACCTACATGAGATTTCTAAGGTGGTCAAATTCATAGAATAAAGAGTGGAGTGGTGATTGCCAAGGGCTGGGAGTAGGGACAAATGAGGTGGTCCTAATAAGCAGGCATCGTTTCAGTTACGCAAGACGAAAAAGTTTTAAAATCTGCTTTCTCTACAGAAAAAAAGTATATGCTATCATCCTCATCATCCCCACATGACCTCTATCACATCCAGCAGAGTTGCAGCATCATATAAATATACCTTTCTACACCAATAGACATTTTTTTCTCCTAATCATGCCCACCATTAAATTTTAACACTACAAATATGCTGTTTATGTACCATGTCCCTTTTGAGGGCCACAAATCAATGTACTATTGAAATAGCTGAGATATTTTTGTCCCTGCCCTCCCTCCCCAAGAATCATTTATCACTCCCTTGGGAGTGATCTTGCCCCAGCACACCTCCAACCTCCCTCCTTGAGAATGCTTGATCTGTGTTGACCAGAAAAACCTCTGATGGGCAGGCCTTGTGGGACCTGTGATACCCACACACATCTTAACATGGTTCCTCGACACAATAGTGCCTCCGCAAATCACAGCAGATGCAGGACAGTCCACTTAAAATCCAGTCCCAATTCTGACTTTTTTTTTTTTTTTTTTTTTTTTTTTTTTAGGTAGGCTCCCTGTTCAGCATGGAGCCCAATGCGGGGCTCAAACTCACCACCCTGAGATCAAGACCTGAGCTGAGATCAAGAGTCAGACGCTTAACCGACTGATCCACCCAGGCATCCCCCAGTTCTGACATTTAGAAGCTCTAAACAGAAACATACAAGATAAGGCAAAACTATTGATCATGTATTTTTTTTTTCTTCTACTTTCAAAGAGGAAAGAATTATCATTGATAATTTTTGAAAAGATGAGACTGGACAAATTATCTTGTCTGGGCTAAATCAGTATGGCTTTCCATGGGTTTTACCCACTGTTGTAGGATATATAATTGATCAAATGATGAAAACCGACAGAGAAGAGATGCTACACATCTCTTTAATAACAAGAGTGATTAAATCATTGGCTAACAAGCCTCCTGCGTTGCAAGATCACCAGTTCTCTGTCTTCTACGTTTCAATTTAAATAATCTAACGTTCTGCTCAAGGTCAGAAAGAGCCTGTGTTCATTCATTGTGATGAGGTGAGCTTTTTGCTGAGTATTAAGAAATAAAAATGATCATTTAACAAGTAGGACAGAAGATAATCCACTGCTGAAAATAGCATCCACAACCGGCTTGGAAGGTTGACTATGGAAGAAAATGTACTCAGACAAATACCAGTGACTTGACGCTTTGCCAGAATATTCTTCCTGCTGTGTGTTTTGGACCAAATTCTTCTTATACACCAAACACAACCCCACCTCACCCTCAAATTATGTCTAATGAATTGTGCTCTGGGGGCACATGTCCTCACACTACAATGAGGCAATATTAACAAAAATAACCTAGCCATATGAAATTCATACTTACTGTAAGAATCTTGTTGAGGATATGGTTCACTACATGACATGATGTGCTCTACAAGTAGAAATTTATCTTTGCTTTCAGTCCCAGGAATAGTTGTACTTCTCCTAAGCAGCCTGTCTATTTTTAGCTACAAACCATGAACAGTAGACCCTTGGCATTTTTGCAGATTTGATAGTTGCAATTTCAACGTTCAAAAGAGACAAGTCAGATGGGTCTCAAGTTTAACTCACAACCACCGTAGGCTGGGATGTGGTCTGAAACCCCAGCTAATAAGCACGTCTGATGCCGCAGAGTGCGCATGTCAGTACAGCGTCGCTCGTTAGGTATCAGAGAGCCTCATTGTTCTTCACCACCTGTCATGTCTGATCATGCTTTACTCTTCATGCTGGCTGCTAGAAAACCCCAGAGTGAATTTTATATTTCCCTTCTGAAGTGAATAGATGTCACTGCATCAATTCTGGGTGCGAATCCCCTTCTTCTCAAGGATTCCATCTTAATGCAAATAAGCTCAGACTCTCCAGGTGCCTCCAGAAAAACCTCTGATGGGCAGGCCTTGTGGGACCTGTGATACCCACACACATCTTAACATGGTTCCTCGACACAATAGTGCCTCCGCAAATCACAGCAGATGCAGGACAGTCCACTTAAAATCCAGTCCCAATTCTGACTTTTTTTTTTTTTTTTTTTTTTTTTTTTTTTGGTAGGCTCCCTGTTCAGCATGGAGCCCAATGCGGGGCTCAAACTCACCACCCTGAGATCAAGACCTGAGCTGAGATCAAGAGTCAGACACTTAACCGACTGATCCACCCAGGCATCCCCTGAACAAGGTCAGAGGTCTCAGTTCTGGGGGACCCCTGAGCTGGGCTCTGCAACAGGGCCAAACTGAGCAGATGAGAATGGCTCCCCCTGGCTTAGTGCCACCCACAACCAGAAATGCTCACTTCAAGGAAAGTGTTCCATCTTGGCTCAAGAGTGGAATGAGGAAAAATAAAGAGGTGGAAATATTCATCTTTCACCCACACTGAGAAAAAAGAGGGCCTCTTTCCCAGCAAATATGGGGGAAAATGCTGATTCCAGCACACCGAGTTTTGAGAATAACTTCTAGGTATTTCCAGCAGAGGTGATCTGGTATGAGCAGAAAGAACAGCAAAGTGATCCACCTCCCAGGGGAAAATCCAGAGAAAGCGTATATTGGTTGCTGACCCAGCTCCAGAATTTTTTTTAAGATTTTATTTATTTATTTATTTGGCAGAGAGAGAGAGAGAACAAGCAGGGGGAGCAGCAGAGGGAGAGGGAGAAGCAGACTCCACCACCGAGCAAGGAGCCCACCACGGGGCTTGATCCCAGGACCCACAGAAAGCACTTAGGGTAACATCCTGGGTGGAAGCCATGTGGAGAGGGGAGGTGGGAGGGGAAGTGGAGTGGAAATACTCAGGGAAATCTGTGGAACTTTAGCACCCTTCCCAACAAGTCACCCTTTAGAAGAGTCACCAAAAATAGGTGAAAGAGGGGCGCCAGCTGGCTCAGTCAGTAGAGCATGCAACTCTTGATCTTGTAAGTTCAAGCCCCGTGAAAGATGAATATGAAATATTTCCAGCAATTAAGACCTATTTTATTAATAGTTTTAATTATTAAATTAATTAATAATTAATAATTATTAAATTAAATTAAAATTAATAATTTCCCCCAATATGTCCTATTTATAGGTTCTGTCTGTATTTCAGACATTCACTCAATAAGTTCATTTTCAGTGCCTTTCCTGGGCAAGCAAGATGCCAGATGTTGGGGAGACTTGAAATGTGTAAATCTAGTTTCTGTCCACAGTGAATTTATAATCTAAAAGCGTATTTAGACAAAGACACAAATTACCATATTCTGCAAGTCAGAACATTGCCAACGCTATCAGAAAGGCACAAATAGGTTACAGCAGAAAAGGAAAGTTCACATGTTGCTGAGGAGAATAACGAAGAAACCATTTGTGGTTAGGGGCTCACCATACCGCTCCCAGCTTGGCCAACCATTATCCTAGGGCAGTCTCCAGAGACCTACAAAAGTCCTATAATCATAGACATCAAAATGCCCTCTGAGGTGAGAACTGATAAAATTCATTACAATTAGCTTTGTACAACTTCCAGACTTGAAGCTAGGACCTTGTGTATCTTTAATCCTCATGACAACTGCACAAGGTAAACATTCTTATTCTCACAGGTGAAGAAACTGAGCACAGTGGTGCCAGTTTAAATGCCATCATAGTCAGGATTTGAACCCAAGTCTGTTGAAGTCAAAAGCCTGTGTTGTTCTCATTACTCCATTCTGCCTCTCCCAAGTGTAACACCTCCTAGTAATTATATTTTACCAAAAGACAATGTTTTGAAGGGAAAAGTATTTAAGAGCCAAAGGAGCAAAGCCTTGGTAAACACTGGGCCTTTCTTGGGAGAACAGAGGGATTTGTGTTAAGATGGTCCTGATGATACATCCCAAAGGCACACAGACTTCTCCATTACTTCTAGGTCTCTCATTTACCTGGATTTAATTTTTCCCTCAGCAAAACCACTAGTTTTGAGTATTAAAAAAATAAGAATTTTTAGATGGCCTTAAATGAGTAACTAGGATCTTTGTACTGAAAGCTAAGGGTCCTAATAGGAAAATGCTGTGCGTCTCTTTTCCAGAAATCCTGTAGGTGGCGCCCATGCACTGGTTTTAACTGAAGGAATCAAATTGCCCTTTCTGGAATCACAATAGGCATAGGGCATACATCAAATGTAGCAACTCCTGTTAATCTAAGTGAGAAAGAAAGAAGTAAGTATAACCTAGGTAACTTCATCTAAAGATCCTCTCTTTTAACAAGGCTTATGTTCACCTGCAGAGGATATAACCTGTGCACCGAAGGAAAAGTGCCAGATTCCAGGACACCTGGGTGGCTCAGTTGGTTAAGCATCTGCCTTCAGCTCGGGTCATGATCCCGGAGTCCCAGGATCAAGTCCCACGTCGGGCTCCCGGCTCAGCGGGGAGTCGGCTTCTCCCTCTGACCGTCTCCCCTCTCATGCTCTCTCTCTCAAATAAATAAAATCTTTAAAAAAAAAAAAAAAGAATGAAAAAAAAGAAAAGTACCAGATTCCAGATACCTCTAAGCCTCAACAGATCACCATATGACCTTGAGCAGGCACCAAACCTCTAAGGGTTCCTATTTAGAAGACGATGAGGGTGATCTAGACAGACAGCCTCTAATGTCCCTTCTAACTCATAAATTTTATTTTGTTCCCCCACAAAAAGAATCCTGAGTGATCCCTAAGGAAAATAAATAAATAAATAAAAGGAATTTGTAAAGTCAGAGTTGAAAGGGACTATGAAAATGATCCGGGGGCGCCTGAGTGGCTCAGTCGTTAAGCATCTGCCTTCGGCTCAGGTCATGATCTCAGGGTCCAGGGATGGAGCCCCACATGGGGCTCCCTGCTCAGCAGGAAGCCTGCTTCTCCCTCTCCCACTCCTGCTCCCCTTGCTTGTGTTCCCTCTCTGTGTCTCTCTCTGTCAAATAAATAATAAAATCTTTATAAAAAGAAAATGATCCAGCTCAAAAAGCCACTCTGTTCTTGGAAGCCTTATTCCATATCTCTCCAGGAGTCCACAGTTCAGGAATTCACAGGACAGCCCGTATGACTGCTGGAAAGTTCTTTTTTTTTTTTTTTAAGATTTTATTTATTTGACAGAGAGACACAGCGAGAGAGGGAACACAAGCAGAGGGAGAGGGAGAAGCAGGCTTCCCGCCAAGTGGGGAGCCCAATGCGGGGCTCAATCCCAGGACTCCAGGATCATGACCTGAGCCGAAGGCAGTCGCCCAACCAACTGAGCCACCCAGGCGCCCCTGCTGGAAAGTTCTTAATGCTGTGTTGCCATGCTGCCCCTAATCCTACATTCTGTGGTAAGGCTCACCCTACAGGCCCACCCTCCATTTATTAGGAAGCAGAGATCATGCCCCCGAATTCATATACTCATATACGTACGCAAATCCCCAGAGCCTGTCTATATCCTTTTTCACTCTTTTTTAATTTTTATCTTTATTTTAAGTAATTTCTACGCCCAGCATGGGACCCAAATTCATGACTCAAGAGTCACATGCTCTACCAACTGAGCCAGCCAGGCGCCCCTGTCTATTTCCCTTTTAATCCTGCTACGTAGAAGTGAATGAAATGCTCCAGATACATCTAACTAAAGTGAAGTAGAACAAAACTATCCACTTCCTCGTTCCAAATACTGTACCTTTATTATTTCACATTTCACGTTATTAATAGCACATTGCACTATAGTTTCCTAAACAGCTCTAGCCAATTAAAACTTCTAAAGCCACATGCTCCAAGATGGCAGCCACCAGCTACATGTGACTACTGAGCACTTGATATGTGGCCAGTACAACTGAGGAACGGAATTATTTTAATTTCATATAATTTATTTTTTTTAAAGATTTTATTTATCCATTTGAGATAGAGCGAGAGAGAGACAGCACAAGCAGGAAGGAGGGGCAGAGGGAGAGGGAGAAACAGGCTCCTTGCTGGCGGGGAGCCTGACGTGGGGCTCGATCCCAGGACCCTGAGATCATGACCTGAGCCAAAGGCAGCTGCTTAACCAACTGAACCACCCAGGTGCCTCTATATAGTTTAACTTAAACTGAAAAACAGATACTCAGTTCAATTATTGGAAACCTTTTAAGTAAGTTGGAAACAATGTGTATATACGAATCTACTTTTTCACCTGTAAATTTTATGAAATCTAAGTACAGATCAAATATTTCCACTGAAAATTTGGCTCTGGATTGAGATGTGCTCTAAGTGTAAGATACACACTGGATTTCAAAGATTTCATATAAGTAGTAGAAATCTCTCAATCATTTTTATATTGATTATATGTTGAAATGATAATATTTTGGACAAGTTGAGTTTGATAAAATATATTATTAAAACTAATTTTTTCTAACTCTTTTTATTCTTAGTAAAAGACCAACTAAAAAATGTAAAATTACATATATAGCTTGTATTACTCTATTAGACCATGCTGCTTCAAGTTATTCAAAGTAACTGCCAATCTCTACTTCCCCTACAATCTGTCCAGTTGGGTCTTCAGATTCTAATGTAGAACTTTATATTAATGCCCTCTACATTTCTATTACTTGGGTCTGT
Source organism: Phoca vitulina (assembly GCF_004348235.1). NCBI lineage: Eukaryota > Metazoa > Chordata > Mammalia > Carnivora > Phocidae > Phoca > Phoca vitulina. The sequence continues at coordinate 20,638,612 of NW_022589728.1, forward strand.
CTGATTTATTATTTAACCAGGCAACATGGTCTTTTGGAATTCTGATCCCTATATTTGTAATCCCCTTCAACTTCATGTTATCCACAAATGTGATAAGTAAACTTCATTTATATTCATCTAAGCCTTTGATTAAAATATGGACAAAGTTGGGGCGCCTGGGTGACTCAGTTGGTTAGGCATCCAACTCTTGGTTTTGGCTCTGGTCATAATCTTGGGGTTGTGGGATCGAACCCCGAGTGGGGCTCCAAGCTCGGCATGGAGTCTGCGTGAGATTCTCTCTCTCCCTCTGCCTCTGCCCCTCCCCCAATCTCTATCGCTCACTGTCTCTCTCAAATAAATAAATAAACCTTTTTAAAAAATGACCCATTAATTAAGCATCACCTTGGCTGTGCTTTTTTTTTTTTTTTAAAGATTTTATTTATTTATTTGACAGAGAGAGACACAGTGAGAGAGGCAACACAAGCAGGAGGAGTGGGAGAGGGAGAAGCAGGCTTCCGGCTGAGCAGGGAGCCCGATGCGGGGCTCAATCCCAGGACCCTGGGATCATGAACTGAGCCGAAGGCAGACGCTTAACGACTGAGCCACCCAGGCGCCCCAGCTGTGCTTTTTTTTTAAGCTAAATAATAATTCAGGTAATTGTAATAGCATACAGCCTGTACTTTTCCATGGTCTACCGTATTGCTCTGATCTGCCCATCTCCTGCCAAAGACATGATGGGTGGAAAGCTCGGGGCAATCGGTGAAGCTCCCAGTCAGGGTCAGGGTAGGCCTGGGGCTGGGAATGAGGCATCTAAGGAGACAAAAAACCGGGCAGTGGCTGAGATAAGCAAGGCAGCAGCTTGAGAGAACAGACCATCCCAAACTGGGTTGGGCTTTCAGATAATCCGGTGACAAGTGCAGGGGCCTCTGGGGCGTGACTGATGGAACGGAGACCTTGAAATAAGCTTGCCAGGGGGGAGGCAGGCATACTGGTTAGAAGTCCAGGGTGAGCCAGTTTTTCCCTTTGCCTCTCAGTTCCCTTTGGCTCCCTTGTCTTAGGGTCAGGGAATCTTAGAGGAATCTGAGACATCCTTTCACTCAAACTTCTAATCTGTTCTGCAGCGTCCCTGCAAAATTGGCCATCTAGTCACTGCGGAACACCTCCACCAGGAGGGGGCTCAGGATTTCACTGGGAAATGTTCCATTTGCCAAAAAAAAAAAAAATTAAGTGTTAAGGATCCTTCCTTAAAATAAGTGGAAATCTGACTCCTTAAAACTTCAACTCACAGTCTTATTTCTGCCTTTTGAATAAACTTAATTATTCTTCAACATAATGGGTACAATTATACACCAAGGTAGTAAGCGACCCTATAATAAATTCTGTTCATATCCAGGCGATCCTGGTACTTTCAGTCATTCTTCATTTGAAACGATTTTGAATTTCTTCACGATCCTGGGTGCCCTCCTCCACCACACAATAGACTAAGCCTATCAACATCCCTCATAAAGTACAGCACCCAGTACTGAATGCAGTACTCCTGCAATGTATTAGCTCCCGTCCTCCTGACACTATCCTTACTCTAAAATAGTCTAATGATGTGAGGCAGTCATATTATACTGTTGACACATTCAGAACTTGCAATCTATTCAAGCACATAGATGATTTTATGCAATGCTATTTATTGCATGTGCACCCCATGCAGCTATGTCAGACAATGCTATTCGATGTGGCACATTGCGGTGCCTGGGTGGCTCAGTTGGTTAAGCATCTGCCTTTGGCTCAGGTCATGATCCCGGGGTCCTGGGATCGAGCCCCACATCGGGCTCCTTACTCCACAGGGAGCCTGCTTCTCCCTCTCCCTCTGCTGCTCCCCCTGCTTGTGTGCTCTCTCCCCTACCCTCTCTCTCTGTCAAATAAATAAATAAAATCTTAAAAACAAAAAAATGTGGCGCATTGTTCCCTGGAATCCAGAAGTGTCCTCAGATCCCTTCGCAACACAATCCCCAGGCGGCCACCAACAGCTGATAGATGCAGCCTATTTGACATCTAGTACCAAGTTAAATCTTCCCCACCCTGTACCTTTGCAGCTGATTTCTATCTGACAAATCAAGGTTTTTACATTAAACTTTGAATTTATTGATAGTGGATTTAACCCAACAACTCCAGTTTCGTTATCTGCATAACATAGTGCTTAACAGAACATCGACGACACCATCCAAATATTTCCCTTCATCTTATTTTTCTTCTAGTATGGCTCCTGATGGTTCCTGGAAATTATCTATTTTATTATCCAATGTATTTATTGAATGGACTCTTATGTTCTCTTTTTAGTCTAAGAGTATTTCCATTTCATATTAAATAAGCTGTTTTTTTAAATTCCTGTGCACTATTTTTCTATGTCCATTTCAATTATAAACTTGTATTGAGATTCTATGGGCTACAAGTAATAGCCGTCAATATGATCCAGAATGTGCAGTGCTCACCACTCTTAAACTAGCCTGACCCTTAATTCATGTCACTAATTTCTTATGGGGGTCAGTAGGCTTCATGATCAACAACTAACATTTTCTTGTTTCATTTTCCTTGTCAAGGAAGCCGTTAGGGCCAGGGCAGAAGACCTGAATCCTTTAAGAGCATAAACGGGTACCAGGTTTTTGTTTTCGGCTGCTGGGTGTCCCATAGGACTGTGCAGCTAAGCTAGCAGAGCATGGAAATGGATTCTGGCTTGGAACTTTTACACTATGTGCAACACACACGCTCAGCAAGGAGGACAAAGAATCATAACATCTTATTCTCCGGTTCCCACAAAGTTGACAGTTGAGGTTCAGTATTCAGTAATATCAGTTCTTAAGAGCAAAGATCTTAAAGATCGTTTGGAAAGTTGTATCTCAGTTCACTGGCAAGGAACAAGTCTTTGGTCCCTGAAGCAGTATTTTAGTCAAATGATGTCCGGATGGCTAAGAATGTGGGTTTTTACACGCTCAGCTTAATGACACTATTACAGAACTCTGTGTCACAAAAGGTCAGAATACATTAAATAGATACTGAGCTGCTGATCAGCCTCCTTTACCCCCACACATGCAAACCAGATATTCTAGTTAACAGAATATGATTCACATAATTTCCTCACCTCTCCCTATCCTTTATCCAGCCACCGTATTATTGGGGACGTGATACCCTGCTAGACAGTCCATACTCTAATTGAAATTACCGAAAGACAACAGTGTGATGAAGTGGTCTGAGCATAGAAGCTGCAAAGAGAGATCCATTTTCCAATCCAACTAGGAGGTTAATGATTATATGCCACTTTGGAAAATCATCACCTCTTTGTTGAAATGAAAACTAAGTCCAAATGCATGTTGCTTTGTGTTGGGTCAGACCCCCTAACCTTTAGAGGGGAGAGGTCAAGGCTTCATTCCCGCTCCACACTTCTACCCCTATAGAGGAGCTCTGAGAAAGGACAAAATAGTGTCTTGCAAGATGCAAAATTCAGAAGTAGTACTAGACAGCAGAACTCTCTGTGGGAGGAGAAACAGAGTTTAAAAGGCCCTGAACCCAAAAACAACTATAGGGAAGAGGGACTTTGGGACCCTCCAGCTGGTGGAGTATTTTCCCCCTAACAGGCCCAGCAGAACCCCCACGGCGCCCAGGTGAAAGGAAGCAAGCCCAGAGCAGGTAGATTCCAGCAGGCTCTTCCTTGGGCCCTAGGACAGAAAGAAAGAAATCTAAGGTTCCCAGACTATCCTCCTCAGCTTAGCAACAGGAAAGACATGACAGGGGTTTTGGGCAACCTTGCAGCAGGAATAAAAAAGAGTATTTGTGGAACGCCTGGGGGGCAGTCGGTTAAGCGTCTGCCTTCAGCTCAGATCCTGATCCCAGGGTCCTGGGCTCCAGTCCCGCATTGGGCTCCCTGCTCAGCGGGGACCCTGCTTCTCCCTCTGCCTGCCGCTCCCCCCCCGCTTGTGCTCTCTCTCTCTCTCTCTCTGGCAAATAAATAAATAAAGTCTTAAAAAAAAAACAAAAAGAGTATTTGCCTGCATCGTCCTCTACCCTCTACCCTGGGAACCAAGCATCCTCTAGGGTCTAGGAAGGAACTTGGATGATGGGATGTGGAAACGTGTCTTCCAAAATGACAGACCTTCTGGAACCAGGCAGCGCTACATTATAGTGAAGAGTAGAATCCTGGTGAGCTGCTCTTCCATCTTGGCTTAGGCTTGTACCGACCGTGTGACCTTGAGCCTCAGCCAACTCATCTATAGAACGGAGATAATAATACTGTCCACCTCAGAGAAGTGAGAATGAAAGGTCTGAAGCTCTCATAAAGAGATTATCAGGAAGTGAGTGCAAAATCCGAGCTCCATAAATATGAGCCATTGTGATTATAATAGAGCTTTTCAAGCTGAGGTTAGAACACACCAATTTGGTGTCAGCATAATCAGGGCCCTTAATTCATATTATAAATACCCACATGGAGCCTTAGAAAGGTGACATTCCATGACAAACACCCTGGGGCAGCCCCCAGAGAGAATATTTAGTAACCGGAGGAAGCTTCTGGGTAAAGTCACAGGGATCTCTAGCTCCACCCTCAGCAGCCCCAGAGCTGCCGCAGCTCAGAACCCAAAACCGAGGAAATGCTAGGGGCTGTTGGTAGAAAAGTGGAAAAACTGCACAGAACTCCTGAGCTTAGGGCACCTGGGTGGCTCAGTTGTTAAGCGTCTGCCTTCGGCTCAGGTCATGATCCCGGGGTCCTGGGATGGAGCCCCGCATCGGGCTCCCTGCTCCGCAGGAAGCCTGCTTCTCCCTCTCCCACTCCCCCTGCTTGTGTTCTTGCTCTTCCTGTCTCTTTCTCTGTCAAATAAATAAAATCTTTAAAAAAAAAAAAAAAATTCCTGACCTTGTGGTGCTTATGTTCTCATGCAGGGAGAGAAACAACAAATAAATAAACCAATGCAAGTATTATGTACAAGGGCGTAAGTATCATGAAGGAAAACAGGCTGCTGGGGTGCTTGGGTCAGGTGGGCTAGGCGTCTCAGAGGACAGACTGAAGCAAGGAACAAATATAGGGTGTATGGGAGATGAGCTCCAGAGAAGCAACACGTGCCAAGGTCCTGAGGCAGAGCACTTGGCCGTCAGTGCAAGGGGAAGCCCCGAGGGCAGGAGAGACGCAGTTAGGGGCACCTCACCACCGCACATGCCTGTACTGTGTGCTTTTTTGTTCTTCATAGTGCTTGTCACCTTTTTTTTTTTTAGAGGTTTTATTTATTTATTTGACACAGATTGAGAGCACAAGCAGGTGGAGTGGGAGAGGGAGAGGGAGAAGCAGGTTCCCCGCTGAGCAGGGAGCCTGAGGCCGGACTCGATCCCAGGACCCTGGGATCATGACCCGAGCCAAAGGCAGACACATAACCAACTGAGCCACCAAGGCGTCCCTGCTTGTCACCTTCTAACAAACTTTAGCTTTCACTTATGTAGCGCATTTATTTTGTACTGTCTCCCCTTGCCAGAACACGAGCTCCCGCAGCACCGGGATCTGTGGGCTGGTGTGGGCTTCACAGGTCTGTCCCAGTCATTGAAAACTGGTCCTACACGGAGCATAGAACACACAATAAATACTTGGTGAACGCAGGGATGGCATGAAGGCCAACATAAAGACGTGGGGTTTGTTCTAAAGGCAATGGGACTTTGGGGAGATTTTGACCAGCAAAATGGCACACTCAAATTCACGTCTGTGATTGCTTTCGCTACTGTGAGAAAAAAAAAAGACCAAGATGGAAGGAAAGAATGGATGATTGAATGAATTTCAGAGTCCATAACTCCTGCTGTTGACAGGGAGGGTTCTCCAGGTGTAATTCAAACTGGCAGCTGCTCTACTCATATTAGGGAGTAGAACAGTATCCTCACTCCATCCCACCCCTGGCCGGTGGCTCAGAGTGACCCAAAAGGAAAGCTGAGAAGACAGCTGCAAGGCAGTGAGGCAGGAGCCCCTCCCAGGAAAAGTCAGGGGACCTCCCGATGCTAGCGGACCCCACTCTGCAGAACTCTGAGCAACCACAGAGGCTGTTCCTGGGGTTGGTGTCTGGAGCAGATCCTGGGAAGCTGCAGAAAAGGAGCCAGAAAAGAACCAGGGTAGCCAAGGGGACCCGGGCTCAACCGACAGAGATGTTTCCTGAGACATGCCCAGCTGCGGATCCCACCAGCTTCCTCGTGAGCAAGTAGAGGTTAATGCCAGAGCCATTCTGTATGGTATTTGTGGTAGAGAAACTCGTGTTTAAGGCAATGGTTTCAGAAAGCAGAGGTCTCACTCAGTCATGTAGTCCAGCCATGCTCAGTTAAACTTTTTTTTTTCAAGTAAGCTCTAAGCCCAACATGGGGCTTGAATTCAGACCCCAAGATCAAAAGTCGAATGCTCCACCAACTGAGCCATCCAGGTGCCCCTCAATTAAACTTTTTTTTTTTTTTAGGATTTTATTTTCAAGTAATCTCTACACCCGACACGGGACTTGAACTTACAACCCTGAGATCAAGTCACATGTTCTATCGACTGAGCCAGCCAGGTGCCCTTCAATTAAACTTTTTGATGTTATTATATAAGGTCCTGAATTAAAGAATCTCTTCAGGTACTGATAAAGTGAACAATCTCATGGAGTGGAGACTAATGAAAATGCCTGTCAAGATTCTCATGGCCGGGGATGCCTGGGTGGCTCAGTTGGTTAAGCATCTGCCTTCCGCTCAGGTCATGAACCCCGAGTCCTGGGATCAAGTCCCACATCGGGCTTCCTGCTCAGCAGGGAGCCTGCTTCTCCCTCTGCCTGCCACGCCACCTGCTTGTGATCTCTCTTTCTCCCTGACAAATAAATAAAATCTTAAAAAAAAAAAAAAAAAAAAAGATTCTGACGGCCAGAGCACAGCACCCCCTAAAGAACAGCACCTTAATAGCATCTGGGGGTGTCACCATGTTCTGCACACTTCCATTTCTAAGTCAGATTATTTTTATTAAACAATTTTACTGGCTTACAGTGTGTGTGATAAAGACCAAATACTCGGTGTGTATTCCATGCGAGGCCACATTCACTGTTTTTCTACATTCATTTTTACGTACATAGAATGACTGTTTCACCTTGTTTCCTATCAACATTTGCTCTCATCAAGTGAGCAACTCATCTGCATAGTTGTCCACACATACAGAGAGGAACGGGTGAAGTTCTTCCTCTTCAAAATGTACCTGTATTTTTTCTTGGCCTCTCAGCTTCTGGTTTCCTCTTGTGGATTCTATAATTCTAGGCAAGTGATATTTTACATTTCCTAAAGCCTCTTAAAAGCTTGAAGTTTGGTAAATTAGACAGTATCATCTTTCTCCTTTGGAAGAAGAAACTGCAGTCTTGTCTTTTCCCTAAATCATTTTAGGGGTCATTAATTGAATAGATAATGTCTCTCAGCAAAGACTGAAGGGCCATTTACCATTTTCAACCTGACAACTAGCCGTGATCACAAGACAGTGATATGGAGAGAGAGGACACCAAGCTTTTATGAAGAGCTCAGGCCTGGCTGGGATTAGAAGGCTACATGATTTAGCCTCTTACTCCGCCCTTACACACAACATAAGTGAGGCGACTACCAATCTTTTCACTAGAATGAATCTTTGTTTTAACTGGAAATTCTGAATATCAAGAAATCTACTGGTATGATGGTTTGGTTTTAGAAAAGCAGAGGATGGGGCGCCTGGGTGGCTCAGTCGTTAAGCGTCTGCCTTCGGCTCAGGTCATGATCCCAGGGTCCTGGGATCGAGCCCCAAATCGGGCTCCCTGCTCCGCGGGAAGCCTGCTTCTCCCTCTCCCGCTCCCCCTGCTTGTGTTCCCCCTCTCGCTGTGTCTCTCTCTCTGTCAAATAAATAAATAAAATCTTAAAAAAAAAATAAAAGAAAAGAAAAGCAGAGGATATGCTTGCTCTTTGAGATTCAAGAATGAGCAAGATGAAAGGCCAAAGATCTCATCCCAAATACCCACCCCTTGTGCCCTTGACTGTGTCCATGTTTTTTAGTAAAGGCACCAGGGGCATTTAACTGCCTTTCTAGCCAGGAATAGGGAACTCGGGTCTCTCGGAGAACAACTCTGCAAGTGACTAGATCAGTAGAATCAGAGGAGAGAAAGCCACTCTCCTTCGAAAAGATGTCAAATGAACAGAAAAAAAGAGTTTCAGTCAGCTCCGGATGCTGAGCGCTTGGAATAAAATACGGCTCCATATCAAATCACCCTGCAGCACCCCTTCCCTTACTGCCCCTTCAATAACCTTTGATTGTCTGATGAGACTATATGCTTCACTGCATCGAAAGAATCACCATGGGCAGGGAAGCTGCAACCACCACTGGAACGGTCAGTTTCTTCCATCACAGGGGAGCTAGCATATCCTTTAAAAAAAAAAAAAAAATCATGGTAGGGGCGCCTGGGTGGCTCAGTCGGTTGGGCGTGTGCCTTCGGCTCAGGTCATGATCCCAGGGTCCTGGGATCCAGCCCGGTGTCCGGCTCCCTGCTCAGCAGGCAGTCTGCTTCTCCCTCCCTCTGCTCCTCCCTCCATTTGTGCGTTCTCTCTCACTCGTTCCTCTCAAATAAATAAAACTTCAAAAAAAAAAAAAAATCATGGTAAAATACACATAACATAAAATTTACCATTTTAACCATTTTTAGGTGTACATTTCAGTGACATTAAGTACATTCACACTGGTGTGCAACCAACACTGCCATCCATCTCCAGAATTTTTTTGTCATCCCAAACTGAAACCCTGTACCCATTAAACACTAACTCCCCATCCTCCCTTCCCCCAGCACCTGGTATCCACCATTCTACTTTTTTTTTTTTTTTAAAGATTTTATTTATTTATTCATGAGAGACAGAGATAGAAGCAGAGGCAGAGGGAGATGCAGACTCCTCGCAGAGCAGGGAGCCCGACGCCGGGCTCCATCCCAGGACCCTGAGATCATGACCTGAGCCAAAGGCAGACGCTTAACCAGCTGAGCCACCCAGGAGCCCCTACCATTCCATTTTCTGTCTCTAGAAATTTATCTACTCCAGAAACCTCATGTAAGAAGAATCACACAATATTTTTCCTATTGTGACTGGTTTATTTCACTGGTTCATCCATATCATAGCATGTGTCAGAATTGCCTTCCTTTTTAAGGTGAATAAAATTCTACTGTATGTAGATACCACATTTTGCTTATCCATTCATTCGTCAATAGAAACTTGGGTAGTTTCTGGGGCGCCTGGGTGGCTCAGTCAGTTAAGCATCCAACTCTGGATTTCTGCTCAGGTCATGATCTCAGGGTGGTGAGATCGAGCCCTGCATCACGCTCTGCACTCAGCAGGGAGTCAGAGCCTGCTTGAGATTCTCTCCCTCTCCTTCTGCCCCTCCCCCTGCTTTTGTGCACACTCACTCTTTCTAAAATAAATAATATTTTAAAAAAAGAAAGAAAGAAACTTGGGTAGTTTCTGCCTTTGGCTATTGTGAATAATTCTGCTAGGAACATGGATGTACAAATACTTGTTTGAGTCCCTATATTCACTTCTTTTGGCTGTATACCCAAAAGTGAAATTACTGGATCATATGATAATTCTGTGTTTAATTTTTTGAGGAGCCACCATACTGTTTTGCACAGTGACTACACCATTTTACCTTCCCACCAGCAATAGCACATCCTCTTCATGCCTACCTTATCAATATATTAACAATGCCTTGCCTCCAAATATCACCATTTTTAAATTCTACCTGTTATCTGTCACGTTAGAGTACAAGACACAGAGGCAAGCAATGGACTTCAGTGAAATTTTCCCCTTAGGAGGATAGTCCACAATTGGCACATTGTTGGCTTGGGTGAAAAGATTTTGACCTAGTGTTATAAAAGCACAAAACGAGAAAGAGAAATCCTTCCGGTTGCAGCAGAAAGCCTGTTGGACACACATACTCCCCATCTTCCTTCATCTTCTTCAAGATAGAGTCAAGGGCTCTGATACCAAGTCATGAACAGAGCTCCCCAGTATAAAGTGGGGGGGAGGGCTTTACTAGAGAGAGGATGAGATGATGCAGAGATCTGAACTAGCTCCCCCCAAGACTCTTCCTTTCCCACCAGGGAGGTGAGCACTTCCCATCACAGCCAGGGTGGATTCCTCGGGGAAGTTCCTATCCATGCCTAAACAGTGAGGATCAAAGGCAGTTCTTGGAGGTTAACTAACTATCCAGGGCAAAAGCCAAAGTCAGATTTTAAGAACTTAAACTTGTTTCAAAAGGTCTGTTTCTCTTGGGAATCGTTAACACAAAAGTAGAGATGGAAGGATACAGAAAACCCATCAGAGAGGGGAGAGGATTAAAGCCTGTTATGGGTTGGATTGTGCCCTCCAAAAAGATAGAGTAAAGCACCGCCCTCCCCTCACTTGTGAATTTGACCTTATTTGGAAACAGTCTTTGCAGATCTCATCAGGTTAACATGAGATCATTAGAAGAGGTCCCTGGTTCCATAAGGGGGGAGATAGCCATGTGAAGACAGAAGCAGAGATGGAAGTTATGTCAAGGAACAGCTGGGGCCACCAGAAGCTGGAGGGTCCCTCCCCTGGAGGTTTTGGAGCCAACCTGTCCGTGCCAACATCTTGATTTTGGATTTGTAGCCTCCAGAACTGTGAGAAAATCAATTTCTGTTGTTTGAAGCCACCCAATTTGTGAGAGTTGGTTACAACAGCCCTAGGAAACTAACCTAGAGTCTAATACCTAGAAATCACAGCCAACAACACATGTCCCTGCCACCATCGTTTCATATTGATTATGAGGATTGTGAGCAGAGAAGGTTTTCTTAAGGAAATGATTGCCTGTCATATCAGATTCCCCTAAGTGTTTACAGACTTTTAAGTCACAACCTTAGTTAATGAAAATTTCTCTGGCTGGAAAGTTTTCTTTTTGGTACATAGACACTTTTTTTATTTTATTTTATTTTTTTTTAAGATTTTATTTATTTATTCATGAGAGACAGAGAGAGAGACAGAGGCAGAGGGAGAAGCAGGCTTCCCGCGGAGTAGGGAGCCCGATGCGGGACTCGATCCCAGGACCCTGGGATCATGACCTGAGCCGAAGGCAGACGCTTAACCGACTGAGCCACCCAGGCATCCCCATAGAAACTTTTTTAAAAAAAAGATTTATTTATTTATGGGGTGCCTGGGAGGCTCAGTCGGTTAAGCATCTGTCTTTGGCTCAGGTCATGATCAGGCCCAGAGCCCCATCCTTAGACTCCCTGCTCAGCGGGAGTCTGCTTCTTCCTCTCCCTCTGCCCCTCCCCACTGCATGCTTGCACTCTCTCTCTCTCTCTTTAAAATAAATAGATACATCTTTTAGAGAGAGCGAGCGAGCGAACGTGTGCGTGCAAGAGCAGGGGGAGGGGCAGAGGGAGAGAGAGGGAGAGAATCTCAAGCAGATTCCCCCCTGAGCACAGAGCCCAACACCAGCTTGATCCCAGCACTCTGAGATCATGACCTGAGCTGAAATCAAGAGTCAATGCTTAACCCACAAGCCACCCAAGCACCCTGGTACATACACATTTCTAATCCCTTGATTCATTTTCATATGTAAATTATAAGCCCAATACTGTTCAGATGTTCCTGAGTCAGACCGACACAAAGTTGGGAGTGATTTATTATGAAAAAAGGAAAGTAAATGGATTCTACATTCACTTTCTTTCTCCTTATGGTACAACTTTGCTGGGGGATCTTACACAGATGGTTTCAGAAGCTCATTAGGCTTTCCATAATCCCCCTGTGCTTCCTAAAAGGTCATTAAAATTTTTCAGGCATTCCTTTCCGTAGTCAGGAGGATCTGAAAACCTGTCCATTGCCTATCAGCTCTTTGAAATACAAGAGAATGCAGCCCCCCATTTCCCACATGTGAAAAAAAGTGTCATAGGTGTTATTGCCTATCTATCTCCTCCACGTTGTCTGCTTCTTGAAAGCAGTGAAGACACCAGTGCAAAAAGCATGAAACACCCACCGAACGAGAGTTCTGATGCGCTCATTGCTAGGAATGACTGAAATTAATTGACTAATAGTCTTTGTATTCCGTGAGGTTGGTGAGAAGAAAATTGGAATGGCAGTACAAAATCTAACAAAATCAGAAGGCAGAGGGAAGTACAGCACCAGAGACATTTTTATTATTCTTCACACTCTTGCACAGGATGCACACACACCATGAGGAGGGAAAGTGCCACACTTTCTCTGCTTCTCCCTCTGACCCTCCCCCCTCTCATGGCTCTCTCTCTCATTCTCTCTGTCGCAAATAAATAAAATAAAAAACAAAAAATTTATAAGATTTTATTTATTTGTCAGAGAGAGAGCACAAACGGGGGAGCGGCAGGTAGAGGGAGAAGCAGGCTTCCCGCTGAGCAGGGAGCCCGATGCGGGGCTCGATCCCAGGACACTGAGATCATGACCTGAGCCGAAGGCAGACGCCTAACCAACTGAGCCACCCAGGTGCCCCAAATAAAATCTTTTTAAAAAAAAATAAATAAATGACAAATGAATTTACCCTTTGACCTGGCAATCCCACTTTTGGGGATTTCCCTCAAGATACACTTACATAGGTTCCATTCGTATCTGCATTATTATAATAATAATATTGTTATATTACTATAAAACTATTTATATCTGCATTATTTATAATAGTAAAAGGTGAAAACAATGCCAGTGCCCATCTATAGGAAACTTTTAAATTAACACCTTCACACAATGAAAAGAATGGGGAAGCTTTATATACATGGATGTAGAAAAATCTCCGTGATACATATCGTTACTTTTTTTTAAGGTGCAAAACAATCACAATATGGTGGTATTAAACTATGTGCATAAATTCTTTGATACTTCTCCCTTCAAGAATCGGAGCAGGAGCGCCTGGCTGGCTCCTTTGGTGGAGCGTGTGACTCTCAATCTCGGGGTTGTGAGTTTGAGCCCCACAATGGGTGTAGAGATTACTTAAAAATAAAGTCTTTAAAAGAAAAAAAAAAAAATAGAGTGTGCCTGAGTGGCTCAGTCAGTTAAGCGTCTGCCTTTGGCTCAGGTCATGATCCCAGGGTCCTGAGATCGAGTCCCTCATCAGGCCCCCTGCTCGTTGGGGAGTCTGCTTCTCCCTCTCCCATTCCCCGGGCTTGTGTGCTCTCTCTCCGTCAAATAAATAAATAAAATCTTTTTAAAAAAAGAAAAAGAAAAGAAAAAAATAGAGTGGGAGCCAAGCCCTGTCTCTTTGAGTGTGGGCTGGGCTCAGCCAAGAGGAGCAGAAGTCGTGATGAGTGTCTGCAGAGACCAGGTCATAAAAGGCACTATGGCTTCGTCCTTGCTCTTCCTCTTGAATCACACGTTCAGGGGAACCCAGCTGCTATGCCGTGAGGACGCTTCGATGGTCCCGTGTGGCAAGGAACTCGGGCCGTCTGCCAACAGCCATGGGAGTGAGCCATCTGCTTGGAAATGGATCCTCTACCCATAGTCACACTTGCAGATGACCGCGGCCCTGGCCAAGGCTTGACAGAGACCTCCTGTGAGACCCTGAGCCAGAACTGCTCAGCCAAATCAATCCTGGATTGAGAGCTCTCAGAAACTAGGAGATAATACGTGTTTGTTGCTCTACAATGCTAAGTTTTCTTTTTGGCTGGGGGCGGGAGGGGGCAGGGGTAGTGGAATTTGTCAGGCAGCAGTAGCTAAATAATGCAACAGTGTTTATAGCAGGCTATAGTTTGCATAGTAAAGGAGAAAAATAATATATAATTGTATTTTCTTGTTTTTTTTTTTTTAAGATTTTTTATTTATTTGACACAGAGAGAGAGGGGGAGAGAGGGAGAGAGCAAGCACAAGCAGGGGGAGGGGCAGAGGGAGAAGCAGGCTCCCCGCTGAGCAGGGAGCCCGACGCGGGGCTCGATCCCAGGACCCTGGGATCATGACCCGAGCCGAAGGCAGCCGCCTAACCAACTGAGCCACCCAGGCACCCCTGTATTTTCTTGTTTTTGCAGTAAAGAAACACTGTCATGGGACCCAAGCATTAACAAAAATGCTGCTTACCTATAGAAAAGCTTAGTGGAATGGGGAACAAGATAAATGGGAGTAAGAAAGAGAACACGATTTCTCAAGTTATACCTTTTGTTTATCCTCTTCTATTTTCACCATTAAGTTCTTGCATATTAACATATTTTTAAAATAATTGTTTTAAAAAAGTAAAATTTTTAAAAAGGACTACCATAGAAAAAACATTTCCTGCATTTAATAGTTATCATGAGTGCTCATCCAGTGTCAGTCTGGCCTTGGATTGTCACTATCAGAAGATATGATATGATCCAAAAAGCATCATAAAAGAAAGGTTGGCAGATTGCTAGGGAAAAGATAAAAGATATTGCAAGAATGTTCTGAAATGTTTGTTTGTTTGTTTTTTAAGTATTCGCCACACCCAACGTGGGGCTCAAACTCACAACCCCGAGATCAAGAGTCGCATGCTCTACTGATTGAGTCAGCCAGGCGCCGCAAGAATGTTTCTGTTGTTAAGTGGTATTCAGCTAATTCATTTCTTTTTGCATGAATATTGGAAAAGATGTGAGCAGACAAGGAAGACATTTTAGGTCTTGGCTAATAACTTTTAAGTATTCTTAATAAAAGTGCTATACTCTTGCACAACGGACCCTTCTTGTACTGTCTGCCAAGTGGCTCACTGTTTTATGAGGGTGGGATGAGTGCCCTCTGTCCATACTCTTGGTTATAGGAACGGCTCCCTCCAGGTCTAAGGAAGGACCCAACCTTAACCTGGTCTTGGCTGAATAGTCCCATCTGGAGCCTGGCTCAAACTGTGGCAATCATCCTTTCTTCTTTGGAAACCCTTGTGCACCACTGGTGGGATTGCAAATTGGTGCAGCTACTATGGAAAACAGTATGGAATCTCCTCCAAAAATTAAAAATACATGGGGCGCCTGGGTGGCTCAGTCGTTAAGCGTCTGCCTTCGGCTCGGGTCATGATCCCGGGGTCCTGGGATCGAGCCCCGCATCAGGCTCCCTGCTCAGCGGGAAGCCTGCTTCTCCCTCTCCCACTCCCCCTGCTTGTGTTCCCTCTCTCGCTGTGTCTCTCTCTGTCAAATAAATAAAATCTTAAAAAAAAAAAAAAAAAAATTAAAAATACAACTACCATATGATCCAGCAATTCCACTTCTGGGTATATACCTGAAGGAAATGGAGTCACTATGTTGAAGAGATATCTGTGCCCCCATGTTTACTGCAGTATTATTTACTTACAACAGCCAAGACATGGAAACAACCTAAGTGTCCATCAACAGATAAATGGACAAAGAAAATGTCTCACACGCGCGCGCGCGCGCACACACACACACACACACACACACACACACACACACACAGAGGAATACTATTCAGCCATTAAAAATAAGGAAATCCTGCCATTTGTGACAACATGGATGGATCTTGAGGGCATTATACTAAGTGAAATAAGTCAGAGAAAGAGAAATACTGTATGATATCACTTATATGTGGAATCTAAAAACAACAACAAAAGAACTCATAGAAAGAGATAAAATTTGCAGTTACCAGAGGCAGAGGGAGGGGAAGGGTAGATTGGATGAAGGTAAGCAAAAGGTACAACTTTCAGTTACAAGATAAATAAGTACTGGGATGTAATGTACAATATGATGACCATAGCTAACAGTGCTATATGGTATATTTGAAAGTTTCTAAGGGAATTAATCCTAAGAGCTTTCATCACAAGGAAAAAAAAATTTTATTTTAAATCAATACAAGATGACGGATGTTAACTTATCGTGGTAATCACTTCACAACATATATCAGTCAGGTCGTTTGCTGTAAACCTGAAACTTATACAGTGCTGTGTGTTAATTATATCTCAATAAAACAGAATAAAAACAATCAAATTAAAATTTAAAAGAAAAGATTAAGCTAGGATTTTTTTTTAAGCTAGGATCTTAATTTTTTTTTTTTTAAAGATTTTATTTATTTATTTGACAGAGAGAGGCACAGCGAGAGAGGAAACACAAGCAGGGGGAATGGGAGAGGAAGAAGCAGGCTTCCCGCAGAGCAGAGAGCCCGATGCGGGGCTCGATCCCAGGACCCTGGGATCATCACCTGAGCTGAAGGCAGATGCTTAACCAACTGAGCCACCCAGGCGCCCCTTAAGCTAGGATTTTTAAAAAAAATAAAATAAAGAATCCTTTCCTCCTTTATACATGCTTGGGACCCAAAGAGAGAGTTCATCTCTCTAGGTAGCTGGACCTATAGCAACTAAATTCAGACCTGAGGTAGCCCTGTCATACCCTGACATGTAGACAGAGAGTCAAGGAGAGAGACTGCAGAAAGAGATCAATCTAGGGGAATATGGATAAGCTCTAGTTTCTGGTCTAGGTTCCCGTGAGGTTTACCTGTGTCTTTACAATGAATTCTAGTTTGAGCCAGTTTCTGCACTTGCCATCCTAAGAATTTTAGCCAATACTCTGTGTAAATTCTTAAATAGAGCTGATAGAGCCAAAAGCCATAGAAGCAGTTCTTTCTGTTAATTCCTTCCTTCCTATAATTTATGCCTTTTATGAATTTAGGAACCTTATTTGAGAAATGTTTATTGAATACCTACATGTACAAGACCTCCATAGTGTGATTAGAAACTAATGATGTCGGGATGCCTGGGTGGCTTAGTCGGTTAAGCGTCTGCCATGTCTGCCTTGGGCTCAGGTCAGGATCCCAGGGTCCTGGGATTGAGCCCTGCCTCTGGTTCCCTGCTGAACCTGCTTCTCCCTCTCCCCCTGCCCCTCCCCACCGCTCGTACTCTCTCTCTGTCTCTTGCTCTTCTCTCTCTCAAATAAATAAATAAATCTTAAAAAAAAAAAAGAAACTAATGATGTCATTAATATTTGGCAATAAAATACGAGAATTTTAACACAGCACTGCCACCCACTTAAAGGAAAAGAATTTCAAAGGTTTAAAAATCATAATATAAGGATGCCTAGGTGGCTCAGTCGGTTAAGCGTCTGCCTTCGGCTCAGGTCATGATCCCGGAGTCCTGAGATGGAGTCCCGCATCAGGCTCCCTGCTCAGCAGGAAACCTGCTTCTCCCTCTGCCTGCCACTCCCTCTGCTTGTGCTCGCTCGCTCTCTCTCACACATAAATAAATAAATAAAATCTTTTTAAAAAATCATAATATATAGGGGTGCCTGGGTGGCTCAGCCGTTAAGCGTCTGCCTTCGGCTCAGGTCATGATCCCAGGGTCCTGGGATCGAGACCCGCATCGGGCTCCCTGCTCAGTGGGAAGCCTGCTTCTCCCTCTCCCACTCCCCCTGCTTGTGTTCCCTCTCTCCCTGTGTCTCTGTCAAATAAATAAATAAAATCTTTAAAAAAAAATCATAATATATAAAGTTAACTATACTAGAATTAATTTTTTTAAATTTTTAACCCAATTTCTTTTTTTTTTTATTTTATTTTTAAGTAATCTCTATACCCAACATGGAGCTCGAACTTACAACCCCAAGATCAAAAGTTGGATGTTCTACCAACTGAGCCAGCTAGGCACCCCTTAAAAACCCAATTTCTATAATGAAAAATATATATATACATCCTGTAAAGCTACAGATTCAAAATTAAATTGTTGAGATGACAGCAACTTTAGAACATATGGAGGTCAAACTTCCCCTCAATATAGATTTTTTTATTTTATTTTTAAGTAATCTCCATACCCAATGTGGGGCTCAAACCCACAACCCCAAGATCAAGAGTTGCAGTTCCACTGACTTAGCCAGCCAGGAGCCCCGCAAAATAGATTTTTTTATTTTTACAAAAAAAAAAAAGAAAAAAACCATAGCATATAAAAATGCATTATATATTATTTACTATTATATATGAAATATGTTGTGAGTGTGTGTGGATGGATAGATAAATAATCTTCAGTTACTTAAAAAAACAAACAAACATGAGTATGGAAAATCCAATGTTCCAATCTGGAGCTGTTTTTGGTATGGCTGCAAGGTCGAAGGAATCTAATCAATGTCATTCATATGCACCAGACCTCCCTGACTGACATGCACAGAGGTAATTATTACCTCCTCTCTGCCCGCGTTGGGAAGTTAACTCCCAAATCTCTTGTTCCTCTATCCCATGTAAGAACTTTTCTCCCAATCTTGGTTAGAAGTTTTCTTTTCTTTTTTTTTAAAGAAAGTTTGGTTTGTTTTTTTTTTAATTTCATTTTTCAGTAATCTCTACACCCAACGTGGGGCTCGAACCATAACCCTGAGGTCAAGAATCACATGCTCCATCAACTGAGCCAGCCAGGCATCCTCAGACAGTTCTCTAATTCTAAATTCATTATTTCTCCAAATTTTAAAATTGAATTAAAAAAAAGTTTAGTATTGTTTTCTGTATGGTTCATTAAATCGCATCAACCTAATTTCAAACGTACCTTCTTATAGAACAATGTACTGTTTCATCTAGAACCAACAAATCATAAAGATGCCCATAACCATGGTTGGATGTCTTTGTCTTATAATTGCATCCTATTGGTCACCAGGAGAAAGGACAGAATATAAGTATGAATAAATTGATTTTTTTTTAAAGATATTTTTTATTTATTTATTTGACAGAGAGATAGAGAGCCCAAGTAGGCAGAGTGGCAGGTAGAGGGAAAGGGAGAAGCAGGCTCTCTGCTGAGCAGGGAGCCCGATGCGGGGCTCGATCCCAGGACCCCAGGATCATGACCTGAGCTGAAGGCAGCTGCCTAACCAACTGAGCCACCCAGGCGCCCCGAATAAATTGATTAATTAATGTGACACTTATTAGAACTTCCAATATGGTAGTATGTTGGTTAAAGATATATAATAAGAAGAATGCCATCATTATCTCATTTAATTTTCATAGCAATCCCATGAGGTAAATGTTATACATATTTATACATATATAAACATACATATGTATACATATATACATATACATATGTTATAACATATACAAATGTTATACAGAAGAGGAAATTGAGCCAACTTTTGCTTAAGGTCACAGTTAATAAGCCCAGTGTGTCTCTGTCCAAGACCATGTGTTTTCTACTTTGTTCCAATGGCTTCTTGGTTTTCAAAAGTTTGAACTAATAGAAAACTAAGAAAACTATGAATAAAAATACATGGGGTGAGTATATAGCAAAGGAGTTGTAGTGTTTGCAGTATTACATAGAAAGGTCAAATTGTTACCTTGGGGAAGACGATAGTGAAGAGAAGCTAGGCAGGATGTATGAGCTCAGTCTTCAGGGAAAAGGATTACCCAATTCAGTCGGGCCAGGAGCAAGGAGTTTGTATTTCAACCCACAAAAATGACATGAGCACATACACAGCCCAGATCATTCCACAAACCTCCAGTCAGTGCATTCATCTGGAATGATGGACATTTGCCATGGTCAAGGGTAGGGGCCAGATCCTAAAGTGACCTGTAAGCTCACTAAAAAGTGTGAAATGTGTTCTGAATGCAGTGGGGGGAATCTCAAAGGAAAACTGAAAGCAGAGACTTGATCTGGGTATGCTTTGGAAAGTCCTTCATGAGGCTCTGAGTTAGAGGTGATTAGAAGTTGGAACGGGGCAGGACCTGGTGCCCAACTGGACGTAGAGGACAAAGGAAAGAGGAGTCCAGGGTCCTGGGTAACTCCCAAGTTTCTAGTGATGCCATTAAGTGACAGTAGAGAATTCAGTAGGGACAGTTAGTTGGGGAAGGAATTCAACTTGAGATACAGAGAGTATGCATTTGGAAATAATAGGTTTAGATCTTAGGAGAAAGATCTGGCTGGAACTATAGAATCACCAGTGATAGAGAAAACACAGAAGGGTGAATTCACTCAAAAAATAAGAGAAAAAATGGGGCGCCTGGGTGGCTGAGTCGTTGAGCGTCTGCCTTCGGCTCGGGTCGTGATCCCGGGGTCCTGGGATCGGGCCCCACATCGGGCTCCCTGCTCAGTGGGAAGCCTGCTTCTCCCTCTCCCATTCCCCCTGCTTGTGTTCCCTCTCTCGCTGTCTCTCTCTCTGTCAAATAAATAAAATCTTTAAAAAAAAAATAATAATAAGAGAAAAAAAAGGCTAAGGACCAAGCCAACAGTGACCTCACACAATGAGCACGTGTCCAGCGCTAGAGCCTGATACGCTGGGCACTCTATCCCAGCTCTGCCACAAGACATAACTGTGACAATCAAATGAGAAACAACATGCCTGTCCCCAAGCAAATACTCAGTAAATGTTGGTTGTTATACTCTCTACTGGGAAACACCTCAATGTTTTCACAAGTTCATGAATGTGTAACTTTCATATCTAATAATATATATCCTATTATACCATATAATAATAATAATAATAATAATAATAATAATAATAAGCAGCTTGCTTCTATTAAGCACTTGCTAGATTTCAAAGACTGTGCTGGGCATTTTGCATTTGTCTCTTCAATTTGCATAACATTTCACTCATATAGTATTATGTTTATTATTCCCACCTTACAGATGAAAAAACTGAAGCATTGAGAGGTTAATTTACTTGCTCAAGGTCGTACATTCATTATAAGCACAAAGCCGAGGATGGGAGAAGGAAGAAGGCCTTGGCCCAGCACAAAAGCTAGGAAAGGAATAACAAAGCCTGCTCTGTGTGTTCCTCATCTACCACCCTCCCCCGCCACCATCATTAGGAAATTTCTATACATGTAAAATGTCACTGAGACTTGCCCTATGTAGAAGTACTAGGTAAAATCATAGCCCCACAGTCCTAACCAAGAGGATAAAGGATCACCAAACGTAACAAAGTAGAAAGTACTCTTCTTGAAACTTTCTCTTAAGACATGATTTCATGTTTATCTTGCCCCTTTAAATAAAGTAACAAAAGATAAATTGTGAATGTTTAGACTATATCTGGCACACTGTAATTATATTCGGGAGACAGAACATGATTGGAATACATGAATATTATAAGAATAAATTTCAAAATGTTTCACTTAACTCCATTTATCTGCTCCCCATCAGATCTACAAATGGTACAATTCTGTGTTCCACAGTGCTATCTTAACTACAGAATCTACTGCAACTCTTAAGTAAGCATTTACAAACCCCACATAATTTCTTCTTTTTCCTCCATTGCCTTATGACTTGAGTGACTACTGATGTAAGTTAAAGATTTTTTAATTACTTCTTTTTCTTGCATATTTATTTGCATTCCTAAATTTACTTAACAAAAGATTTTCTTATTTGCATAGATCAATCTTAAATGCAAAGCCTATAGAATATACTTGCAAGTAGACAATAGCTCCATGGGGTTAAGGTATTAGAGCATGACTACCTCGCATTGTTTAAATGATGAGCTAAGTGCTTCGTTTTAACCTAAATAGAGACCCCACTAGCACAAAGAACCAGAGTCAGTCGTGGGTCCCTGCAACATCTTTACATGATACAATGAGATGAAAAACTCTGAAACTCCCTAAAGGTTTTAAAAACTCCTCCCACCCACCCCCCAAAAATCATCTGTATCCCTCATTCCTAACCACACTGCAGCAACTGCAATTATTTTAACACATATAATTAGACTTATTAGGTAATAGTGTTTGGGGCCGGGTCTTTCCTAAAGGAGCAGACAAGTCCACTCTGTAGGTTATTAACTAAGTGGGTCTATATGCCGTAAAGTCCATTCTTACCTTTTTATTTTTTCATAAGACATTCATCAATGAATGGATTAATAGGATCACAAAGGAAAAGTGAAGCATTTATGTGCAATAATTTATCCTGTATAAGAATGATTAATTGACAGATTCTACTGAATGCCAAAATCTAACCTTCAATTTTATTCTTAAACTGCAGCAGCTTAGTAAAGACGTTATAAACAATTTTAGAAGTCCACAGAGAGAAAGCCTCGGAAAGCATACCTTGAACTTAAGATTCAATGGTTAGGATTTCCAATTCTTTTTTTTTTTTTAATGTTTTTATTTATTTGAGAGAGAGACAGAGATAGCGACAGAGATAGCTACAGAGAGCATAAGCAGGGAGGAGAGGGAGAAGCAGGCTCCCCGCTGAGCAGGGAGCCCAAAGCGGGGCTCGATCGGATCCCAGGACCCCAGGATCATGACCTGAGCCAAGGCAGACACTTAAACCAACTGAGCCACCCAGGTGCCCCTCTTTTTTTTTTTTTAGATTTTATTTTTAAGTAATCTCTACACCCACCATGTAGAGCTCAAACCCACAACCCCAAGATCAGAAGTCGCATGCTCTACCGACTGAGCCATTCAGGCAGCCCTCCAATTAATTCTTTAGGAAACTTGGTGAACTTATTCACTTATTCATAATCTACCCTAGTTTTCTGATTAAAATGGAAACACTTGTGCTAATCCTACTCAAAAAATATTGGGGTAAGGAGTTATGTCACACACACTTCTGTAATATTTGAGTTTTATATGATGAGCACATAGTACTTCGCAATCATACAAAACAACAATTTTCAAAATTAAAAAAAATATCTTGATAAGTGTACCTGGCTGGCTCAGTCGGTAGAACTGGCACTCTTGATCTTGGGGGCGTGAGTTCAAGCCCCACATTGGGTATAGAGCTTACTTAAAAATAATAACAATAAAAAATATTTTGACAAAATCTGGACTTTCACTACTTTTTTCAAGAAAGAAAGAGGAATGTATGCAGGATGCAGGCTATCTTTCAGTTCATCTATTCTACGAAATGTGTGGTTACTATTTGCCCTTTACAAGATTTCTTTGAGGCACACCTTCCCAGATACCTGATTTTTCATTTAATTACCTCACATCTTACCTCCATGCTCTTCCAAAATGTTGTGCTAGACAGAAACATCGTGTCTGAGTTTTTTTCCTGCACCATGTACAAAACTGAATCTGAGTGTCTCCTCTCTCCTCAGTGGACAAAAACTAAGTCTGTAAATCTTGAAAGAAGGCATGAAGAAGTAGTTTTGAAAACAGAACTTTGATTTGATTACATGTTTTTCTTTAACTCTGATTGCCTTTGCCTAGTGGCTTGTACGTTTGATTTATATCTAATTTCCTGTTTGACTATTCACTATATTTACCCAATATTAACACAAAGACTTCAGGAAGTATTGAAAACTTTGTAAAGCCAATTTGTGCTGTCAATTAAAACGAATTTCCAATACTTATTTGTCTCCCTCTGTCATGAATTTGAACTTCTCTGCCTAAAGATCCTGCAAAGAACATTTGTCCTTTCCCTTTCGTTAAATTAATTCCTTCACGTTACCTGTGCGTACTGTACACCGTAAAACAATAATTAACATTTTCACGCATGCTCCTTCTCTCGCCCGCCAACCTGAGTTGTGCATTCTAAACTTTTTCCTAGGTCTGCGGCAACGAATGGAAATGTTTATCTCTACATGCATACCAGGTTACCATAAATTCTCTGGCCAATGTTTATATGCCAAGAAGCCAGGCACAGAAAGAAGAATCATGACAACACACTGAAGCTGTAGGCTTTCACAAATACATTGCTGATAAATGTCAGTAACCCAGTTTTCACACTCCGCATTTCTCTCCACGAAAGTTATTTTAATTGCACGCGAACACACGCACAGGACTATGCCTAGAGTAAATTAGCGTTTTGTCCCTTGAAAGAAGGAAGCTAAGAAGCTAAGAGGTAATGAGTTTTACTAACTCTCATAATGTCTGCAAAGTAGCGCAGCATCAAAGTATCGGATCCCCTTTTAGTCTCTCCCCGAAGACCTACTTACAGAAGCAAGCGCATCAATGCGTCATTGATCAGCAGAATGCCGGCGGATGCATTCCGCTTCCAGGCAGAAGCTCGGGTTCTGCCCCTTTGCCGCGGCCGGTAATGAACCCACGCAAACACGCCAGGCGCCGCGCAGAAACCAGCGACACCCGTTTCCAACGTGTGTTCAGCGCTGGTTTGCAACTGGAGCTCCTTTCCCTGTCGACACTACGTTCCCTGTCGACACTACGTTACCACAGTTGTGAGGTTCCCTGGCTAGGACAGATAAACTTCCTAAGTCCTGCTGATAATTTGCAATGAAAAGAACTGAAAGATAATGCAAAGCAAAAATGAAATTAAAGCTTTGAAAACAACGAGTAAGAAATTGGTTTATTTATCAGTAATTCTTGTGCGGGAGAAAAACACAAGTGACTTCGGCGGATTTGTTCAGGAGGTTCGGCGGCGGGCTAGTCAGTTTTAGTAAGCGTTCTCCAGTTAGCGTATTTAATTAAGTAGGGCTCGCCTTTTCTTTGCCACAGATGAATCGTATCAGTCACGATGAGCAAGTACCTTCACCGGTAGTTAACCAATTCAGTTTCAAAATGAAGCCATGGGACTGGACTCCGTGGTTGTCAGGGTGGGGTTCCCAGACCAGCGGCACTTGCCGCTGGGATCTGGCTAGAGATGCAAATATTCGGCCCCACCCCAGACTTACTGAAACTGGGACTCTGGGGGGTGCGGCACAGCAATCCGTGTTTTTACAACCCCACCAAGAGATTCTGTCTGAGACAAGCTAAAGTTTGAGAAGCAGTGAAATAATTGTTTCCCAAACTATTCCAGTGATAAAAACATAAATGAATGAATAACCTGGAGCCCTGATTAAAACGAAGTATTTTCAGAATCCTCGCCTGGAAATGTACTCGGTCGAGCCAGAGAGAGAATCCGTATTTTAACCAGCAGCCAGGGTGACTCTTCTTGGGCAAGGTTGGGAAGACCTGGATTGATTTATCTCTGGAAGGCTATTTTCTTTCTACGTCCGGCTTTTCCTTTGTTGCTGGAGTAGAACAGTATTTTGAAATGGGAAAGAGAACGAACTGGAGGTTGAGGTGAAGAGGTGAGGATTCCAGCATGAACCAGACCAAGGAAGCCTGAGGGAGGTAAATGGTCTGTTTCCACCAGTTAAGGAAACCCTTGCCACTGAAAGACAAAGGCCACAAGAAAGATGTCCCTGTGTGCAGAGACAAAGGAAACATGGAAAGTAGACTTTGGTTAGGTTTCGGTTACTCACTGAAATGTCTTCCAGGCAAGGAGAGAAGGAAAGTAGTGTGTCATTGACCACTTAACTTGGCGGGGTATTCTCAAATCAGTGTCCATAATTTAAGGGATTGGTTGCATGCAGCGTTATAATTTCGGTTGTACACACAACTCCAGCAGTCTACATGACCTTACCTTCCAGGTTGACACTGAAAACAGTGCCAATAAGCAGGGCTACCCCTGATGCTCAGGCAAAGGAGCACGCCCTGGAGGACTCCAGGCCTCTGCTGACAAATGCCCTAAATGGTAACCTTCAGATTTCTGTCAGTAGCTCTTTAGTCTTGGATCCCTTTCAAAAATGCAAGAATTGGGGTGCCTGGGTGGCTCAGTCGTTAAGCGTCTGCCTTCGGCTCAGGTCATGATCCCAGGGTCCTGGGATGGAGCTCCACATCGGGCTCCCTGCTCCATGGGAAGCCTGCTTCTCCCTCTCCCACTCCCCCTGCTTGTGTTCCCTCTCTCACTGTGTCTCTGTCAAATAAATAAATAAAATCTTTAAAAAAAAATAAAAAATAAAAATAAAAATGCAAGAATTAAGTCTTATTTATCTCAAGAATTCTGGTCCTGCTGCTGGTCCCGCATAGACCAGTCACGTTTTGCAAGGAGAGGACCTAGCACCTATGAGCAATGGAAGAATGCTTATATTTTAGGTGGTGTAAGAGAGCCCCTAGAGCTGCCTTGTTTGTTTAAAATGGATAGAGATCTGGGTTAGAGGGTATGAAGATAAATAATAAATGAGTGACAGCTCCAGACCACAATGAGGCCAAGGTTAATAAGCCTCAATCCCAGTGGGTAATGAATCTCTCTTTGGAAGGAGATACTGTATAAATGTTATCTCATGGGTGTATCTGTTGGTATTTCTTTCATTTAACAAAAAAATTCTAAATCAAAATGAATTCAAAAGGGTATAAATCTTGATGAAATTCAAGAGTCTATTTGCTTCAGGGTGATTGATTCAGTTGGGAAAAAGAGGTGAGCTTTTTTTGTCACCTCTATGACTAATTACCAGTGTTAGATTTGCAGTTGCTTTAACAGTTAAACTTACTCTAATTTATTTATTTTTTTTTAAAGATTTATTTATTTATTTCAGAGAGCGAGAATGAGAGAGAGTACATGAGAGGGGGGAGGGTCAGAGGGAGAAGCAGACTCCCCGCCGAGCAGGAAGCCCGATGCGGGACTCGATCCCGGGACTCCGGGATCATGACCTGAGCCGAAGGCAGTCGCTTAACCAACCGAGCCACCCAGGCGCCCCTCTTACTCTAATTTATATTCCATACAACAAACCAGTCTAACGTAAATTAGTACACCAGTGTGTGATTGATTGATTTTACCAGTGTGTGAATTTTTTAATCCAACTTTGTCACACAGGTATTATTGTGAAACATTCATCCGGAGTAACCCTCACCGATCCTCATCCAGAACACCTATCTTCATCCATAACACTCTATAGCCGAAATGGAGTGAGAAAGCTGCGCCTGGGTGGCCCAGTTGTTTGGCTGGGTGTCTGACTCTTGATTTCAGCTCAGGGTCCTAGGATGGAGCCCTTCGGCTCCACACTCAGCACTGAGTTGGCTTGGGATTCTCTCTTTCTCTCCCTCTCCCTCACCCCTGCTCTATCTCAAATGAATAAATAAAATCTCTTTAAAAAATGGAGTGATTAAAAAAAAAAAATGGAGTGAGAGGGGCTCCTGGGTGGCTGAGTCGGTTAAGCATCAGCCTTTGGCTCAGGTCATGATCCCGGGGTCCTGGAATCGAGCCCCATGTCAGGCTCCTTGCTCAGCAGGGAGCCTGCTTCTCCCTCTGATTGCCCCTCCCCCCTGCTTGTGCTCTCTCTCTATTTCTCTCTCTGTGTCAAATAAATAAAAATCTTAAAAAAAAAAAAGAGTGAGAAACACTATTTAAAAGCAGATGCTTTGGGGTGCCTGGCTGGCTCAGCTGGTGGAGCATGTAACTCTTGATCTCAGGATTTTGAGTTCAAGCCCCACCTTGGGTGTAGAGATTACTTAAAGGTAAAAAAAAAATTTTTTTTTTTTAAAGATTTTATTTATTTATTTGACAGAGAGAGACATAGCGAGAGAGGGGAACACAAGCAGAGGGAGTGGGAGAGGGAGAAGCAGGCTTCCCACGGAGCAGGGAGCCCAATGTGGGGCTCGATCCCAGGACCCTGCGATCATGACCTGAGCCGAAGGCAGACACTTAACGACTGAGCCACCCAGGCGCGCCCCCCCACAAAAAAAATTTTTTTTAAGATTTTATTTATTTATTTGACAGAGAGAGACACAGTGAGAGAGGAAACACAAGCAGGTTGAGGGGGAGAGGGAGAAGCAGGCTTCCCAGGGCGCAGGGAGCCCGATGCGGGGCTCGATCCCAGGACCCTGGGATCATGACCTGAGCCGAAGGCAGACGCTTAATGCCTGAGCCACCCAGGCGCCCCAAGGTAAAATTTTTTTTTTGAGATTTTTTTTAGGGGCACCTGGGTGGCTCAGTTGTTAGGAGTCTGCCTTTGGCTCGGGTACTGATCAAGCCCCGCACTGAGCTCCTTGCTCTGCGGGAAGCCTGCTTCTCCCGCTACCCCTGCTTGTGTTCCCTCTCTCACTGTGTCTCTGTCAAATAAATAAAAATCTTAAAAAAAAATTTTTTTTAATTTATTTGAGAGAAAGACGAGTGGTAGGGAGGGAGAGAGGGAGAGAGAAAAGAAGGGGCATATATATATATATATATATATATATATATATAGGCACCTATAACTTCAAGTTGGCTACAGAACAATTTTCTGCTCCTTCCCTAAACACAAGGGGAAAAGGACATCGATGAGAAATAACCATTTGCTATTCTCTTCTAAAGGACACAGAATATAAGTTTTTCTAAATCGACAAATGCCATATTCTCATCTATACAATTTAAGCATAGAAATCTAAACAGAACCTTCAGGAGTTTTAAAATATAGCACAAAATAATTCTCCCATTGTACAGACCAAGATCTCCAAAAAACCACAAATGTGTTCAGCCAAGTAATAAGGGAATGAAGTATTAAAAAACAACAACAAGTATTCCATAAAATAGTAGACAGATCTAAAAGCACCATATGGCTTCCTTCCAATACCCATTTTTACTTCATTTCTAAAGATTTAGCTAAAATAAAGGATTTTAGGACTGCATTTCTTAATCTAAAATGCAATCATTTTATATCTGGTCATTTGGCTAAATTAAGGAACAGTGGCCTTTAGAGTTGGAAATAAAGGCAATGATAGTTGTCTTTGTTTCTTGCCCAAAAAAACTCATTGTGGTTTTAATTGACTATAGAGTAGATGATAACCAATGATCACCAAAGCCAGGAGGTTCCAAGTATCATTAACATTTAAGCATAAAATGCATGATTCAGAATAAAAAGAATTTCTATTTTGTTGTGCTTTCTCCTTTGGGCTCAACCCCATTATTCCTTACACCTTTCCTAAAGGCCAGTATGACTCTTTACTTGATCTGTTAATATGTCAGCTAGGAATAGAATATATAACCAATAACAAGGGCACAACTTTGAAAATTTGGCCATCAAAGTCAGTATTTTCTTGGCCAAGCAATAATAACCCACCATCGGAAAAGATATCTTTTTTTGCAACGACATGGATGGAACTAGAGGGTATTATGCTAAGTGAAATAAGTCAATCAGGGAAAGACAATTATCATATTATCTCACTCATATGTGGAATTTAAGAAACAAAACAGAGGATCATAGGGGAAGAGAGGAAAGAATAAAACAAGACGAAACCAGAGAGGGAGACAAACCATAAGAGACTTTTAATCATAGGAAACAAACTGAGAGTTGCTGGAGGGGGGTGGGAGAATGGGGTAACTGGGTGATGGACATTAAGGAGGACACCTGATGTAATGAGCACTGGGTATTATATAAGACTGATGAATCCCTGACCTCTACTTCTGAAATCAGTAATACATTATATGTTAATTAATTGAATTTAAATTTTAAAGTCCGCTATAAGCCAGACCTATAGGAAGCTAGATTGCTATCTCTCATAATAATCCAGGAAACTAAATAATAATTTCTGTAACAATTGGCCCCAATTGGCGAGGACTTGATTAATAACTACCAGCTTCCCTGACTTTTGTCTGAACTTCCAACTTAGGACCAACCAGAGAAGGCCATACATGCTCCCCTAACCAATCACATAGAATGCCCACCTCTAGTCTCCCATCTCCAACTTCCCCAGGTCAACAGCCTCCAATCAGGGCACACCTACAGCCTTCCTTTTTTCAGAATAAAGCTTCCCCACTTTCCTGTCTGCTTTTGAGTTTCTGCCAACATGCAAGTGATGGTGGCTGACTCCTTTGTCCACAAATTCTGAATCAGTAGCCTTTGCTTTTCCCATTTGGTTGGTCTTCGTTTACTCCACAGGTTTTAAACAGAAGAGTGACATACGTGATCTGTCTCAGGTTTTGAAAGGATCGGTGTCACTGTTGTGTCGAGAACAGACAGTGCTTGGGAAGAGGAGGGCAAGGGTAGAGAAGGAGCCCACTTATGAAACAACTGGACCATCACAGAGAGAAGACAGAGGTTTGGATCTACAGAGGAGCCACAGAGGTGGTGGGGACTGCTCGGATTCCAGACATTTGTGTAAGGTTGAGACCACAGCATCTGCTGACGGATGTAATGCAGGGTAGAAGACAGGGTGAAGGAAGACATCCAGCCTTTTTGTCTTTGTCTGAGCAACTGGAGATTGCAGTGGCCCTAACTGAGACAGGGAGGTTATCAGGTGGAGCAAGTGAGGCAGGAGGATCACGAGTTTGCTTTTGCACGAGTTAAGTTTGACATGTCTCTTTGACCTCCCAGTGACCTCCCAACGGAGATGTTGGGTAGGGTCTAGATTTGGGAAAAAGGTCCAAGCTGAAGATGTAAGATTTGTCCACATAAAGATAATTCTTAAAGCTATGAGGCTAGAAGACAGTAAGTCCAAGGACTAAATAACCATTAATCTGAAATATGCTTTTTCGGAGCGCCTGGGTGGCTCAGTGGGTTAAGCGTCTGACTCTTGATTTCAGCCCTGGTCATGATCTCAGGGTCGTGAGATCCAAGCCCCATGTCGGGCTCTGAGCTGAGCATGGAGCCTGCTTAAGATTCTCTCTGTCCCTCTCCTTCTGCCCCTCCCTACCTGCTCACTCTCTCTGTCTCTAATAAATAAATAAATAAATGAATGAATGAATGAATGAATAGGGGCGCCTGAGTGGCTCAGTCGTTAGGCGTCTGCCTTCGGCTCAGGTCATGATCCCAGGGTCCCTGCATCGGGCTCCCTGCTCGGCGGGGAGCCTGCTTCTCCCTCTCCCACTCCCCCGCTTGTGGGAGAGGGAGAAGCAGGCTTCCTGCGGAGCAGGGAACCTGATGCGGGGCTCAATCCCAGGACCCTGGGATCATGACCTGAGTCGAAGGCAGACGCCTAACGACTGAGCCACCCAGGCGCCCCAATAAATAAAATCTTAAAATAAATAAATAAATAAATAAATAAAATACGCTTTTTTGTTTTTCAATCCGTAAACATAGATCATCATTCTTCTTTTTTTTTTTTTTTTTTAAAGATTTTATTTATTTATTTGCAAGAGAGAGAATGAGGGACAGAGAGCACGAGAGGGAGGAGGGTCAGAGGGAGAAGCAGACTCCCCGCTGAGGAGGGAGCCCGATGCGGGACTCGATCCCGGAACTCCAGGATCATGACCTGAGCCGAAGGCGGTCACTTAACTGACTGAGCCACCCAGGCGCCCTAGATCATCATTCTTCTTAACTGCTGTCTTGTACATTGGGATGGACATACCAGTTTATTTGTCCATTCCCTTACTAGGAATATGCAGTTTTTTCCAGTGTCTCACCATAAATGCTCTCTTTGTGCACATGCATGAGTGTTTATATAAGGGCAATAATAAGAGAAGAATTAAATATTCTTTGAAGGTATGATTTTTAAAAATTTTTTTAAAGATTTTATTTATGAGAGAGAGAGAGAACAAGTTGGAGGAGGGGGCAGAGGGAGAAGCAGACTCCCCAAGAAGCAGGGAGCCCGATGCAGACTCAGTCCCAGGACCCGGGGATCATGACCTGAGCTGAAAGCAAACGCTTAACCGACTGAGCCACCCAAGCGCCCTGAAGGTATGATTTTAACGGGCTTGGTGACATCCAGACTGTTATGGGTTAGATTGTGTCCCTCCCCCAAAAGATATGTTAAAGTCCTAACTCCCAAGACCTCAAAATGTGAACTTATTTAGAAATAGGGTCATTGCAGATGTAATTACTTAAAATGAGGCTAACTGAAGTAGGGTGGGCCCTTAATCTAGTGTGACTGGTGTCAGAAGAGAAGAAAGGGGCGCCTGGGTGGCTCAGTCATTAAGCGTCTGCCTTCGGCTCAGGTCATGATCCCAGGGTCCTGGGATCGAGCCCCGTGTCGGGCTCCCTGCTCCGCGGGAAGCCTGCTTCTCCCTCTCCCACTCCCCCTGCTTGTGTTCCATCTCTCTCTGTCAAATAAATAAAGTCTTTTTTTTTTAAAGATTTTATTTATAAAGTCTTTTTTTTAAAGATTTTATTTATAGGGCGCCTGGGTGGCTCAGTTGGTTAAGCGACTGCCTTCGGCTCAGGTCATGATCCTGGAGTCCCGGGATCGAGTCCCGCATCGGGCTCCCTGCTCTGCAGGGAGTCTGCTCCTCCCTCTGACCCTCCCCCCTCTCATGTGCTCTCTCTCTCAAATAAATAAATAAAATCTTTAAAAAAAAAAAAGATTTTATTTATAAAGACTTCTTTTTTTTAAGATTTTATTTATTTATTTGAGAGAGAGAGACATAGCGAGAGAGGTTCTTCTAAAAGTGTAGGAGGGTATTCTGAAACAGGTTTTGAACTGTTGTGTTAGTTTGGAAGCTATCTTTTCTTTTAATCCTGATCCATTACACTGCTGAGAATGAGAAATGTCTATGTGTATTTAACAGGAAACAAGTTGGAAAAAAGAGCTACAGATCACTTAACCATGAAGCCATGGGAGCAAATTTTAAGTCATTAAACATGTTATGCAAGAGCTTCCTAAAGCTATCAAGGGATTTGTGAATTCACCGACAGTTGAAAAGTGGTTTGTTAAATGAGTATTCCATTGGTATAACCAGGGAAGGTAGCTACTTATCTTTTTTTTTTTTTAAGATTTTATTTATTTATTTGACAGACAGAGAGTACAAGCAGAGGGAAGGGCAGGCAGAGAGAGAAGCAGGGAGTCCGACATGGGGCTCGGTCCCAGGACCCTGGGATCATGACCTGAACCAAAGGCAGACGCTTAACTGACTGAGCCACCCAGGAGCCCCAATTTTGTGCATTTAAAAACCTTCTGAGCAGGGGGGCATCCTTCTCTCTCTCTCTCTCTCTCTCTCTCTCACTCACACACACACACACATAACTTAAGTCCTCTATAGAAATATTTTTTTCACAGATTACTGGAACCAATAGAATTCTTTTTCCCAGGTAGCCACAAAGATTTGAAGAAAATTTCTATTCCTGTGCTAGAATCCAGACTGTTCTACTGTTAGTACTAAATAATTAGGACAGAAATTTGAAGTAAAATATTAAAATATTATGTTAGCACATCAAGCTGAATTACTTCAGGATAAGACAGGGTCCCTGCTCCCTGAGGAGCTTCTAATCTAATAGATGTTTTGGTCGCCAACTAAATCAAAGAATATGTATCTTAATTTGGTGGTTTTACCAGACCTAAAGCATCAAACAACTTGACATGTACAAATCAAAACAATTTCTCTATTTTACTTCTAATCTATACCATGTTTCAATTTTTAGAAGTTAAGTGATAAAATATTAATTTATAATATTTTCTTTTAAATGCCCATTTATAGGCACCTGGGTGGCTCAGTCGTTAGGCGTCTGCCTTGGGCTCAGGTCGTGGTCCCAGGGTCCTGGGATCGAGCTCCACATTGGGCTCCCTGCTCAGCGGGGAGCCTGCTTCTCCCTCTTCCACTCCCCCTGCTTGTGTTCCCTCTCTCACTGTAATAAAATAAATGCCCACTTATTTCTTTCCATGCCCATCAGGGAAAACTGGTGACAGAAAGGAGATGTCACACTCAGCTGGGTGGTTGAAGAGCATTTAATAAAGGGACTAGGTACAAAGCCAAGGGAAGAGTAAGGGAAAAAGAAATATAATACAGGATCCTACTTCAAATGGTGGGAGGGGAAGGAAGGTAATGAAGAGCACAGCAAAGGAGCCATTTCCAGAATGGGTGGCTATATGGAGAGTGTGGAGGGTGGACAGACTCTAATATGGTCCCCATGGATCCCCACCTCCCAGAACTCCTGCCTTGTGTACTCCCCTCCCCCTTGAGGATAGCAGGACCTGCGACTTGCTTCTAACCAACAGAACATGGCAAACATGAGAGGATGTCATTTCCGTAATTACATTAGCACACAAGAAAGAACCCAACAATTGCACTACTAGGTATTTATGCAAACATCGTGATTCGAAGGGGCACCTACACCCCAAAGTTTATAGCAGCAATGTCCACAATAGTCAAACAATGGAAAGAGCCCAGATGTCTACTGAAAGATGAATGGATAAAGAAGATGTGGTGTATATATACAATGGAATATTACTCAGCCATCAAAAAATGAAATCTTGCCATTTGCAATGACGTGGATGGAACTAGAGGGTGTTACGCTAAAAGAAATAAGTCAATCAGAGAAAGAATTATCATATGATTTCACTCATATGTGGAATTTAAGAAAAAACAGGATCATAGGGGAAGGGAGGTAAAAATAAAACAAGACAAAATCAGAGAGGGAGACAAACCGTAAGAGACTCTTTTTTTTTTTTTTAAGATTTTATTTATTTATTTGACAGAGAGAGAGAGAGCACAAGTAGGCAGAGCGGCAGGCAGAGGGAGGGCTCGATCCCAGGACCCTGGGATCATGACCCGAGCTGAAGGCAGCCGCTTAACCAACTGAGCCACCCAGGCGCCCCCATAAGAGACTCTTAATGATAGGAAACAAACAAGGTTGC
This sequence comes from Phoca vitulina, assembly GCF_004348235.1. Classification (NCBI taxonomy): domain Eukaryota; kingdom Metazoa; phylum Chordata; class Mammalia; order Carnivora; family Phocidae; genus Phoca; species Phoca vitulina. The sequence continues at coordinate 20,672,692 of NW_022589728.1, forward strand.
TGGAGGGAAGGTGGGTTGGGGGATGGGGTAACTGGGTGATGGGCATTAAGGAAGGCACTTGATGTAATAAGCACTGGGTGTTATATGCAACTAATGAATCACTGAACTCTACCTCTGAAACTAATGATAACTATGTTAATTAACTGATTTTAAATAAAATTTATTTCATTATTTTTTTTTTTAAG